>NW_028250360.1:600000-1088715 GCF_964263255.1 Lissotriton vulgaris | reverse complement strand
GGAATTCATTGGCAGATGAGGGCCGCGAAGGCAGCTGTGCAAACAGCTTCCGAAGCTGCAATCACTCATTCAAAAACAAAAATAGATGGTGAAACAATGCTAGCAGTAAATGCCTCAATGAAAGGCAGCTATGCAGCGTTACCTCTAAATTATCCACTCTGTTATACATACATAATTGATTTAAACTCCGTTCCTTTTGCTTGAATCCCTGGAGTGGGGGATAAAGTAATTCCAAACAGGAACCATAAGAGGTGCTTTGGTTCATGAAGCACATATGGGAGAGGGTCTGACACATCAAGGGATCTTAAAATCTCTAATAGAATTAGTAGAGATGTACTGGTGGCCGGGAGTGAGCGTCGAAGTTTACAAATTTGGAATTAACTGTGATACCTGTTACAGAGATCATACCTTTGAAAGCCACCAGGTACCTGACTACAGTGTAGCCAGCCCAGTACAGACACCATTGTTAGATAGCATTAGACTTTCTACACGCAGACGTCACCATGGACGGATGCGCTACCACAACTATTAGGACAATTTGGATGTGGCCTGGGCCCTCGGCTGACGCTCGAACTGTTATAAAAGATTTGTGAGTCTTTATCGGCACATACGCAATCGGCAAGCTACATTCTGACCAGGGTCCTGCGTTTAGCTCTCGAGCTTACAAGGAGGCCATGGCAAGCTTGGGCGTTGCATTGCGGTACTCAAGTCTATTCCATCCTGAGGGAAATGCGGTAGTGGAAAGAAAAAAAACGTGACATAAAGCAATCTATAACAGCTAGGGTGTTAGGTTCGGGTGACGGGGAGGTTTAAACATCTAATAAGTGTCCAACATAGTCTTAATAATCTGCCAATAAATTCTCTAGGGGGAATCACTCCATATGAATTACTATTTGGTACTAGAATGCTCATCCCGGATCTTGATTGTCAAACTCCAGTGGTGGAACAGAAACCTTTTGATATCAAAGACCATTTGGCTGTTTTACAGGACTTAAATGAAACAAGGAGAAGTCTGAGTAACACAACACAAAAGCCAACGACCACTGAAGAAAAACCACCTGTCCCAGCAAGGCCTGTCTGGATTCCAAAGATTGGGGATCTAGTCAGGGAAAAGATCGCGGTAAAGAAGGAATTTGGGCCTTCTTACAGAAAAGCAGTACCTGTCGTAGCAATCCACAGAACAAGATCAGTGTTACTACCGCCGCTTACTGGAAAATGGGAGAACAGAATTGTGTCCATCGACCTGGTAAAACCACACCCCTGTGGCCGATAATAAGTAGTAGGCCCAGTGGACTCCCAAGATGTAGCAGACGACCAAATCTTGCTACAATCAAAGAGGTTCAAGACTCATCAACTTTGATAAACCTGCAGTAAGAAAAGAAGGACTATGCAATAAAACCATGGAACTTGTGCCTCTTGAAACCCAAATAACAGTTTGTCAAGAAACACCTGTCTACAATGATATAGCCTCTGACTATGCTAATATGACAAAGGAAGAAACTGCTCCAGCGATTCCGAAAAATCCGGATGCAATCCCAACAATTGACCGAACTGCCTCTGGCTATTTCATCAACTTTGATACATTTTCTGAGGATCCCAGTGAACCTGAAACTACACCAGCAAATAAAACTTTCAAAGAAAAAAAAATAGAACTCTTTCATCAACTTGAAAATACATATCTGGTTTCACCATTGGTTGAATTTTGGATTGTGTTAGGTGTACCTTTTCTCCTGCTCTGGCTCATTCTTGTTTTAAGTTTGGGAAAGATGATAGATGGAAAATGCAGTACAATGGACACAGCAAATGAGAACATCAACTTGCTCCTGAAACCTCACAAATCATCTCATTGTGAGCGAAGAGACCTGTTATCAGTGAACATCACAGCTGTTCCTATACCTGGTGGCATAGCATGAGACACAACTGATGATGACTTTTATGGCCCGGTGGAACTGTTGAAGATTCCACACCAGTTTAAGGTTTCTTTGAGTGACTTTGTCTCACCCAGCACATTTTCTGATGATTGGGACTTTGAAACTTTTAATAACATGATGACAGATTTAGAAATGTCAGCTAAATTCACTAAACATGAATACTAAGAAGGATCATCAAATTATGAACAAATTTATTGTTTTAATCATTATGGTCACCATTATTTGCACAAATCTGCGAACCCTTGAAATGTTGTTACTTGTAATCAATAGGAACATTGTCCAACACCACCAAAAGGCAGCTCAAAAACATTTTATGAAAAGTTTCCATGCTTCTCAGGTTTTAATGTGAGAAATCCAGAAACGTTTTATTTCAAAAATGTGAATAAGACAGGAATGAAAAACATGTTGACCAATACTAAACAAATGTATTCAGCGAACCTTTATGCTCAACTGTCTACATTAGGTTTTAACTTTTGGAAAGACAACATTGAGACAAAAACTGTTTTGGGCACAAAAGACTGGCAGGTACAAGGATTAGAAGCCTTGTTCAGAGCCTGCATTATCCCAGAACAAATAATGTTTTTAAATGACATTGTACAACAAACATCTTGTCTTGGCTTAGCTAAGATAAAAGATTTGAACAAACCGTCCATCTCTAAAGCCACACCTGACAGTAATGGCACTGCAGATGAGGCACATCGCCTTTCGAGCATTTAATAGCACAGGCCCAAAGTATCTTACTAGGCGTTACCCCCACTACAACCCTTCCAGGACGCTACGATCCTCCAATGATAATCTGATAAAACTAGCCATATTTAACTAGAAAACTAAAGGTGGTAAGACCCTAACCCATCTGTCCTCTAGAGCCTGGAATTCCATGCCTAAGAATCTCAGGCTTCTGACTCAAGAATACCAGTTTAGGAAGCAACTAAAAACCTGGATTTTCAATCTCCGAGATGAATATGTCATGGGCGCTATCTAATTCTGCCTTAGTAATTGTTTGCACACTATCTAGCCAGCGCCAGGATGCTCCTTCCGGAGCGATAGTTGCGATTTATAAATACACAATACAAATACGAATACAAATACAAATGTAAAACAGATTTTACAACAGAACAGAACTAATCCTGATTGTAAAAAATGGTTAATCTGGCCCACAGACACGAATAACTGTCAAGATAGTTTCCTGAACAAAACACAAGGGTTCACAGTAAGTAGGCCAGATCCAAAATATTCCCAGAGACAACATCCAGGGATAGTTACAGCATAAAGTGTAGGAAAACTATGCCTTGAGTGGCTACAGAAATCCACACTTCCAGAAATTAAACAACACTTAACTTTACTTAAAGAAGGCGTTGATTTACGAGACTTCTTACTCGGAACTCGTAAACCTTGTCAAAAACAATTCATATATGCCGGTATATACTCTGCTTACAATAAAGCATGGAAAGTCACGCAAATGGAAACTTCAGAAAGGATACGAGAAATTTATCGTATTAATTTAGAGAAAGCTCTCTCTGTAGTGGACAATGGGTTAACGACTCTGTCCTTCAGAATTGTAATCTTTGGATAGCATTGTATCATCTGCCATTGACATAATAGAGCAGGACTTGCTTATGTTACAACATGGTCAGTTTCAATTACGTTCTATAATGCTGCTAGGCTGGACGTTACAAAATCTGCTTGCAGGCTACGTGCCATGGCGTCTTATCAACACCACGTTATTGTTTACTGTCTTTAACCTTGCAGATAAACAAATCTCTTTGGCACAAAGAGAAGCAGACTATACGTTGCTGAGCATAGAAAAACTGGAAAGATTACCATTAACTGTTTCTGAGAAACCTGTCGTAGAATGGATAATAGATGGCACCATCACGATACCAGTGACGATTTTCCAGTGTGAGTATTGCTTAAAACACATACCAGCAGGCATGAATGAAAGGTTGGGTAAGGAATACATTAAGTCAACTTGGAATTTACCATACACACACAAATGTTGGAGTGGGGAGAGGAAGTGTTTCTTAGTAGTAAAAATTGTAAAACCTCACTAGGTGGTACACTTTTATGCGAAGGTATTAATTTACACGAAGCCTGCGAAGGTTCTTCAAATAACCTCTCTTGCCACCTGCATGGTTCACCAGCAGCAGTGATAGAACCAGTTTTCAGGCAGCTGTCCAATGGCAGCTACATTATGCTCAATAATCACAGCTGTTGTGGCATGTTGTCAGGAAAAGCGTATCTAGTTAGTGTGTCAGCCAGGGTCACTTGTTGTATGCAAGTATTGTATCCAAAAAGCAAGACAGACAGCGAGTCGGCGTTATGGCCTTCACTGAATATCTCTTCTATACGAATTGATAATTTAAGCAGAATGGACGCCATTCTTTTTGCAAAAAACTGTGCCACTGACCTCGTCTAGAGAAACGTATGATCTGCAAGTTGCAAGGACTTCTGCAGAGATACTTGCATTATAATCAACAAACTGCCCAGTACATTTCGCAGAAATGTTAGGTTAAATCTTAAACATGTCTGATACCAGCGGTATTGCACATGTATTTAAGATGATTTTTTCAGGACTGTTAGCACCCTTTGAAGCAGTCCTGGGCATTTTTCTTAACTTCGTCCACTCTGTGTTCGGCGGCCTGCCTCTCATTTTGAGACTCGTAGCAGGGATCTTATTTTTATTCCTACTGCTCCGTTATGGCAAATCCGGCCACCAACGATACCCAAGCCAGCATGGAATATGCATTACAGGTGATGAGGTACCGTGACAGAATAACACCGATCCTTGGCTTGGCTCGTTTGAGAGATCTGAATACCACATGGTTCCTTTCATTCAGACCAATCTGGCTAGATTGCATTTTACCTTTTCTACGATGCCTGCTTTGTGGAGAGGAATGCATTTTAGATGTTTGTCTAACTCTACTATCGGTTGCGCCAACCGATGCAGACGCATTACTGGGTCCGGTAATGGCTCACGTGTTGTGTTGCCCCAACAGCTACCAATCCTGATGAGGCATTCATTGAGATCTCACCAGCGAATCCAACAGGAGGTGAGGTACGCGGATCGACAGGCACACAGGTACCAAATGAAATGAAATTAAATGAAAAATTGCATTTGTATAGCGCATAACTACCCGGAGGCCTCGCAGCGCTTTAGACTGATTACTGTGTCGGGCTACCGGGTACCTTAGTACGCTTTTGTAAACAAGTAAGTTTTTAGATCTCTCCTGAATGACATTCGGTTGTTATTTTGTCTGAGGGTTAGAGGCAGAGAATTCCAGAGCCTTGCTGCTGTGTGAGTGAAAGAGCGACCACCCCATCGGGCTTTATTGATTTTTGACGTAGTTGCCAGATGCAGTGAAGCGGATCAGAGAGCTCTGGACGGTGTGTAAGGTAACACTAGGGGGCACAGAACTGCCGGGCATGTTCGATGGAAGTGTTTGTGCAAAATGCACATGGCCTTAAACTGCGTTCTGGCAGCCACTGGAAGCCAGTGGACCAACTGATTTGAACATTGCTAAAGCGGCTGACGCTGACGGTGATGCTTCTCATCTGTGCACAATTTATCTACTTAATGAAGTAGTTTCACTTTCACCTACTGTGGTAGACGATTTCTTTCCCAGCCTAGACGAGTTGATGTTTCCTCCTGACACCGAGAATAACTTTTGAAATTTGCACACAGCATTCCATGAACTCTGAATTTGGCCTTCACTTTTCATAACAATCCTTCCATGAACCTTTTGAACTCTATTTTTCCCTTTTGAATACTTCATAGAGACAATATTTTCCCTTGTCCTCAAAACCAAAACAGTATATTATTTCTGCTATGGAATGGTCTTGACCTTTTATTCTGTAACTTTGAGCCATTTCATAAATGGCATTACATGATTCATTCAGTTAGCATTGCCAAAATCATACTTCATGTTTTAAATGACGCCTATTGCTTTTAAAATGTGCTCTATACAAATGCTAATTTTTTCGTGCGCAAACCTTTTCAAATGCATTTTGTGTATTTTGGGTGGGATTGTAAACACATGCTTTAGATATGTTTTAGTGCTTATAATTTAGTAATGTTAAACATAGTAAAGTGGAGTGGGTGTTGTACATAAATTTAGGACCCTAGTGTAATTTTCCCGATTCATGCCCATATATAGGTATAAATCAACCTATCCTTATATAGGCATAGAAATCATAACCATATTTAGACTTAGCCTATGCAGTCCAAATACGGAAGGGCTACTTCCACTTGTTCCGAAAATCCACAACGATTTCTTGGAAAAACCCACCTTCAACAGTCAGGGACTTCCCCTTGCTTGAATATTGATTTATCCATGAACTCATGGAGTTTTCAAAGAACTGAGTCTTTAATGACATTATTATGTCCAACCTTACGTCAAACTAGGCACCTTCAAGGTATAACTATACCAACACTTACCCAGTCAAACACACGGTGGTTTGGAGCAGTTTGACTATCTACTCGCCCGACGCCCTGCTACAGCAAGTGCCGAAGGACGCCGACCCTCCAGCAGATGCACTGAGGAAGACGCTGTCTTTTCTCTTGCCGAGAAATCCAGCTCCAGTGTTTCCAACCTACCCTTGCGGGTTATTGGGAAATCGAGTCCTGATAGAAGACAGTGGCAGTGTCTATACCCCGCTAGCTTGCTTACTGAATGAGAAGGTAAAACTATAGAGTGACTGGATGAGCGTCTTTGAAAAACTAGCGCTTTTTAGACATTTCATTTTAAATACCTCTTGTGCACGATTTTAGCGAGTGTGCAGCTCGAAATAGTTTAATACTCTTTTAAACACATCCGGAGTGCTGGTCTCGATTCCTGTGCCTGCCCGCCTCGGTCCGACTCGGTAATTCATTACCGTTGTGCGGAGGGCGGACAGGTGAGGGCCAGGCACTTCCGGGAGCGGTCAGCGCTCTAGTTCTCAACTGGGGGCTATTTAGGCGGAGCCTCTGGTCAGCGCAGCTGCGGTGGAAGACAGTGGCAGTGTCTATACCCCGCTAGCTTGCTTACTGAATGAGAAGGTAAAACTATAGAGTGACTGGATGAGCGTCTTTGAAAAACTAGCGCTTTTTAGACATTTCATTTTAAATACCTCTTGTGCACGATTTTAGCGAGTGTGCAGCTCGAAATAGTTTAATACTCTTTTAAACACATCCGGAGTGCTGGTCTTGATTCCTGTGCCTGCCCGCTCGGTCCGACTCGGTAATTCATTACCGTTGTGCGGAGGGCGGACAGGTGAGGGCCAGGCACTTCCGGGAGCGGTCAGCGCTCTAGTTCTCAACTGGGGGCTATTTAGCCATCGCCTTACAGGAAGCGCGCAGCGTTTGCGCGCAGCCTCATCACAGCCGAAGACCAGCCAAAGAGCTACCCGTCTGCGCCCGTCCGCGACTGGACGAGGCGACCGGGCGGTATTTCTATACCATGCCGCCTCTCTGCGCTGACAAACATATTAGGTATGAGGCTTCCTTTCTGAAATCATTAAGGCAACTTTCCTCCCCGTGTTATTCAGAGGATAGTAGACCTTGCTTTGAAGGACCGTTCTCATGTAAAAAATGCCATTATTCTCAATGCATTTTACTGACTCTCACGAACCTAGTAAGTCATTAAATGATTTGCATTGTATCCTCATTAATGTTCGTTCGATGCCCAAACACCAAACTGAGATCTGGGACTTAATACACTCCTTGACTCCAGATCTCTGTTTCATCACTGAAACTTGGTTAAAGCCCCACACGGTATCTGCCATCACTTTGGGAGTACCTATGGGATACAAACTCCACCACTCTGACCGCCCCGATAAAACAGGTGGTGGCATCGCCATAATTTATAAAGAGTTCTTCAAATTAGACATTTTAGATAAACAATGTTGCAAAGAAATGGAAACAATGGTCTTCAGAATTACCTTCCCCAACAGAAAGACTAGTAAAGGTGCACTTGTATACAGACCACCTCTTCCATGTCCCAGTTTTTCCACATCTCTTTTAGAGATGCTAGGCCCTTATATACGGGCCAATGAGGATTTCCTTCTCCTTGGAGATTTTAATATTCACACCGACCAATCTGACTCCATAGGGACCAAAAGTTTGTCCACTGATATGACAACCATTGGTCTTACAAAAAAGAATCAGGATCCCACCCATGAAGGTGGACACTGTATCGACCTGATATACACCAATTTTGACAATATATTGTGTCATAAACCCACCCAAGTCAATTGGTCAGATCATTTTTTACTACAATTTACTATTTTTAATGTTAATAAAGGTCCCCATAAGAAATCCCTACCCTCCACTATACGCAGACAGTGGCACAAACTCACGCTGGAGACGTTACAAAAGGTGTGGGAAAAACCCGAGATTAGAGATACTGAGGAAGTAGAACATAAGCTAACTATGTTTCAGCAATCTCTAACTGCAGCCATTGATAAAATTGCCCCCTTAAAAACATTTAGACAATTTCCTGTGGCTAAACAGGAAAAATGGTATACCGAGGCTCTCAGGAAAGAGAAGCAAGAATGTAGAAGGATAGAGAAGAGATGGAGGAAATCACACTCTGAGGATAACAAAAAGGCACATCGTGCAGCTCAAACCAACTATTATAAACATATCAAGGCTGCCCGTAAAAATAACATTGCTCAACAGCTCATAGAAGCCGGTAACTCTCCTAAAGAACTGTACAGGATTCTTGAAACATTTGTAAAACCTACGGCTTGTATAAGTCCAGATGACTTTTCACAAAGTCTATGTGAAGAAGTCTCATCATACTTTGAAAACAAAATAGAATCCATCTATGGAAAAATCTTAGTATCCCAACCAAATAGTGATTCCCTAAATGCCTCCTCCCCCAACGAAAATATCAACCTCACATTAACTACATTCCCTCCTATCAACACTGAAGAGCTCTATACAATAATGACCCAAGTAAAATCTGGATCGCCGGATGACCTTATCCCTGTTAAAACCTTAACCCCTCTCCGCACCCTGTTAGCCCCCCACATTCAGGATGTAATCAACCAGTCTCTTAAAGAGGGAAAAGTACCAACTGAATGGAAAAGAGCAGTGGTGAACCCCATCCGCAAGAACGCGGCTCTCCCGTGGACGGAGCTTTCCAACCTCCGTCCCATCTCCCTTCTGCCTTATTACAGCAAGATGCTCGAGAAACATGTCAACGCACACCTGTCCAATTACATCGAGGCAGCGGGCGGCCTAGACCACTCGCAATCTGGTTTTAGGCCCAACCATAGCACCGAATCAGCCCTCCTGTCAGTGACAGATAACATCAGAATGTCACTTGACAGGGGAAGCTCAGTGATTCTGGTGCTATTGGATTTGTCCGCTGCCTTCGACACGGTGTCGCACAAAATTCTTCTCGACCGCCTGAAGGGAGTGGGAGTAAAGGGGACCGCCCTTGCGTGGCTGGAAAGCTTTCTTGAAGACAGACAACAAGGTGTCAAACTAGGCTCCCATAAATCTGTCTGCAGGAAGCTTACCAAGGGTGTGCCACAGGGCTCATGTCTGAGCCCCACGTTATTCAACGTATATGTGGCCCCATTGGCAGAGATTATAAGATCTTACAGGTTCTCCCCAATCTCTTACGCTGACGATACTCAGCTGTTGTTCCCCTTTCAAACCATTACACCTGCAGTCATGCAATCCTTCCAAAACGGCATGAGAGCTGTGGCAGGTTGGATGGCCCAGAACTTCCTCCAATGCAATGTGACCAAAACGGAGGTCATGTTGTTTGGAGGGGCCACCCTGCTCTGGTCTCCGGATTGGTGGCCACTTGAGCTAGGACCTGTCCCAGCGCCCAAACAAACCATCAAAAACCTGGGGGTACGCCTAGACCAAACTCTGATTATGAAAGATCACGTCAGCCAGGTCACGGGAACGTGTTTCCGCACAATTGGTCTTCTACGGCGTATCTTCCCTTTCCTACCAAACACCTATAGGAAAACGCTGGTACAGGCACTAGTCCTTGGACGGGTAGACTATTGTAATAGTCTACTCATTTCCGCCAATCTTGAACAACTACGTAGACTGCTGGTGGTGCAGAACACCGCGGCAAGACTCATCCTGAATGTCCCTCCCCGCACCCCCTTCCGTCCTCTCCTTTCCCACCTTCACTGGCTTCCAGTGCAACAGCGGGTACATTTCAAACTCTGCTGCATCATGCATAAGTGCATCTATGGGTCTGGTCCCAAATATCTAAAAGATATTTTCTTTCCCTACTCTCCCGGACGTGCTCTGCATTCCAGCAACACCATGTTGCTGTATGTACCTAAAGTTACCAGAGCGAGACAGGGTGGTCGAGCACCTTCCCTTAAAGGCCCCTTGTTGTGGAATTCCCTCCCACCTCAGCTAAGACAAATTTCCAACCTCTTCTCCTTTAGGAAGAAATTAAAAACTTACCTGTTCACACAAGATTAATTCAGCCTTTCCCTTTGTCACCCCCTCAATATAGTTTGTCCAACTTATACAGAAGCTACGCGCGGAGATACCCCTTCGGGGCTGATTCATGCGCGCTATAAGACTATAAATAAATAAATAAATAAATAGAGAGATACCAGAATTCCTTCATTCTAAACCAAGGTACGGAGCTGATTAGACCCTTAAGAGAATTCTTGGATTAGATTCTTGGCAAAAGAATACTAAAACTAAGCTACACCTCACTTACTTCTTCCCTTGTACTAGACCTAGGTTAGGTATACCGGGGTAGGCGTATTTTAGAAGCACCAGTTGAGTACTTTAATGCCCAGGTGCATAAAAGTACTGTTTTGCGATTCCTAATTTGCGAAAATTACAGAATCGCAAATTAGGAATCTCAAAATGGTATGCATCATTTTTTTCGCATTTTTTTGTGATTCAGTAAAAATCGCAATTTTTACCGAATCGCATAAAAAATGTGATTTTCAAATTGCGAATTTGCAATTCCCATTCATTCCTATGGGCTGAAATGCCCATAGGAATGAATGGGAATTGTGAATTCGCAATTTGAAAACGGAATTCAACAAAGCATTTCAAGGGTGGAGAGGGGGGTCCAAAGGACCCCCCCTGCACCCATGAAATGCACTTTTACATGTAAGTTACATACACACATGCCCTAAGGACATGTGTGTCTGTAACTTAACAGTTTAAAAAATGCATTTTTGTGCATTTTTAAACAATTTTGCAAATTACCACGAGGTTCAACTTTGTGGTAATTTGCACTTGCAATTTGTAAAATCGCAAATCTTTTGACAATGATGCATTGCATTTAAGGAATCGCAAATTTGCGATTCCTTAAAAGCAATCGCATATTTGGAATTCGCTAAAAATAGCGATTTTCCAAAAATGCTTGATGCATCCCAAAAACCAATTTAGGAAGTGCAAACGGCCGACTTTTGCGATTTGCCCTGTTTGCACTTCCTAAAAAGGTTGATGCATCTAGGCATTAGTCTTTATTTATTAATGTATGTATTCTATGTATTTTATGGCTTAGGAACCATATCATGCTTTTACAGTTTGATTTTATAATACTTTTCGTTCTGTACACATTATACTTTGCAACCAGTATTACGATTGTAGCAGTCCATTTCCTCTGCATGAGAAAGAAGACTGTTCAATAAATACCCTTTCATTGAAAGCGCCCGTCTCTCTATTTCTCTGCACCTCTGGTGAAACAAAGTATGCATGATTGACTGAGTGAAACAACTATCTATTGTTTCCGCGACTCTAGAGATACATTTCTTATTCTTGGGAAACAAAGTTGTCATGTTTATGCGGTTATCAGAAACTAATCCCTTCTTGTGTATTCGAGAAAGTTTCTAGTGATATCTGAGATAGCTGGCACTCACAAGTAAGTCTAGTAGATTCAATAGAGACCTAGTAGACCTCAGTCCTACGTCAAATCTATAGGATATATTATTCCAATGCGCAGAGCCTATAACTTGTGCCCCACAGTTGTGACGGCACACCCCATGTCAGACACCTCCACTGCAGTTGCCAGTGACTCTCCTGCAACCACCACCCCTTCACAGCCTCCTTCTGATATACCCTGATCCTGTCCCTGCGGTGCCTGGCATGCCCCCATGGATGCCCCTCAGAGTGGATTTATCCAGTCCTTAGCAGTACAGGCAAGCAACGGGTAAAAGATGTCACTCACACCCTATGTGGACTTTGGATTTTGACAGGACAATGGCCTTTGTCTTTTTTTGGACCTTCCCTTTTCATTTTTGAATTTGATGAAGAAAGCATTTTTTGTTATCCTTGTGCATTTGATGTAGCTGTACATTATGTTGATGATGTTTACCATGACCTTGCTGTGATGATGCAGGATTTTCAATGTCGGTACTGAGGTGTTTTTGTGATGTACTCCATGTGGTCCATGAGATATGTATCCTGTTTAGGTGGTTATTCATGTCATCCTTTCAAGCTAACTGGATGTGTTATGAATAACTTATTTAGCACAGGGATGTTAACATTTCATCTGCATGGCCACATCAGTGGCTTGCACCCATGCACATATGATGTGCTTCCCATTATCCAATTTGTATCTTTCACTGACTGTGGGCCCATCTCAATTGGACATGCAGGTGTGGGCATCATTGGTGTAGGGGTCAACTGTGTCCTCTGTGCAACTTGCTAGACATACGTATTGTGCATGTGCAGATGACTTAAGGGGCACTACCGTACCCACGCGGATGTGACCAGTGCCTACATTGGGTGGTACAGGATGGGTGACTGTACCAGTGTTGTGCTGACATGACCTGCTGGAACTGGGGTATCCCAATCAATCGTAGAGGAATATCCACCGCGAAGCCCAAATCACAAACTAGGTATAAGGCCAGGAAGCTGGAACTGTGTTTGGCACAGATGTGCTTCCACAGAAGTTGAGTATAGTTAATGTGTTGTTCAGTGACATTGCCTGTGCCCATGGTGTGTGTTGTGTGGCAATGTCTTTGTGTGTTCCCAACCCTTGTTCTACACAGGCTATGTACCCTTCATATGTTGGTGATGGTGATGCTTGCTGAGTTGTCCTGTGTTCATCACACATCTTTATATGGGCCTCCCAGACATGTGGGTGCATGACACACTACTTTTCATGTGTGTGTCATCATTAAGATTGGTCAGTTCTTAGTGGGGATGTTGAGGTTAGACGCTTGCTTGCTCGCAATATCAAGTACATGTCCGTAGGTGGTACCGTTTTAGTGATTCAGACGTGTGTTTGTGTGGGTCTGCTCCCACCCGTCAGGTTCAGAAATGCAATGTTGGCAGGTTTCTACATGTGTGCCTTGTGGTTCTCCTTGGCTTCTGCATTGTCCTGGGACTGTGTCAGGGATTCCTAAGGTCAATGGAGGTCTGACGACATGGCCATGTACCACATACTGAGCTGTGTGTCTGTCATTCACCACGTTTGTAGACTGTCCTTGTGTGATGAGTCTGTGCACCTTAGATCCTCACAACATTACTGTGTTTATCACGGGTGCCAGTGCAATGTTACCGGTCCATGTGGCCTTCAGTGATGCACATCAGCGCAGTTCAGGGTGTGTGGTGTTGAGGGTGGACAGATGTGAATTGTTGCATGTCTGGGCCCCTACCTCCCTTTTGTCCCTGGTTGACGTGCCATGCTGAGGGATTGGTGTTTGTGTAGGTGTGATGTACGTTTGTGTCACAGGACACCGGTCTGAGTTTCCCAGTTTGCACAAAATCTCCCTTGACATCACAGTGGATCTTTTATGTAGGCTTGTGTCACCCCAATGTATGGTCTCTAGGGTAGTGCTGTTGTGGGTCTGTCTCATGCTGTTTCAGTTGATGTTCATTCCAGCTTGTGGAAAACTCGATCTTTCCCCTAAACAGATATTAAGCATACAGAACCGGAGCAAGCATCCCACAACAACTGGGAAAGAACTAATAAACTAAAACCATGGAAAAAAAGGAGTCAACAGCCAGGTTGTGGAAATGACAATCATTAACGACACAGCACCCCCATCCTCAATCACCATCCCCAGTCTGGTCACTGACCCCGATAGACGCTCGGCAACAGTCGCGACTAGGGAAAACCTTGACCTCATTAGAATAACCTTCCAAACTGACTATAAGGGCCCCAACCCGGAAACCAGTAGGAAAGCAGGGGGTAGTCGCCGCCCGGAGAACTCGTTCGATGCAAGAGAGTCCCCGCCAGTATTGAGGCAAATAACAAGTAAAGTACGAAAAGAGAACCTACCAATTGTACCACACAAGGGTCCCTTGCATAGTGTGCAACCTCCCCCTGGAAATCACAACTCTAGCAAAATGAAAGTTTTAGGGTCTTGGAACCAAACGCACCTTCGCCAAATTGTAAAATTTGGTGACAATTTTCCAATGGCAAAGGAGGGTGCCCCCAATACAGGGAAACTTTTTTTTGTTCCCGAATTTGAACAACAAGGTCCGCAAGATCACCTAAACTGTGGGAACATACTCCGTCTAACCTCAACCATCCCTAGTCTTGGTTACCTCACCTCAGCAGACCTCCTGTCGGTTGAGTTCATAACATCGGAGGATGATCCAAAAAAAGAATGTACAGTTACGACATGGAGGGAGGCTGGATTGGTTACCCACATCCTTTCTGAAATGACTAAATTTAACAAATGGGGAATCCTCTTGAAGGAAATAGTCAAGGCAGCGTACCCATCTCCTCTCCTGAAAAGGCAGACCAAGAGCGTAAACTTACCATCAAGGAGTGTCCCAACGCACTCGGTCCTACAAGGAGCAAGGGGAGCTGGAGCAGCAGATCACGAGCATCCTCAGTCTCAATTGCTACTTCCAAATTGAAAGCCCCGCAAGTCAACTAATACTGCAAGCCACGTCATAAACATTCTGTCTTGGAATATTGCGGGTGCTAAAGACATCATGAACAAAAATGGCAAAGCTGCCAATTGGGATTCCTACACAATTATAGCCTTACAGGAAACGTGGCACCCTGACCCAATTGACATACCTGGCCGCTTGGGCTATCATGTAAGTGCGACCCGCCTCCAGCGCTTTGGGCGTACCCGCGGGGGCCCCTCTATCTACATATCAACATCTTTAAATGTCAGAGCAACCCAATCCCCAGACTCAACTGCGGACATGCAAATCTTAAAAATAGAGAGTATAACAACGGCCATAACCAGAACCCTAATTCTAATGAACATATATGCAAACCCAAAAAAATCTTCCAAAAAATTACTATTCCAACGTATTACCCTGGTAATCACCAACATGCATTTAGAACACCCAGACTGGGAGATAATCCTCACGGGCGACATCAACGCAAACCTCCTAAAAGCACCGGAGGACGAAGTTAACATCAATGCCGCAAAAGAAGTCTAGAACGTCCTGCCGCAAGCAATTTCTCAAGTAGTGAAAAAGGACAAGGAGGGTAAACAACTAATGTGGCACCTCGAAAACCTCGGTCCCCGAGCACTAAATGGAAGAACCAATCAAGATAACCTCCCTTTAATGACCTACATCAGCCACAAATCCAGGAAGGGCCTTAAATCAATACAGAGCCAAGCATGTGCATCCGGATAACCTGAGATAACCTGTGTTACTTGAACAGGGGCCGTAGTGGGATACCCCAGTTCCCACAGCAGAGCACGTTGTAGCCTGCTGCCCATGATCTTGCCCCCCCCCTGTTCCACCCCCTCAGTCCTGATGAAGACCCCATTTAAGGAATCAACTTGACCTACAATATAGGGGTCGAAACGTCGATGGCTTTTGTGTGGTTCTTTTGACATCCGGTCCCAAGTCCCTGACAATACCATTGATGTGGTTGCACCGGAGAATGTCTTTTCTATAACTGTATCAAATTTATTCTTCCAATTTTTGGATGTTACATTTGAAATGTTTAATTGCCAATGTGAATTTTGTGATTGGTCTGACTCAATATGACTATCACTTTCCTGTAATTTCCTTTAATGAGCACCCCCTTTCCCTTCCTTCTTTTTCTCCCCTTGGGGCTTCTTAAGCTTGTTGATTGATTATTTGAACAGATGTCAATGTTTTGATGTATCCAGTTTTGTTAATAAATTGCAATACTGTGAGAAGGTTATCGTAATATTTTATTTTACATAATTTTTCAAAACTTTACTGCAATTCTTCCTCTTGCGGGGACCCCCTGTTCAACCAATAGGCATGGCCTGCATAACCGAATCCCAATGGTCCCAACATCTAACGGACACATTCTCAATTAACAACAAGAGTGCAATTACCATCTTGCCCCCCGAAGCAACAGACAACACAGTGCGGGAAGTCATCTCTTCAGTCCATCAAGGGACCAGTACAAAGGCAAATGGTCCAATAGCTTCACGGCCCAGGCATGATGGCGAACAAAGTATCTTAAAAATAATTGGGAAAAGCAGGCAAGACAGCACCCGAGGCCCAAATGGAGTTCCGCAAGCCATCTACAAAACTGACCCGCAGTATTGGGCTAGCAAATTCAGCTCACTGTTTCGAACAGTAATCAACACAGGCAGTATTCCCGAGAGCTGGAGAGGAGCTATTATATCCCCAATCTATAAAGGTGGCGAGCGCAAGGATCCAAATAACTATCGCCTGATTGCTCTCCTCGACGCAGAATCAAAATATTATGCGTCATGGATACTTGAGGACCTGACTGAATGGTCAGAAACTAACAGCAAAATACCATTGAACCAAACCGGCTTCCGGCGCGGCATGGGTACAACGACGAACGCTATGGCCCTATGCCTTATTGCTGAGAAAAGCCTACAGAACTCCCACGATCTCCATACCTGTTTTGTGGACTTTAAAGCGGCATTTGACCGTGTCAACAGGCAAATGCTTTGGGCGAAATTAAAGCAACAGGGCCTACCGGACTCAATTCTCTCGCCCATTGTTAACCTTTACACTGAAACCTGGATGCAGGTAAAAGTCGACAATGGACGATGCCTGACAAGGAAGATCTACAACAATGACGGACTAAAGCAAGGATGCGTCTTGGCCCCACACCTATTTAACTTATTTATGAGCGATTTGGTAGAAAGTCCAGATAAGGTTAACGCACATCCTCCCAAGTTAGGCACTCTTCGCCTAACGCACTTATCGTATGCGGACGATGTGGTACTCCTGAGTCAGACAAGAATCAGCCTCCAAAGTCTGTTAGACGACTTGTATGCCTATACAAAAAGGAACCTGCTAACCATAAACATTAAGAAAAAAAGACAATGCTCATATCACGCCGACGCAAAAAACCCACCAATTTTTCAAATAAACAACGACCAGCTGGAATCCGTCAATGACTATAGATACCTGGGGGTACACCTAGACAAGCATTTAAATTTTATGGCGCACTTCAAAGCCATGGAAAGAAAGGGGGCAGCATTATTGCATGCCTTCACCAACTTGGCAACTGAGCTAAAGGGCCCTTGTAGTGACCTCATTAGGACGAAGAAGCAGGAAGCAGAGAGTAGTTGTAGGTAAGAACAAGTATTTAATCCGGAGAGAGAAGGAATGCATGCAGCTCCAGTAAAGGTACATCAAGAATACACAAGATCCACCAGTTACTGTTGCCCAGCATCCAAACATTCCAATTACATATATAACATTCCAATTAAAGGAACATGCCATCACTACACATCCTCCTTCTTAATAAAAGAAACAGAAAGAACATAAAAATCATAAAAATCATAAATAAACTATAAAGAATTCGTAACACTCTGAACCCAACAATTTACACACTAAAAATTAATTTTAGTAAATTCTGCATCTTCCTGAGTGAACGGAACAGAACATGTGAGAACAGAACTTGTGAACTCATCTTCCTGAGTGAACAGAACAGAACATGTGAGAAGAGAACAAGTGAACTCACCCCCAACCATCCCCCCTTTCCAAATTCCGAACACAATTAACTTGAAGATGACTAACATCAGACTTAGAAAGAGGTAAATCATCTTCATCCTGAACATAAGTAACTATTTTTTCCCTTAGAAAACTTCTTATTTTTTCAGTGCAAAGTCTTGAGAAATGACCCACAAATTCGCACTCTATACACTTTGCATGCTTAGCAGAGCACCTCTCAAGAGTAGCGGCATGTGAATAACTCCTACACTTAAAATCACTAAATTTCTTATTTGCACCACCCTCACTAAATTTCTTTCTTTCACTACCCTCCCACTCCTTCCTAACACAAAAGTCACCATTTCCTGCCTCCAACTTATCTTTATACCCTGCTTTCTTCTCAACTACCTTGGTAACTAATCCCTTCTCCATCTTGTTATCCTGCGACAAAGATACTTTTGCACATCGGTCAGACTCAAATTAAATACTCAACTAACCACAACGTGAAAGAAAAGTTAATGAATAAAACCACTTCGTGAATGATGAACCAGAAAATATAACTACTTCGTGAATGAAACGTCAGTAAATAAACTACTCCTTCTTGAAATTAAAACACCTCATGAAATTAAGAGACTCAAATAACCACAACGTGACATTAAAATATTCACCACGTGGATGATGAATTAGTAAATAAACAAACACTTCAGGAACTTCATAAACTAACACCTCAAGAATTTCCTAAACTTCCTGAAACCTCTGCTACATACATTCCCCCTCCCCTTTTTATGTAACACTTCATGAGCCTCGTGAACTTTCTTCTGCTAGCATGTCTCTTGTACCATTAGAGAAAAAGAGAATATGACCATATAAAATAAAAAGAGAAAATTGTAACTTGAATGCTGTGCGCACCAGCGGTGAGCACTTTCCTGCTTGAAGGTTGTCCGTACCAGCGCAAAGTACTTCACAAATAAGCAGTAAATAAAACCCACTTCAGGAAAAACAAAAGAATCCTTCCTTTTCTTCCAGTAATGTGGAGTATATTGTTCGAAGATTGTGCGCACTGGCGCAAAGTACTTCACCTCCGTAGACAAATCCAATGAAAACGATGGAAAGACGGGACTGAAATGCTCGGCAATGGTTACTATGGTAACAGAAGTGAAAACAAAATTAAGATGGCCGCCCTGCGTGAAGCTAACGTGGTGATGTCACCACGCTACCCAGCATGCCTTGCGCACTGGTGATGACGTTAACTTTGTATACGAGTGGAATCCGAAGGCTTGGGAGACTCCAGAAGCTATGGGGCCGGCGCTCTATGGCTCGAGGCAAGTGTCCACGGGAACAAGCAGTTGGGCGGTTAAACTTCAAAGGTAAACACTTCGTACCACCGCTTTACGAAACAGTCAAAAAGCCCCGAAAATGCTTCGAAATGTTGCCAAAATTAGTCTCCGTCCCAAAACTGTCCACAAAACTTTCCTCTTCATGTAGTAAATACAAAACGTTTACACTGCTTTCTCCGATCCCGCAATAAAATTTCCTTTCTTTTCTCTTTTTTTTCAATCATATGACGATATGCACACGTAGATTTCGGTAATTGGGCCACAACGATTATCTGGATGCACCAATCCAAAACGTGAATCTCTCTTAGATGGGTTTAAAATAGTCCGGTACTCACGATTGAAAATTCGGTGATTTCAACGATAAGTATTCAAATCATAGTGTAGAATAAGCGCTGTGCCCAGGCTCGTCGTCAAATCTGTAGTGACCTCATTAGGACGAAGAAGCAGGAAGCAGAGAGTAGTTGTAGGTAAGAACAAGTATTTAATCCGGAGAGAGAAGGAATGCATGCAGCTCCAGTAAAGGTACATCAAGAATACACAAGATCCACCAGTTACTGTTGCCCAGCATCCAAACATTCCAATTACATATATAACATTCCAATTAAAGGAACATGCCATCACTACAGCCCTCTTGTCTCCCCCCCTGCTATTTGTAATGAAAGCCAAACTACTGCCTACAATAGTGTACGGGAGCATTTTGCACCATGGGAAAAGTGCCACCCTCCTGGAGAAAATACAAACTAAATTTTATAAGCGGGTCTTCTTCTTACCGAACAACTCTTCCCCAGCACAAGTCAGACTTGAATTTGGTCTACAATCTCAAGTCTTACTGAAAAAGTATGAGGTAATCAAATTTTGGTACCACATCTGGAGGAACAAGGAGAATAAAATGAATGATGAATGAGTACTCAAAATATTTAAAGCTCTCACTAGAGGAAACTGAGCTTGGCGCATTGTGGGAAACAAAACTCCCAGCCCCTTCATTTAACCAGGTAGTCAAAAGGACTGCCAAGAAGCATTCTTTCCTCAACGACAAAATAATTTTCAGTACCCGGTCCCACGCCTGGATGACTATTAAATCGTACACAAAGCCAGCGCCAGCCCCTTATTTAGACACGGCATTCTCATTGAACCTTAAATGCAAATTCCTCCATTTAAGGCTGGGCATTTTACCCACACGACTAGACCAACCTAGATGGAGACCACAAGTAACAACTGAATGCGATCTCTGGGGTGCAGTTAACCAAGACTTCACACACATAGTCTGCATCTGCCCAGCTATGCACTACGAACGACGTCACTGGCTCAAGGACAAACTCAACGAGCTAGGAGTCCATACCTGCCGATCCGCGATAGTCAAGGCCTTATGCTCAGCGGACGCCCAATTGATCTGCAGACTAGTAAAATTCCTGGACAGCTTCGCGGAGAAAACAAGGCACGCTGCCGCTTGCCGGACCCCATCGAGACTTAAGATCACTGTTGATAGATAAATCTGTCTTATAGCAAATCCCGCTACGACTGGTCGGACTCTTTGTATCTCAAACCTTTTATAATGTAAACCCTTCTTTTAACTCCTTCCTTTTCCTATTTATTTCCTCGCTAATATTTTAAGAATTCTGTTTTCAATGCTGTAGCATGTCACAAATTGTAATGGTTTTAATTAACCGAACAATAAAGAAATTTACTTACTTACATTCCAGCTTGTGTCACATGTGTCTGTTGGTATCCCTATCATATCACGATGCCTGATTACCCACTAAGGGGTGCACTATAGATGGCTTACTTTTGTGTGGCACTGTGTCCACATCTGTGTCATTGTGGTTCAGCCACCCTCCTGTGTTGTGTAGTTGCCTTGGCACACTGAGACACACACACACATGCTGTGTGAGATGTGCAGTGTGAGGTTGCCTGTTGGTGTTTGTGCATCTGCACCAGTGCATTGGAATTGCTGTTGTGGGCAATTGTCTGGATGCTGTTTAGTTTATTTTCCCTGCTGTCCCTATGAGTCATATCTCATCATTCTGCACATTGTTCCTGGTTTTCCTGTCCCATTGCTGTCATGCAATTGGATTTTGTGGACTGACACCTACAGTCTACACAGGATGTATTGCTTTGTGTGTCTAGTTTCGAGATGTGTATATGCATTATGATGGTCACTTCTGCTTTTGTGTCATTGTACACTGTATGCAATGGCAGGCCCCATGGGTGTTGCTTGTCTGCACATGGCCGAGTGTATGTTATGCTTTCACAGCACTGTTTTCCTCACCACAACTCTGTGGGTATGTGAAACAACCACTACTTTGCCATGTGTGTCATGTTCTGCGATCAGGACTCATACATGCTGTTTGGCATTTGAAGCTATTTCCATGATGACACTTACCTTTAGGTCACTGTGATGATGGGGGATTTACACCCTTTGCCACAATGCACAACCTTTGCTGCACTTTGTACCCACACATTTTACATAGGATCTACACGGTGATGGGGGTTTTGAGCACATTGGCACAGTGCTATTGTGAAGCTTGACTTGTGTAGCCCACACTCTGATGTTGGTCACACATGTGATGGTAGTTACATTGTGTGTTCTAACTCATATTTACTGTTGGGATATTTGTCAAACACTACAAACTGTTGTCATGATGTTATGCAGAATGTATTTGGCTGACATACCTGAGGTTGATGTATGATGGATGTGTGGCGCATCACCCATCCTATGGGTGGGGTGTCAATATTGTTAGACACACAGACCCCTATGGGTGGGGGTGGCTGTAGTGGTGGGCAACATAACACATATGGGTGGGGGTGGCAGTAGTGATAGGCAACATGCCCCTAAGCGTAGGGGTGGCAGTAGTGATGGGTAACATGACACATATGGGTAGGCGTGGCAGTAGTGGCGGGCATCATGACACATATGGGTGGGGTGGCTGTAGTGATAGGCAACATGCCCCTATGGTTGGGGGTGGCTGTAGTGATAGGCAACATGCCCCATGGGTGGGGTTGGATGTAGGGATAGGTAACATGACACATATGGGTAGGGGTGGCAGTAGTGATAGTCAACCTGCCCCTATGGGTAGGGGTGGCAGTAGTGATAGGCAACATGCCCCTATAGGTGGGGGTGGCATAAGTGATAGGCAACATGACACATATGGATGGGTGTGGCAGTGGTGGTGGGCAACATGCCCCTCTGGGTGGGGGTGGCTGTAGTGATAGGCAACCTGCCCCTATGGGTGGGGGTGGCTGTAGTGATAGGCAACATGCCCCTATGGGTGGCTGTAGTAATATGCAACATGCCCCTATGGGTGGAGGTGGCAGTAGTGATAGGCAACATGACACATATGGGTAGGGGTGGTAGGGGTGGCAGCAGTGGTGGGCAACATGCTTCTACGGGTGGGGGTGGCAGTAGGGCTAGGCAACATGACACAAACTGGGGTTGCATAGTGGGCAAAAGAACGATGGATTTAACCCAGATCCTTTGACTGGGGGAGAATGTTTGCATTGTCAGCATCCGTCCATCTTTTGTTTGATGTAACACTAAATCAATATCAACTCCAAAAAAACTGAAGTACTGATCTTCGGGAAGAACAACTCCACATGGGACCGCTGCTGTTGACCATGAAACGACAAGTCACTTCCTTCTGACTCCACACACTTTGCATGCTCCCTAGAATCTTCAGATGGATCCCAACCAACACCAGAAAGATGATCACTCAGGCCCTCGTCACCAACCACCTCGAGTACGGCAACACCCTCTATTCCGACATCTCCAGCTCCTCAGAAGACTCCAGACCATACAGAACACTACAGCCAGACTACTCCTGGACCTCCCCAAACAACCCATATTGTCTCCAAATGATAGACCTCCACTGACTACCCATCCTGAAGAGATGCCAGTTCAAGATCCTCACACACCTCTACTAAACTCTCCATGACCAAGAATCTGCATACCTCAACCATTGATTGAATTTCCAGCAACCCTATGGACAAATGCACTCTTCTTCACTCACCCTCGCACACACTCCCTTCAAATGTCACAAACGCAGTAGGGGCCACTCCTTCTCCTACATCGCTGCAAAGACCTGGAAAGTCCTTGACCTCCAGCTCCACACAGCCCCTTTGCTGGCAGACTTCAGAAAGAGACCAAAGACCTGCCTCTTCGACAGAGACACAGCGCCCAGGTTCCCTCATGGGGATACAGTGTAGCACTCTACAAATGTTGTTTGCTTGATTGAACTATACTAACCCCACTCCAAGATAAAATCAGTCAGGAAAGGTATTAGACACTAAAGAAGCAAACATTTACTATTCCCGCAAAAATATAACTTAACTCTGGGAAAGTGCTACACACGAAAGATGCAACGTTCACCATTCCCAATACAATAAAACATATCAATGAAGGTGCTTAACATGAAATAGTTAAAAATAACAATACCCCCACTACTAAAAAAAAAGGAATGCAAAATCTAGCACACAAAAAAGCTACCAATTACTATTGCCACCACAATTTCAACAAAGTTAACAAACATCAATATAATATTTTGATTTGCAACATATTGGGGCAGATTTACAAGGAAGTCCCACAGTGCAGCAATGCAAGCCCTTTGGCTGTGCCACTCTACGGCACTTCCGAAGCACAGGAATGCAACATATTTTCCATAATATGTTGCATTCCTGTGCTCTCCAGTGTGCTGGTACACAAACTGCTGCCATGTGCCGGCACAGGCACCCTTGCACCATGGTGCAAGGATGCATGCATCATGGGGAGATTGTTTTTGTGTAGGAAGGGGCACCTTCCTGCACAAAAACAATCACTACAGGCATTTTCCTCTTTCAATGCGTACTGTAGAATTCAGCACGCATTGAAAAAGGAAAAAACTAGGAGAAATTAAAACATTTCTCATAGCTACACCACCACTAGGATGGAGTAGCATTCAGACGCATTTCCAGATTTACGATTCCTCTTAAATTTGGAAATGTGCCTTGTTCCATGAGTGTTGCATGGGAACACCCACAGCAACATCCATGGAACGCTCCTTTCAGGCAAAGTGCTGCATGTAAAGGGGCCATATTTGCAAGGACAGGAAAAGCCCCGCAGGGTGGCTTTTCCTGTCCTCGTAAACATGGAGCAGTAACATGCGCCACCAGTACGGGACTTGTACATCTGCCCCATTATTTCCAATTTTTTAAAAAAGGTTATGCATATAACTTTTTTTATATTTGCATAAAAAATTTGAGAACATATTAATATACAAATATGTGTTAACACACAGAAATATTGTAAAACATTTTCAAATATGTATAACAAATTATATTAATAACATTCAATATTATATTTACAAATTTCTCAAAAATATACATACTGTTTAATTTTTTTATTTTGTAAAAACATAGGAATATATTATTATATTAATTTTATATTTTCCAGCGTAAAAATAACTCTATCTAAATGTTTGTATATTTGTTTATCTCAATAAACTATTTCAGTTTTGCTATGATATTAACATTTATAATTTCAATTTGTTATAACAATTTTATCCTAATTTTGAGGAAAAAATAAAACAATTATTTTAATTAAATATATATATATTTGTTGAAAACAAATATTGATATTATTCCATCAAATATCACATAACACATTTTATTAAAATGTAATTTATTTAACA
Organism: Lissotriton vulgaris; assembly: GCF_964263255.1. NCBI lineage: Eukaryota > Metazoa > Chordata > Amphibia > Caudata > Salamandridae > Lissotriton > Lissotriton vulgaris. The sequence goes on along the minus strand of NW_028250360.1, from coordinate 1,063,979 downwards.
CAAAGTAAATTAACAATATTTTATAGATTAAAAAAAATATGTTAACAAATTTCTAAATAAATTACAAATATTCTAAACTTTTAAAAGAAATTAAAAACCTAAATGAATGTTTATTTAAATTTGGTATTATTGAAAAAATTAATTAAATTATCCACACCCTTCTCCACTATAAAAACAACACCCCGCTCCAATACAATTAAAACATTGCTTTAACGTAATAAATACAGATTAAAAAATAAACACTAATAAAACATTTTTTTAAATTACTCCCCAACCTTATTCCATATGAAACCAACATCTCACTGGTTAAAAAAATCTAACTTTTTTTAAATGTATATAAAAAGATTTACAATAATACTTAATTTTATAAAACACTTCCAATACTTATCCACTATACACCCATCACCCCACCCCTAATTTATTAATTTGTTTTTTAAATTGTTTCGAATACACACAAAAATATAGACACTAATATATTATTTTTTTAAATATATCCCACTAGAAACAATATTATTAGCAATGATATAAACTTCATCGATATTAAATACCTCGATATTAAATAGAACATCTAAAGCAATATTTTTGACAACGATATTAAAGGCAAAAATATTTATTTGTCACAATATTCTAGACACATATTCATGACACACACTATTATTTATTCAATATTGTGTCAAAATACCCAAGTAACACTAGTAATGAATCAATAGAAAACGATGCAACAAAAAAAAAACAGAAGAGAAGGTTAGTAGAAACAAGAAGATCAGAAGCAACCACACCCAATAAAGCAACAACAGAGACGAATGAGCTTCGAGGTGAAAAGCAAAGATGATTTGTTCTTAATAGACTCAAGGGTAAAAGAAAGCCCAACAAGAGGAAACAAGTCTAGCAACAAATCTGAAAAGCAAAATATCAATGATAATTCAAAACATCAATGTTTTGAATTATCAGTTCTCAGAAAAGGAATCTACCTTCTTAGAAAAATGCTTTCTATTTTGTCCAACTGCGCATGACTTTGTTCAAATCGAACAATGAATTCTTTGAAGCGATGAGGGAACGGAAATGTGTATGCAATTGCCATAAAGCCATTGATGGCCATAGCTCATCTTTCTTCAAAATCATTTCAACAAAGTACGGGCCTGCTGTTAAAAAACTTTTGCGAGCTGCAAATGATTTGCAAATGGTTTGTAGCTCCTAAAATGACCTAGTGTGATGTACATAGTGTCACACTATACGTAGGTTTTGGACCGGGACGGTATGAACCCCACTTCAGCAGCTTTAGAGGTGGTGATTACCACTAAACAGTAGTTCTGTGTGTCATAAAACATGTAAATGTATGTTTATTGCTACATTGACTTGGATCGAGGACACTAGTCTCCAAACAAAAGCTTAAATAAGGACGGAAGAATGTATACATTATGGAGCTATAGTGTGGGGTAAGGATGGAACAAGAGAGCTTGGGGAGAATAAAGAGGTGGATGGATGGATGGATGGGTGTATTTTTGCTCAGTTTCATTTTTGATATGGTTCGAATCAAAGGCATTTTATTTTTCTTGCTACACTCTTGTCTCATTGAAATTACATAGCGCTCCAAATACTTATAGATTTGTGTTTGTGTTGTCTAATTAGCAATTTCCAATTAACAATTTGCCAGCTAATGGCATGCACAAATGAGGGTCAAAGTCGAAGCAGCAGGAAACCAGGTACAAAGTATAAAGGGTTACCCAAAATGTAATATAGGCTTTCTATATGGAAACCCTGTATGCGATGGTGAGGAAACTGCACATTGTAGAGGTGGGAGAGGAGAAGAGAGAGAATATGTAGACAGAGGGTGACTGCTGGGGTACAGGAGTTTATATGGCTTATTCTGGTTCACAAGCTTTATTTAAACTTCACATACAAATAAGTTTTAGTTTTCACCAAAAGGTAGTCTGATGGTTTCTGTTCAATCCCAGCTCCAGGATTTATACTGTCTTAAACCATTACTTCCTCCTTCTGTATGGCCAATACCCTGACCCAGTCCTGGGAATATGTCCCTCCAAAGAATAGGCAATTATCAGGTAAGTTGATGTCAATTGTTATTAATACTTTCCTCTTCCTATTTTCTCTTTTTTCCCTTCTTCCTCTTTCTCTATCTGACTTGTTCCTGGCTTGCAGAACGTCATTAACATTATCATTTTCGCATCTAAGGGCCTAATTATGAACCTGGCGGTCAGATCGACACGATGTAGCTTCAGCGGTTGGGAGACTGCCGGCAAGCCGGTTGTTAGGTATGAAATGACGCCAAATAGATGAATAAATGGTACTTTATTCTTCAGAAAGAAAGCACCACCAGATACATGTCTTGCTGCTCCGGTCACCTCTCAACAACTGCATGTATTGACTCACTGCGATATCAAAGGGGATGATGGATGGAGTGTTTGAGCAAATCAAACACTCACCCCCAGTCAACCGGCAGTTTGGGCTGGACTGTTCCCATGAGGCACAGGGTCAAGACTGATTTGCGAGGGAGGAGCCAAGATGGCGACCGGAGCGGACCTGTAGGCACCCGGCTCCGCCAGTCCGTTTCTGCCGTGCCTGCATCCTGCTCCTAAATCCTGACGAATTCGACGGCAACGTGTATGTGAGGCGGCGCTGAGCACGACGGTGCTCTCCCGGCCCCCAGACCTGCCCGGCAGCCGGAGAAATCGGCTCCTGACTCCCGGCTCTGGACCCCGTCTCAGCGAGCTCCCCCTCCCGTGTCTCCTGACCCTGCTGCCGGCCGGAGTGCTCCGCTGGCATACACGGTAGTGTAATTGGCACTGGCCCCGAGGGGCGAACCTTGAGCCCAGTCACCGGAGACGCTGAGACGCGGGCGGAAAGGGAATGGTGCTCACAGAGCAGCGGACCTCCACTACAGCGGAGCTTCTGTTTGATGTGGCTGATGCGAGGATGCGACGGACATTTTGGACTGCACTTTGTCGGCTGACCCCATGCCTCGCTGCTTGAGACTGCCGAGAAGAGTGTAGCTGACCCGCATTGCATTGGGGCACGGAGTGTCCTCCACGGTCAGTGAAACGAAGGGGTGCGCCGGCTCTACTCTACACCTGGCGCCCGGGGTGGACCCTGATTGAGATGGCCGGGTGTGCCGCCATGTCTTGTGGGGACCTAAGCCCCCCCACGTTGAGGTCCAGTGTCGCCCTGGCTACAGGAGAACCCGTGCCACTGGAGATCCCCCGGGGGCACAAGAACGGGGGCCTACAGTCCGGTATTTCCCTCGGCGCAGTCTTTTCAGCTCTTTGTGATCTCCGCTTAGAGGTGCGACATTGCACTCGGGAATTGGGCGACGAGCTGGACCGAACGACGCCATTGTTGGGCTGGGGCATCGGTGGCTCTGAACTGTACGGCGACCGCCTACCACTGTCTGCAGCGTGTGAAGCGCCGGTGATCCCCCCGGTAAGCGGCACATCTGAACTCCCTGAATATCCTGCGGACGCCCAGGACTACCTGTCTGACGGCTACCCTCAAAATACTTTGTTTCTCCTCCAGGAGTGGAGTGCTACATTGTGGCCAGACTCTCTACTGTGGAAACCCCGAGAACTGCTTGCACCGTCCTGGCAGCCTTTTCTTTCTGCGCGGCGCTTTTTGCCTCTCCTGACTGAAACGCTGAGTATGCCTGGTGTGTTTAAAGAACATTCTGTTGTAATGGACGGACTCTCCGCTGACTCATCGTGGCCATTTTGTGTCTCCGCTTTGTTGATCTCTGCCCTCTCGCCATTTTGCTTTCTTGTTTGGTGGTGGGCGGGCCTCGCTTGGACAGCGCTACGGTGGGACTGTCCGCGTACAGGACAGGGTTAGGTTGCATTTCCTGATATTGGCTGCTGGGCGGGTGGGTCGGGATTTCGGATTGTAATTTGTTTCCAGTCTGCGTGTTTGCCGCTGGATCATGCTTCGCTCCTACAATGCTTTCATTTCTGCAGTCTATTCTGATTACGGGGGGGCGAATGCTGTATGACTGGCGGAGACCGGGTTGCCTGGAAATGAACCTCCTCCCTCCCTTCTTTATCCCCTGTGAGAGTTGAAGATTAGGGTGTCCTTTTCTTCTTCCCTATGTCATAGGGCACGTTTTGTCTCCTTTGTGCTTTTTCTCTTTTCCTTTCCTTCCTTTCCTTCTTCTCGCTATATTTCGGGTTTATGGGGCGACAGACACACTGCTGGGGGGGGGGCAGGCCGTAGCCTCCGCATGCGTGTAGGGTGGGGGGTTAGTAGTTAGAATATAGACTTATTTCTATGGTGCCTTCTTCTTTTTCCTCTATTTTTTGGTTTTACTTCGGTCAGGGTCCGTGTCTAGTTTTACTAGGGGTTAGGGGGCGGCAGGATTCGGGTGGCGTATGTGAGGGGTCTCTTCTCTGACTCTATGGATGGTTGCCTTCCTGCCCAGGGGGAACTCACTGTTTGACGGTCCTATCCTGAACATGTGTTGAATATGTGGTGTTGCTCCTCCTGCATGGATCCTTCTTTCTTTCTTTCCAACAGACTTGGTGAAGTACGACATGCTACATTGCTTGCTTAAAAACCTTAAAATTAACCTTCATTGATCCTGAGACGTGGTGTTCCGAGGTGTACAGTTTGCTTAACTGCTCGCCTGTAAAGTGGCTAATGCTATGTCGCCGTAACGCTGCTTTGGTGCTCAATGGTGTTCGTGGCCGGCCGAGAGGTTGTAGGCCCGTATTTGTTTGACTTTGAAGCACAATAAAGGTTTTCAAAAAAAAAAAAAAAAAAAAAAGACTGATTTGCATATGGCCTTGTCTGAACTGAGGTGGCTTGGTGAGCAAAATACCAATGGATTAAACCCAGATCTGTGACTGGGGGTGAAAGTTTTGCCATTGTGCAACATTCCGTCCATCATCTTGTTTATTTTGCTGTTCACCCTATGTGGGAAGGGTATGCACAGACGTGGTTCCCGTGCTCACTTCGCCACTGGAGTCAAGCTATCCTGGCTGAAAACGGCTGATAGCCAGAAACCTGTCCTAGGATGCTTGATTCCTGTCCAGGGAAGACATGGCTTGGCTTGGCAGTTCGGGCTGGATTGTTCCCATGAGGCACAGGGTCAGGACTGATTTGCATATGGCCATGTCTGAACTGGGGTGGCTTGGTGAGCAAAATAACGATAGATTAAACCCAGATCTGTGACTGGGGGTGAATGTTTTGCCATTTTGCAACATTCCGTCCATCATCTTGTTTATTTTGCTGTTTACCATATGTGGGAAGGGTATGCCCAGACGTGGTTCCCGTGCTCACTACGCCACTGGAATAAAGGTATCCTGCCTGAAGACGGCTGATATCCAGAAACCAGTCCTAGGATGCTTGATTCCGGTCCAGGGAAGATATAGCTTGGCAGTTCGGTCAGGACTGTTCCCATGATTCACAGGATCAAGACTGATTTGCACATGGCCATGTCTGAACTGGGGTGGCTTGGTGAGCAAAATTACAATGGCTTAAGCTCAGATCTGTGACTGGGGGTGAATGTTTTGCCATTGTGCAACATTCCGTCCATCATCTTGTTTATTTTTCTCTATTCACTCACGGCATCGAACAGATGTTCTAGAATGGAACATCATAATCAAACCCTAAACTAAAACATTCAAACATAAATACTCCACACCGGTGGCCTCCCAACCACTGTATTATGACATAACCGCCCCTGTCAGCAGGGAATGCTCAGGCTCACTATGTAGGCCTGAAGGCAATGCCGCAGCGGTGCAGCACCTGCACTGTTGCCATGCACCACACGGTGCATGGCACACAGTGTATGCACAACTGTACATGCAGTTGGGGGTCACAACATGTGCCCATGTACTATCCGGTCAAAATCACCCAGGGGACCTCTTTGGGGCCCCTTCTTTGCGTTTCCATGATCCTGTCAGTGGTGTTGAGGCTGTCCGGCAATCCCACTACTAATCGGGTGGTCAGACCACAGGACATGCAGCAGTCGGACCGACACCGAAAATTGCATGTCAGTCTGACCGCCAGGGTCATAATTAGGCCCTAAATGTAGATTCAGCACGCTGCCACAAGTGCGATTTTATGAGTATCCTGTGATTGATAGCACTTTACAGGGCTGATCTTTCACACACCCTCAGTTCTAGTTCTGGCGCCAAGATAATAAACCTGTGTGTCCTTGACCACAGCTTCTTTGCTGTGCATTCAGAGATTGGTAAGTTCCAAAATAAACAATACTTTCCATTAGGCCTCCACCCAACTTCCTACTAGCCTAGCGGTTTGTGATTAAGGCTTTTCTGCCTATGTTAACTTTTTCAGTATGCCACGAGCCTCCTGATAAGTAGCTGGGACAGACTGTCTCCCAGAAAAGATCAAAGAAATTGTGCCAGATGTATAACTGACATCTATCCATGGCATCATCAACCACGCTGTGACCTCTCTAAGCATGTTCTCGTTTTTTTGTGAGGAGTGTTGGAGTGCTTCCTCGCCCACTAGTTTCCCAAGTGACACACTTGTCTGCTCCTCTCTATTTCTATCCTCTCTGTTTCCCAGCACCTGATTGCACAATTATATTATTATGTCTCTCTCCTTGAAACCCTGTTGTACTATCATTTGCTCTTTGTCTTTTTCACTTCTTCCCTTTGCCTGACCTTTTCATCACTTCTGCTTTTCGTTTCTTGTAACAAAGTTTCTTTTTGTTTTGTAGGCTCTATGGCCCTGATACGTTGTTAAGAAGAACCTTGCTCAACCTCAAACCTAGCTATGTTAGGTTAAGTTGATTGGTAAAGGGCACTAATCACCTGCGAGGTTATCCAGGGGCTTGAGTAGCTGTGAAGATGTGTGTAGATGTGTAATCCCCTTAGAATTATTTGAAGAGACAGGTCTTCAGCTTCTCATAAAACTAGTGATAAAGAAGCTCCAATGTGTTGTGGGAGGTCATTCCATGTTTTGGATACAGTTTAAGATAACAAGCAACTAACTGCTCTGCTTCTGTAATTCAAGGGGTGTGTGTGTTTGAAAGTGAGGCTGAGTGTAGATGTCTTGTTGGGTTGTGGAAGTGTAAGCGGCTGTTGAGTTATGTGAGTCCTGGGTTATCCAGGGCTTCGTAGGTGTGCATGAGGAATGTGAATTGGCAGCATTTGTGAATGGGGAGCCAGTGTAGCTCCCTAAGATGCAGAGAGATGAGGGTGTAGTGAGGTGGTGGTGTTCTAAGTGATCTAAAGTCTGCTCAGGAGTTGATAACTCTAGAGTTCAGTGTCATGCCGTACTTGAGTCGACTCATGTCTGGTGTTCTGTGACAGCTACTTGAAGACTTTTTGGAGCATTCAGAAGACATGTAGAAAAAGGCACTCACTGCATTGACTTGTGCCAAGATGTTCAACTTGTTAACCAGGCTGTTTCATAGATTTCTGGCATGTTATTCGGTGTTAGTGTGAGTTCCATTTAAGTTGAACACCAGGTGGCCTCTCATAGGGCAGTCTTGTTTCCGAAGTCTAGTATTTCAGTCTTGTCGGAGTTCAGTTTCCGGCAGTTGGTTGTCATCCATTCGGCTGCCAGTGTCATTTAGTTGATGAAGTTGGTTCTGGTGGTAGGCGTCTTGTCCGTTAGGGAGAGGATGAGTTGGGTGTCATCTGTGTAGGAGATGATGGTTATGCCTTGAGACATTATAATATTGGTGCCATATAGACATTGAACAGGGTCAGGCTGAGGAATGAACCTAGGGGGACTGCATACAATTGTTTTGGGCTCGGATGTGAAGGATGGCAGTCTTTGGGCTTTTCCTGTGAGGAAGGAGCAGATCTAGTTGCTCACTTGCCCTTTGATACTATAATTGTGGAGTCTTCTGATGAGTGTGTTGCGGGAGACTTTGTAAAAATCTGCAGATAAGTCAAGCAGGATGAAGGCAGTTGTTTTGCCTCAGTAGAGGATGGTCCTGATATCGTCAGTGGCTCAGAAGAGCCCAGTTTCTGTGCTGTGACTCTTCCTGAAATATGATTGAGTGCTGTCCAGTAGGTGGTGGAGCTCAAGTTGGCCTGTGAGTTGTTTGTTGATGGCCTTTTTGATTACTTTCGCTAGGTAGGGAGGCAGGTAGGTAGGTCAGAAGTTAGCCAGTTGGCTGGGCTCAGCTGCAGATTTCTTGAGGAAGGAATTGACCGCTGTATGTTTCCAGTCATCTGGGAAGGTGGCGGAGGAGATGGAGGTGTTCATGTTGTGGGTGAGAACTATGCTGATAGGTGATGTGCAAAGATATTGATGTGAGGGCGGCATGAGTCTGATGGGGCCCCAGAGCGGTTGCTCAGTATGATTGCAGTTGTTTCTTCATTGGTGAAAGGCGTCCATCTGACAATGTAGGTTGTCATGAATGGTGGTGAGCAGGTTGAGTGTGCTCGGATCTGGTTGGAGAATGACGTTTCTGTAGATGTTCATTATTTTGCAGTGGAAGAGCTTGGTCGGTCGTTGCTGGACTTCACCCTGGCTGCTGTCATTCCGAAACATTTTGCCGTTACTACTCTTATTTTGTTTGGCCTTAGGACTCTGTGCACCAAAACACTGCTAACCAGTACTAAAGTGCTTGTGCTCTCTCCTCTAAACACGGCAAGATTAGCTTATACCCAATTGGCATCTTTAGTTGATTTATAAGTCCTTAGTAAAGTAGTACTACATGTACCTAGGGCCTGAAAATGAAATGCCACTAAGTGGGCTTGCAGCACTGATTGTGCCATCCACTTAAGTATAACTTACAAACATGCCTCAGGCCTGCCATTGCAGGGCCTGTGTGTGCAGTTTTAAACTGCCATTTTGACCTAACAAAATAAACCTTTCGTTGGGCCCAAAGCTTCCTCATTAATACATATGTCACCCCTAGGGAAGGCCCTGAACTGCCCAGAGGGAAGGGTGCAGTGTATTTAAACTCATCGCCTCGTCGGACATTCCGCGGCGGTGCTGAAAAAAATGACGCGTGCGCAGTTCGGACGACCCCAAGATTGTCCTCCGCACACGCCCACTGTGACGTCGGACGGCCGGGCCCGGGACCTTCCGACGCATCGAAGAGGTTAAAAAGTTGGTCATATACTTTTTAGCTATACATGTCCTGGTAGTGAAAAACTCCTAAATTCATTTTTACAACCGCAAGACCTGCCTCTCTCAGAGGATAGCATTGGAATTACCATATTATATTTAATATGCTGTAACTTCCAAATGGGAACAGGCAACCTGTTCATGTTTGGTGTCTTTGGAATTGTAATGTGAAATCATCCCTTACAGTGAAGGCAGATTTAAAATTACAATTTTGAAAATGGCACTTTTACAAAGTTAACAAACCAAAACAAGTGCCAGTACTGAAACCAACTGAACTGGATGACTTAAACCCAAGACTAGAAACATGAATTATTAGTCCTGTGATGGATTGAATCCGTCAAATTTTATTTTATGTAAAATTTTTCAAAGGCAGCAAAATACAAAACATTTATTAAATATGTGCGACAGCAGAATTTAATGTCACAAAAACAGACGTGGACGCACAAATAACAATGCAATAAAATTCACTATGAACACTCTCCTTCACATTCGTTACCTGACTCGAAACCTCATACACTTCACACTCACAAACACACACACATACCAAAAAAACACTTGAAGATCAGTGGTGCAAAGAATAGAAATAGATAATGGACCCTGCGTAGTAAATTGGAACAATCATAACATTGTACACAGCATGGGATATGTGGCAGACCTGTAAATGATTGACAATATCGACCTGCCTATATAAATTAAATTATGCTTTCATGCAAAAAATTTAGACAATACAATTAGATTTGTAACGCAGGCCACAACAAAAAAAGGTCGACGCGTTTCAAACCGGACCCTTTGTCCTGTTCTCATCAGGACCAGAAGAAAAACCTTATTTCACAGAGTGGTTTCAGTCAATTCCCAAGAGACGTCAATTACTCAAAGAAATCGGAGGAGTGTTGAACAAGGGATCTGATTCAGTAGTTAAGCTGTCGGATGAATCCAATCAGGAGCTGTCTGGGACTCGTAGTTTTGAGACTAAATCAGCGCATCCAAAGTAACTGCAAATGTTGCATGAAGAGTGTCTGCTCCTAGCGTGGGTATGCACACAGACGCAGGCGGCGCTTGGCTGATTCTCGCATTTTCTTAGAACGGGTGTACAAATCTGTTCAGTTCGTCCCGGCGTCAGTTTCACCACGGAAGTTTGTCCCGGCGTCAGTTTCACCGCGGAACTTCGGTTTACAAAGTTGTCATTTTCCTGCCTTAGGGCCTGATTATGATGGCAGTGGGACCGCAACCATCAGGCTCTCGCTGGCGGTTCCACCGCCATCGGACCCTGCAGGACTGCCTGCCACATTATGATGGTGAGCGGATGTTGGACGGGTGGAGAGACCACCCGCCACACATCCGACTGGCTCAAGGTGTCCGTCGGACTGTGAGGGGGGACTTCAATCCCTACAACAGTGGCAGTGCCTCATCAGGCACTGTGGTAGGGATTACAATGTCCCTTTCCAACGGCCGTTTCATGGCGGTTAACCCGCCATGAAAAGGGAGGCGGAAAGTGACTTGGGGGACTATAGCGGCCCGTTCCCCCTGGCCTTCCAATATGTGCCCTGGGGGACACCTATGTGGCCCCTACTTATCCCTGCACCATGCAGCAAGCACTGCGTGGTGCCTGCCACATAATGCCAGGATATGTTAGATGTATTTTTTTTGCATTTCGGCATGTGCTGCAACAAGCAGTACATGCCGCAATACATAAAATACAAAAAGCGACTGCTGTGAAGGCGGTCACATTGTGATGTGGCCAGCGGGACCTGCGACTCCTAGTCAGGTGGTCCTGCTGACATCATAATCAGGCCGTAAGTCATTTATTGTCTGGGCCTGTCTGTGTTACATGACTGGGTGTAGCTGACAGGTTCAGCTTCGTCTATTCCTCCTAGACAGCCACACACAACAGAAAATGTAAGTGTGTCAGGTTGGGCCATCACTGCCATGATGGGAGGGCAGAGCTCTACTTACACTTGAATAGAATGTGTCTAGCCTCCACATAAAGGGCTGCATACCCCCTATAGTTAGTCTGGTGCCAGGGCAGGGGAGGCAGGTAATATGTGTACTTCAGCGTAAAACTCTCGAAAAACTTTCCACTTCGAAGGAGGCACCTGGTATAAATATTGGATCTCAGATACCAACTCTTCAGTACACCTGGCTCTGATGCTGCCCAGAAGAGCTGCATCGAAGACAACCCTTAAGTTTATGCATTGCCTCCCTGTCAAGAAAAGAGTGATGTTTAAGACACTATTTACTTGTCATCGTATTGATCCAGCGGGCCTAAAGAAATTCTGTCTCTTATGCACAACTCTACACCACGATGCTCACCATAACTCATAAATTCATCATAGGGCCCATAAATGACTGAGACAAGAATTGACCGACTGAATCATGTGACCTAATTAATCGGATCTATTCACAAAACTATTTATATTTATATACATCTGCAGTTTATCTTTGTCATTTTAATGAAATGTACATTTAATTAAGCCACCTAGGCAATGGATTAACTAATTGTAACTAGACTCAAAACAAACAAGACCAGCTTGTCATTTCAAAATCTATTTTATTAGCTTTATTATCAAGAAAAGAGCATTTTCAAAATATTATTTCTTTTATTTGCATTTAATAAGGATCATTTTATTAAGTAAAGGCACATTTGACTGTCAGTTCAAATCAAATCAGCATGAAAAGTATTTAAGCAGAAAGAATCTCATTCCCTAAAACCCTATTTCCCTGACTAAACTAAATGGAACCTAAAGGGAAAAGCATAAGTTAATTTTTCTCTTACGTGAGTCAAAAGTCCGTCAGCATCTCATGGTCTCAGGATTCAGGAACGAGCAAGCAAAGCTCCTCCCAAGGGGCCAAGTTTTATACCTTTTCTCTATCTAAAACTAGCTAAAAGAATACTTTTAGAAAGCCATCTCGCGATTCCATTGGCTGACAGTCGTCAGTCCACATGAGATCATTGCCTCTTCATTCAAAATCATATTTTTTTCATAGCGCCTTTGTCCATTGTCTACCTGAGACATTAGCTTCCGAGGATCTTCGCAACATTTTATTGAATAACAGTTCGTTGCTTCCTCAGCTTTGGCCTTTCTGCTATATCTTGTCCTTGGCAAAGTTATACAACACGAGGCACATCCTGCACAGTTCAGTTCCACGTATTTGTTTTCTGAAGATTATGAACGATAACTTTTTTATTCATTCTTTGCTGTGCACGGCTCGCTCGTTATGACAGGTCTTCAAAAACATCCATTTTAAGTTAGGCCTCAGGCCTCTTTTTCGAAGCTCTAGTATGCAAGGAAACACAAAACATCAATTAATTTGAGTAATGAAAGTCATTCTGTTACCCACCCCCTTTACTAATGTTAACCCATTAGTTTATGTTACCTAGCTTTGAGCACAAAAAAAGCAACAAACCTTTGCCACATTAATGACACAACATAGACAAAAGCACATTTAAAAAAATAAGCACATGCTATTATTTGAACAGCCGCAATTAATGTTGACAAAAAGAAAATACAAAGTTAATTCATTATTTAAAACATACTGGCAAATGCAACAAGAGCACATAATGTTAAACCCGCGTGTTCATGTAGGTGCACATTACTCTAGGTTGAGTTAATACAAATCATGTAAAACTTGTTAATATTATTATTTTATTATGGAAGTTCAATTCAGCGAATAAAAATGCAATTAATTTTAAACGTTCGCTTCATCAACTCCCTCGTCTGGTGATTTTAAAATCACCAAACAATACTCAAAAATTTTACCAAAAATGTTATCTTTTTGTAGACGTCACATTATGAACACTCTCTGTGTTAGTAATTCTAAACCCCTGTCTCAGCAGTTTGTCTGGAGCTCTCATATTCAGCCCTACGAAACTCTTCCATTTCTATCTCCTTCTCCTGAGCCTTTCTGAGTTTATAGATTCTTCTCTTTTCCCTCACATGCTTCTTTCTCTTGTGAATCATGCAACTAATTTTTAACAAAAGTGTCACTATAACCATGATTATTACAAGATAAAGTACTTTTCCAATGATTGAACTGCCAATTTCACCAAACCATTTCCCAATTGCCTCAAACCTTTTGCTCAAACGTTCTGAAAAATTGTCACTTTCCATGAGTTCTATTTCTGAGTGAAATTCAGTGATATTTTTGCATCTCTATGTTCTGGCTTTTATCTGGGATATAAGTACAGCAATGCTGGCCATGTAAAATCCCACAGACTCCTCCTTCTTTTGCTAGCAGAATGTCTAATGCAAGACGGTTCTGCATAACCATACTGCTGGTGGCGACAAGTTCAGTATTAACTAATTGGAAACCACTTGCAGTATCAGTGGACAGTCTGTCAACAATTGTGGAGACCTTTCTAATTTTAATTGCATTCAGGGTTATTCCCACCATAGGAATTATTGCACCAAATATGTCTCCTATGATCTCAGAGAAGCTTTCTCTCTTGTACCTGTTCAGGTGTTTGCCAATTTCAAATGATCCTTCTCCATTTCTGTCCACATTTTTGGAAAGACTAGACCAAGGTAACACGTCCCATACCAATGGTCTGGGAGGTTAAAGTTAGCTTTATTCCCACAAACAAAATAAATTCCAGGGAAAATTTGATCTTTGCCATCTTTAAATCCCCATCCCCCTACAATACGATAAGTATCCTCACATTGGCTAGCACCGACAAAATAATTGTCGTGCAGAGTGTTGTCTCTCCTAATACAGAATTTCCCACTAACACGATCATCTATGTGAATAGCAGCATATCTATTACCACAATTGAGCTTCTCATCCTCGAGCTGCCAGAATTTGGATTTAGTCTGTTTCAGCATCTCATTTCTCTTATAAATCGCCCTTCTCTCCTCAACCAACTTGAGAAAAGATCTTTCTTCATCTCTCATTTTGCAAGTTAAATTGTTCTTGTAAGCATATTCATAGGTTAGTTCATTAGTTACCAAAAAGAATTCTCTCATATGTTTAACAGGTCTGACTTTGTTTAAGCTATTTACAACTTTCAGGTTGGCAAACATTTCATCGAAGTCTGAGTAACAGTACTCCAGACAACCTGTCTGATAGAACAAGCTAGCTATAACACTGCATGTAATGCCATAAGTAAGGGGAAGCATGTTATATTTGACCCCTTCTGAAACTGAAGCAGGAAGCTTCGCAAAAACGTAACAATCCTTCACATCCATGACTTTTACATATTCTGACAGGAGTCTTGAAAAGGAATTAGTAGAAAAATCACCAACAGATCTATCTTGGTGGATCTCTGGTTTGTGCTCAATAACTCTATTAGTTTTGCCTGCAACATCATGAACAGCTTGTTTAGATTCAGCTTTGCTTGTCATGTTTGCTTTATAGTCCTCCTTGTCTATGCCAAAAGGAAAGCTGACTGCCAGAATTAACCAAACTAAAATAATTAGAATCACACAAATAGAAGACATTTTACAACATCTTCTAAAGACAGCACACCTTGAATTGTCAGCATTAGGCATCCTCTTTTTTTTTTTTCAAAGTTTTTACTTTAAACAAAAATTTAAAAATAGTAGTAATACTACAAATATTGCATACACCTCCCCGTTTACATTTTTTTTAGTAACCCTCTAACAGCTTTTCTTCGACCTTGCGTCTTACATCAAAGTGTTTTTCCAGCTAACACAATTTCTTCGACCTTGTGTCACCTAACACAATTTCTTCAGCCTTATGCCAAAAATAAACCTCAACCTAAAGAAAATTTCTTTTTAATCAATGTCACTGTTTTCTTCTAAATCCTCCTGACTACTGCTACTGATCTCCACTACTGGTGGGATTATTATGTAGGTCCACTCAGGGGACTTGTACTTTTGATTTGGCCTCAATGGTCTTTTGCCCCTACTTCTAATTACTTCAATTTTCTTTCCTGCTTGACCTTTTTCATCTGAGTCACCTTTTTGACTTGATATCTCGTTAATCTGCTCCTTTGATTTGTTCACCAATTTGAATTTTAGATTTTCTTTTGGCCAATTATCTCCTTTTCTTAAGAGGTTCTTCTTAGGCTCAGTTTCGTTACACTCAGCTTTCCAAGCCCTTTTTCTGCATTTTCTTATTCCAGACTCTTCATCACTCTCATCCGAATCTGTCTCAGAGATTTCAATTCTATATCTAGGAACTCCTTAACTCGGCAGCTTCACTCAATTAGGAACATCATCCTTGTAGCTGGTACTCGGTAATTCGTCTTCTTCTTCTTCTGGGATTACTTCTAACTTCCCAGTTTCAGAATTCTTGTTCCTGCTTTCAGAGCTTTCAATCTGCTTTTCAATACTCTCCTGATCTTGAATCTCTTTTGTCTTAGATTATTTTCCTTTTTCTAGAACATTCTCATCATTTTCTGAATCTAGAATCACAATCTCTAGATCTTTTTCATTCAGTGCCTGTTCCGCATCAGAATCTTCCAGGTGTCGAGTTTTTAGTCAATCTTCAGAATCTGGATTTTCAGGTTCTTCTTCAGAGTCTGTTTCAGCTGTTGTGTCGTCACTATCCTCATCAGGATTATCAGGAGGTGGTACACGAATGGTATGACTTGCATGCACCCACCTTTTCAAACCTTTGCATTTAACTGCATTTGTTGTGACTAATATTACCTGTCTTGCTTTTTGCCACCTGGGTACTAAACAGTTTCTTCTCCGGTGAACTTTTGTTCTGACCCAGTCTCCTGGTAACAGATCATGAGCTTGCTCCTTTTCTTTTGAAATCACATCTGTTCCCACCTGATGGAATACAGAAGTTACCACATGAGAAAGATTTTTACAGTAATCTATAATTGCACTTTCATTTATGCTCAATATCTTTTCAACTGGTATAAATGCCTGTCTCATTACTCTTCCCATATGAATATCATGGAGGCGTAGACCTGTCTTTTTATTAGGTGTACTTCTCAAGGACATTAAGACAAGTGGAAGTGCATCTGTCCACTTCATTCCTGTAGCTAGGCATATTTTTCCAATCCTATTTTTAATTGTTCCATTAATTTGCTCAACAACGCCTGATGCTTCTGGTCTGTATGCACAATGTAGCTTTTGCTTCATGCTGAAGGCCTCACAAATCAATTTTAGCAATCTGTTTTCAAAGTTTGTGCCGCGATCACTTTCAATAGTGACTGGAAATCCATACCCTGGTATGATCTCCCTTAAGAGCAACCTGGTAAAAGGACCACCCTCTCGTCCTATGGTTCCCATGCTTACAACTGTTTTTCTGTTTGGATTGATTTGCTGGCAGATCAAACATCTCTGGCAAAGTGATTCCGCAATAATCCTAAATTTTGGATTATACCAAGTCTGCCTGAACATTCTTATCATAGAGTCTCTTCCTAAATGACCTGGACCATCGTACATCCATGCCATGTCAGCCATCATGCAATTTGGCATAACAGGTCTGCCATCTTTATAAACCCAAATCTCATCTTCCTCCCTCTGACTCTAACCTTCTTTCAGCCATGTGCTTTTCTCCTCATCATCTGCCTCATCTTGTAGATCCTTCACTCCATTTCAACTACAGATATTAGCATGAGCGAGTTCATAATGTGTTCATTGTCTTTTTCGCGATTAATTGAAAAATTGTTTTTCGCACAATAACGTGCAGTTTCATCTGCAAAATAATTACCTTTAGTAATATAGTCTTCACCTTTTTTGTGAGCTCCACATTTCACAACAGCAATTTTCTCAGGTAATTGAATGCCATCGATCAATCTTTTGATCAATTTTGCATTTCTGATTGGTATTCCCGTAGAAGTTAAATAACCTCTTTGAGACCAGAGCTGGCCATAGTCATGGACTACGCCATATCCATACTGACTATCAGTCACTATGGTAACCTTTTTACACTTTGCTCTTTCACATGCACGAATTAAAGCAATTAATTCTGCCACTTGAGCTGAATGAATTCCTTCAAGAGTTGAACCTTCAACTACTTCTGCAACTGTGCAAACTGAATATGCTGCTCTCAGAATGCCCTCATCTGTTCTTAGACAGGGGCCATCAACAAAGTAAACAATGTCTGGCTCTGGTAAGGGCACGTCTTTTATGTCCTTTCTAGGTTTGGTACAGTATTCCAAAACATCCAAGCACTCATGATCAACATCAGTTTAATTTTTGATTTCAGTAATAATACCATCTGGCAATAGTGTAGAGGGGTTAAGATTAACACACCTCGCAATCGATACATTATCTGATCCCAGAATAATCTTTTCATATTTGGTCAACCTGTTACTCGATAAGTGTTGTGTTTTACTTCTGGTAAGGAGAGTTTCAACTGAATGAGGTACATACACTTTTACAGGAAACCCCATTATGATTCCTTCACTTTTCTCAAGGCTTACACTTGTTGCAGCCACTGCTTTTAAGCAACCTGGCAATGCTTTTGCAACAGGGTCAAGGACAGCTGAAAAGTAAGCTATTGGCTTTCTCATTTTTCCAGGTCTTTGAATCAGAACTGATAATGCACAACCCTCCCTTTCACTGCAATGCAGCTCAAATTCCTTGTCACAGTCTGGCATCCCCAATGCTGTAGCTTCACACAGACTTTTCTTTAGCTTTTCAAAAGCCTCTAACTCAGTTTTTGTCAAAGTGATCGGATCTTTTATGTCTGCTTTTGTCAGTCTTTATAGTGGTTTCTCAATTACTGAAAATCCACTAATCCATTGACGACAATAACCTACCATTCCTAGAAAACATTCTGACCTGTCTCTGTGTTGTTGGAGGTTGTATTGCTCTAACCATTTTTATTCTTTCAATTGTCACTTGTCTGATTCCTTTTGCAATTCTGTGACAAGGTATTTAACTTCTTGTTTGCAAAACTGTAATTTTGCAGGTGACACTTTATGCCCCTCATCTGCCAATCGATTTAAAAGTGTAATGGTGTCTGTCACACAGATTTCTCATGTTTTTGCAGCCACTAGGAGATCATCAATATACTGGACGAATGTTGATTTTCCAGTCAAATCTAAATCTTCTAAAGATTTCTTTAACAACTGATTAAAGATAGATGGACTCTCAGTATACCCTTGAGGGATACGACACCATGCTAAGATACAATCTTGGAATCTGAACGCAAAAATTTGTTGGCTCTCTGGATGCAGTGGAACTGTAAAGAAGGCATTACACAGGTCTATGACGGTGTACCATTCTGCATCATGCGGAATCTGATAAAGAATTACCGCTGGATTTGGTACAACTGGACAGCAAGGAACAACAATTTGGTTAACCTTTCTCAGGTCCTGAACTATTCTGTAAGTTCTGTTTGGTTTTTTGATTCCCATAATCGGTGAATTACATGGGCTTCTCTCAATTTCTTTTAAAACACCTTGTTTTATGAATTTCTCAATCACAGGAATGACACCCTCAATAGTTTCAGCTTTCATTTTGTACTGGGGAATGTTTGGAAAATCTATTCCTTGCTTTACAGTAATTTTTACTGGGTCCACATGTTTCATTAAATCCATTTCATCTCCAGTTAATTCCCAAATTTTCAGATTAACTGCCTCTTTCAGTTCTTCAGGCAAATTGTTTTTATCAAAAGCAGTAAACAGTTTATTTTCTTCCTCAACCATTAGCATTGTTAATTTGTACATACCATCTTCTTCTAAAGTTTGGAGCTCAATACCATCCGGTGAGCAGTATATTTTACAATTCATCTTACACAATATGTCCCTCCTTAACAGGTTAAAAGGACTACTGTTACAGACAACAAATCTGTGTTTGTCTTTGTAATTTCCAATTTCTATATTGACTGGTTCTGTCAAGTCTGTTTTAATCTGCTGATTTGCTACAACCACTACTTGGATTGACTCACCTGAGAGAGGAAGGTTTTCAATTTCCACTGATCTAACAGTAGAACGGGTAGCACCAGTGTCCACAAGAAAAGTGATTTCTACATCATTCACTTTACCATTTACAAATGGACCTGACTGATCTACCTCAAGAGTGGCTCCAAGCACACACTCTTCCTCCTCTCTCAGGCACCGTCATGAGTAATCCTCTGAGTCACTGCTCTCATTTTCTTTTAGCCAAAATTGTTGAGAGACATTTGACACATTCACTCTTTGTGATCTATTTACCTGCTCAGCTCCGCAGAATCCCGTCTCAGGACTGAACCTTTGTGCATTCATACAATTTGGAAATGGTGGCTGTGGAATTTGGCTCTACTGATTCAATTGGCTCTGCTGATTCACTAACTGTCGCTGTAGCTGTTGCTGCTGACTTATTTCATTTAACTGTCGCTGTAGCTGTTTCTGGGGATTTATCTCTTTCTGCATCTGTGGATTTAATGATGAATTTTAAAAATGTCTGGGCGGATTCTTACACTCTCGCTTCCAGTGTCCAATCTCACCGCAATTAAAACATGGGAGCTTCTGTTTAAGCTCTTCAATATTTACATTAAATTTTGGCTTGTTAACAAAGTTTCCCTTAAACATGCCTTGATTCTGCTGAACATTTTTATTTTCTAAGGTTGCTATTTGCTGTTCAGCTACCTTCACTTGTGCCCACATTGCCTTTTCCTTAAGCTTTTTCTGCTTAGCATCTATCTCATCACTGCAGTATTTTGCTTTTCTCAGGATGTCATCAACTGTAAGTGATTGCCAACCGACAATTCCGTTTCTAATCATTTCACCAATTTAATGTCTCAAGCCATAAACAAATCTGTAAATGAAGAGGCTCATTTCCTTTTTACTTAATTTTTTATAGCCACTGTTTTGTTTAAATACCAGCAGTAATCTTTCATATAATGAATGTACTGACTCTTTTGGTTCTTGATTTGTTCTGTCAATTTTAACCCAATCCACTTCTTTTGGAGGAATCTTGTTTTTCAGCCATACAATTACTTTGTCATAGAAATCCATGTCATCGGCTGAAGGAGCACCTGTTATTTTATTTCGAGCTGGTTCTTCTCTGGGCCAACCTACAGAAATTTTACATTCTGTCCAGAGATCTGATGGGATAAAAATGTCAAAGAATCTATCAAGATCAATCCACAGAACTTTTGAAACTTTTATAAATCTGTCTACCTGACGATACCATTCCACTGGCTTTTCTCTCAGCCGAGGAAAATCATTTGTAAAAAGCAAAATGTCCTGTCTTGTCCATGGGACATGAACATAACCTCCACCTGCTATTTCCCTCATAGGAAACTCATTTACAACTTCCCCTCTTTTTCTTTTTTCCTCTTCTCTTTTCTTTGTCCATTTCACTCTCCATTTACTTAATTCACCTAATCTTTTTAGAAACACAATTAATTCTTTTACATGGGTTATCCTGCCTGTGGTATTCAGGTTTTCAATATCTTTCTCAGAAAAATCCACTCTGTAATGTTTTTGCAATTGTTTCTGTCGACTCAAATCTATGTCTAATTCAGCAGCCACTTCTTCAAATTGATCATATTTGTTTTTCGTTTTCCACTGTAAACTCTTACAGATAAACAACAATTCATCATCCTGATATTGCTTCAAACAGTCAGTTCCAATTGTGCCAATAATTAATTCTTCTAAATCTGCTTTTAATTTCGCAACATCAAGTTGTTTAGACTCAGGAACTTGTGGGGTTAAAGAAATCTGTTTTAAATCTTGTTGTTCATGCTCTTTTCTGAAGATCCAGAATCAGATCCTGCAGCTGATGGTGTCTGACCATTTGACAAACTTTGATTAAAAGTTAAATTTGGCATTGTCTTGTCTCGATGGATTTCTGATAATTCTGAATAAAAATTTTCAGCCACTTTCTCAATTTCCACATTTAATGGAACAGTCAGAGCCGAATGTCTATTTTCTCCTTGCTCAAAAACTGGTACAACAGGACCGATTGCTACCGGTACTGTTACTGCTTCCATCCCTTTTGTTAATTGCGGAATTAATTCCTCTTTTGCTCTTAAATATTCTTAAATATTTGGTATATTATCAGGTACTTCTGCTCTTTTATCATTTCCCGGGAATTAATTTCTCTGCTCTGGAATTTCTGGATAATTTCTGTTTTCTCTTGGGGTATTAGATTTACTTCTTGCCCTTACTCTCTCGAATAATCTTAACAATCTGGGTGAATTTTCATCAGCTTCTCTAGGAGGTGCACTAGGAGAGATTCCTGAAGAAACTCTCGGGGTAGACTGTGAACATCTTGGCTGGTAAGGTGGTGGATTAGTAAGAATTTCTTCTAAAACTGCATCATCTAATTCTTCATCAAGATGACCTTTCTTTCGGGAATTCTTTTGACCTGATGTTTCAACAACCATCTCCCTAACTGGGTACAAATCATCATACATGTCTGCTTTTCTCCAACGATGCACTCTATCTTGATGAGTTTCCCTATTTAGGTCCAATTCTGGGCCTCTTGATATTCCCCTGCTTTCTCGTTCGAGTTCCATCATTTCAATCTCCCATTCAACTAAAGCTTCAAATTGAGTGGGTCTAGGCTTTGGCGTGAGAGCCATCATTTTTTCTCTCAAATTTTTCAAAACTTTAACAATAAATGATCCGTCTTCTGGCCACGCTAATACACCATCATCTTTGGTATATCGCATCCAATTTTCAAACCAGAGGACAGTATGATAACCATATTCACCTTCCATGTATGCTGCGGGTGTTTTGTACTTATGAGGTAATTTTCCACCACGCGTTTCAATTTTCTTATCAGGGTTGAATACATTTTTAAATTTCTGAAACCATGAAGGCTTCTTTTTCTCTTTATCGTACCAATAGCTCATGATTTAAAACTATTCCGTTTAATTTAGAAAAGATCGTAAGTATTTCCTTGTTGTTCCGCTACTCTGGCCAATCCGTGCGCGAAATTCACCAACAAGCCAATCAGGTTAAGCCACGTCACTACCTTGCTCAACCAATGAAAATACTGTTTTCAGAAAGGACCAATCAGCTAACAGCTTGTTTTGGTCACGTGAACCAACCAGTGCACTTGCTGTGACGTATGTCAACCAATCGCAGCGCGAACCCTGTGACGTATACCGCCGCTGCAGCTTCACTATCTCTGCTCCGCAAACTCACCCCTCCTTTACAAAATATTTTCACAGCGCCATTTTAAAACAATTCTTTTCAATGAAATTCAGGTAGTAACTACAGAAAAACAAACCATTTGTCTGGTTCGCTAAACAAAGTGATAGTTTTTATCAATCATTCGAGTACACAGTTCTCGTGAAATAGACGACGCTATTTTCACAAAATCATTTTTACGCATTCAAACGGAAACCGTGACCATGTATGCATGAAATCTTTGGCAGGACTTTAACCAACCAATAGAAATCCACAATCGCCAGTAAGAATAGACGACGCTTCCTTACCCTTCATTCAAGCTTGGAAAAATCCTATTACTCTTTTCGCAGCGAGTTTTAAAACGGGCTCCTATTCCCTATACTCAAAGCTACAATTTCATAGACAATCCTCACTATACATGCAACTTGTCATACCTAAAATCCCTAAGCTTGTGCTGTACGTCCACAACACTAGTGATATGTTCAATACCACTATTTTGAAACAGAACAAATGCACTGTGTAACTTCACTTGTCACACTACTCTGCCGGCAACTTAAACCAGGAATTTTCACACTGCTGGAAAAAACCTTTTGACTACATATAACAACTAGACAAACCTTAATATGCGTTAAACATGTATCCTCTGTAATTACCATGTAACATGTCAGTTACCATAGTAACCATCCTCTGCTACCAGAGAATTGATCCAGCAGGCCTAAAGAAATTCTGTCTCTTATGCACAACTCTACACCACGATACTCACCATAATTCATAAATTCATCACAGGGCCCATAAATGACTGAGACAAGAATTGACCAACTGAATCATGTGACCTAATTAATCGGAACTATTCACAAAACTATTTATATTTATATACATCTGCAGTTTATCTTTGTCATTTTAATGCAATGTACATTTAATTAAGCCACCTAGGCAATGGATTAACTAATTGTAACTAGACTCAAAACAAACAAGACCAGCTTGTCATTTCAAAATCTATTTTATTAGCTTTATTATCAAGAAAAGAGCATTTTCAAAATATTATTTCTTTTATTTGCATTTAATAAGCATCATTTTATTAAGTAAAGGCACATTTGACTGTCAGTTCAAATCAAATCAGCATGAAAAGTCTTTAAGCAGAAAGAATCTCATTCCCTAAAACCCTATTTCCCTGACTAAACTAAATGGAACCTAAAGGGAAAAGCATAAGTTAATTTTTCTCTTACGTGAGTCAAACGTCTGTCAGCATCTCACGGTCTCAGGATTCAGGAACGAGCCAGCAAAGCTCCTCCCAAGGGGCCAAGTTTTATACCTTTTCTCTATCTAAAACTAGCTAAAAGAATACTTTTAGAAAGCCATCTCGCGATTCCATTGGCTGACAGTCGTCAGTCCACATGAGATCATTGCCTCTTCATTCAAAATCATATTTTTTCCATAGCGCCTTTGTCCATTGTCTACGTGAGACATTAGCTTCCGAGGATCTTCGCAACATTCTATTGAATAACAGTTTGTTGCTTCCTCAGCTTTGGCCTTTCCGCTATATCCTGTCCTCAGCAAAGTTATACAACACGAGGCACATCCTGCACAGTTCAGTTCCATGTATTTGTTTTCTGAAGATTATGAACGACAACTTTTTTATTCATTCTTTGCTCTGCATGGCTCGCTCGTTATGACAGGACTTCAAAAACATCCATTTTAAGTTAGGCCTCAGGCCTCTTTTTCGAAACTCTAGTATGCAAGGAAACACAAAACATAAATTAATTTGAGTAATGAAAGTCATTCTGTTACCCACGCCCTTTACTAATGTTAACCCATTTGTTTATGTTACCTAGCTTTGAGCACAAAAAAGCAACAAACCTTTGCCACATTAATGACACAACATAGACAAAAGCACACTTAAAAAAATTAAGCACATGCTATTATTTGAACAGCCGCAATTAATGTTGACAAAACGAAAAGACAAAGTTAATTCATTATTTAAAACATACTGGCAAATGCAACAAGAGCACATAATGTTAAACCCTTCGTGTTCATGTAGGTGCACTTTACTCTAGGTTGAATGAATACAAATCATGCAAAACTTATTAATATTATTATTTTATTATGGAAGTTCAATTCAGCGAATAAAAATGCAATTAATTTTAAAAGTTCGCTTCATCAGTATCCTTCATGTGGCCCCGGCATATCTGGGGAATTTAGTCACCAGGTATGTACCAGGAAGGTCCCTTAGATCCTGTGGGACTGGGCAGCTGGTAATTCCTAAGATAAAGAAGGCGAGAATGGGTGGTCGCTCTTTTCACTTTCTAGCAGCACAGAACTGGAACAAACTTCTTTTATCTCTTAGGCTAGAAAGGTCGGAATCTAATCTTAGGAAACTACTTAAAACATACTTGTTCACTGCCTAGTTTTCGATCTTCTGGCTTTTTGCTCCACTGCTCTTCCTCTCACCAGGGTGGGGACACGCCGAGATGGCGTAACCAGGCGCTTTATAAATTTCCTTTATTATTATTTATGAATTTCTTTTAATACTATTTATAAATTTCCTTTATTATTATTAATAAATTTCCTTTATTATACCCAGGTTATGTGATACCATATTCCCCATGCCAAGTTGCCAACGCCTATTCACCATGGAGAGTTCCTCAGCTGTTAAACGAGTCTCCTCAAGACGGATGAAATGCATGTGGTGTTGTCTTAGATATGTGTGGATCTTATATATTTTTGTGTGTGTGTCCATGTCCTGTTAATTTTACGTGATTTTTCAGAAAGTCTAAAAAGCAACGGTAGCACTAATTAATTTTCGCTGTGTCAAGTCTGCATGTTTTAAAATGGAAAGACCATCACATGCAAAGAAAACAAAATCTGGTAACCAAATCACCCCACAAACTCCCTACCCTCAGACCAGGACCTTAAAATGGCCTGGTAGTCAGGTTGACAGATTGCGTTCATTTTGAACTGTGAGAGATGCTCAAGGTATCTGGTAACTTAAGTATTCCAGTAATTGCTGGCCCCATATGTCCTACCCGTCGCATGCTTGTTCCCTCTCAGACTCTAGTTCAGGTTTGAGCAACTGTGCTGCCCCACATACACAAAACAAAATCATCATCTTATCACAAAGGGGAATATAAAAAGACATTATTCAGTTAAAGTCTTATCAGCAGATCAGCCTTCATCAGAGTATTCCGTAGACCATTTAAATACACAAAACGAGAAGCAACAGGAACATATATTTAGTGTAGACAGATGATCATAAGTATTAGGCCGCTGTGCTTGTTTGGAAATAAATATTAAAGACAAATTCTGCATCAACTCTCAAGACTTAGTTACCATCATCTGTCTACACTAAATATGTATTCCTGTTGCCTCTACTTTTGTGTATTTAAATGCTTGTGATGTATGGTCAACGTGCAGCTGACCATTGAGGTGGGCAACAGTATTCTCTACGTGTTCTTTTGTATACTGTAGGTCTGTTTCAGGCCGTGCGGCTTTGAATCCGCTGGCTGCATCCTCTAACTTTGCGTAATCTGTGGACCATCCTGCAGTTCTTCTGCAACATCTTGCAACAAGAACAGCTCCTAAGATTCCGGTATCTCTGTGTCTAAGCATCAACCCACTGATCCCGAGTTCACATTCCTTTGAAAAAAAAATTGTAGCAATTATTTTTATTGGCAAAAATAAAGCATGAAAAACCAACAAGAAGTCTAAGGACATGCAAGTCTAACAAAGAACTATAATGTAACAAAATTGGTGAGCACAATTATGAGGAACATTTGAAGAAAGAAGAAAAGGGAAGTGTGCAGAGAGGGCGTGGAGTAAACTATAAAAAGTGGGGGGAGAAAGCTAGGGCGGGCAGAAAAGGGAAAATAGAGGAAAAACAAACGTTTGAGCTAGAGGAGTGGAGTGAAGTGAAAGAGCGCAGTTGCGGTGGGTCCATTAGGCAGAGCCCAAAGACATGTACCACAGAAGTAAAGGAGGGGGGCAAGTACAATAGCAGACTGGTGTGCAGAAGAAGAAGGAAGGAAGAGCCAGGGTCATGGCGATTCAGTGTGTATGGTATGACGAGCAAAATGATAAAGGTCCACTAGGTCATGTAGGACTACCAAGTGGCTCGAGAGCAGCAGTGGCAGGTCCATAGATTTCAGGATCATCGACCCAACTTCCGACTAGTAGCGGCAGATTGCAGAAAAAAGCAGTAGGTTATGAACAATGTCGCATGGCACATAATCACATCCCCAACAGGCAGAATGGGGGAGCAGCCCGACAGCCTGAAGCCGTGCCAGGGACCGATGCCAGCCTTGGCAAATCTTAAAGAGAGTAAGCTGCATCCATGCATCTGGGATGTCATGGTCCAGGTCTTCCAGGGATGGTCGAGGGCTGTGGACCGGATCTGCTCAGAAGGCAGTTGGGGAGTTGCGTGTAGCATCATTATTGGGAGCACGGTAGGCCAAACTTACCTTGCAAGGTATCAAAGGACTTGATATCGCCACCAGAGATCAGGTGGGTTAGGTGTAGGACACCCGTCCTGCACCTAAGACTCCGGTTAACCATGGCTCCTCCTATGCGGAGACGAGTATTCTTCCATCGGGGAGACTTACCATGGAGATGAGCATCCACCGAAAGGAGCTTAAGAACCCAAATCCAGTTGGTGTGCATGGCTTTCATCATGGGGCTTGGGGGTCCCTTGGAGGTGGAGTTAGGTAGATAAAGGGCCTGCAGTCCTTCCAGGCCATCCTGGAACCCAATTTTGATTGTGACCCATAATGGTGGGCCCTGGACCCAGAGGTGCACGTTCGCTGCACCAAATAAGGGCCAGGCAGTAATGTTCCACTAACTGAGAGCCGGTCCACCTGTTGATCTTCCAGATCATCAGGCTAGGCCTTGACGGACTCCTAAAGAAGGGCTTGATGGATTTGTCCATCTTACGGAGGGTTCCGGAGGTAAAATAACTGGAAAACCATGCCCAACACGTAAGTAGCTCAGAGTGGGTAACCATTTTCAGCACATGCGCTCAGTCACATAGAGAAAGGTTCAGAAGGACGAACTTTGGATAATCCATATGCATGCGTTCCATTAGGGGGTCCAGATTGTCCACCACCATGCATTCTGGGCCCCTGTTGACAAGGACACCCAAGTACCGGAGACAGGAAGTCCCTTTCGTTGGAAGGGATAGCTGGCAATGATGGCACACGTTGTGACCCTTGACAGAGGCAGATTCACTCTCTTCCCCCAGTTCACCCTATAACCAGAAATTGCAGTAAAGGTGTCAATAAATTCCAGTACTACAGGGATCGAGGTGGGCAGGGGCGGTCAGGGTCATTCTTTCAATCTCAACCACAACTCTTTTTTTTGCTGCTTGTTCCCTCATTGGTCTGCTATGGAGTCTCTAAGCAAGGCTCATCTTTTCTTCTTTATCGACCAACAATCTTCCAAATCATCAGAGTCCAGAGGAGCTGTCTCTCTCTTAGTCTGTAGCCAACTGCACATCTCCCTTGTCAAAGGAAAGAATGGTATATTTTTCCCATCCATCACGTTGAGTTTCTTCTGGAACAACTGGGCGTACTTGATTTTGAGGAGCCCACGTCTCTGTTTCACTGAGTAGGACTCATACTGCTTTAGTACATGCTCTGTGTTGTCTTGAAATATTGCGACTGTGCTGTTTTTTTACCTTCCACAGGACCCTGGTGAGTTGAAGGATATGGTCTCTATCCCAGAAGTTAAATGGTCTCGCCTCTATCTGCCTTGGGGTCGCTCCTTGACGGGCAGCCTGCTTAGAACTCTCTATGCACGTTCCACTGGCAAAAACAGCTTTCCTAACCCAGAGGCCAATATAATTTCCTGGCAGAGTATAAACAATCCTGTTCCCAGATGGGATCAGTATGTCCCTAGGCCTGGGAAGACAGGGCGTTTGTCCATAACTAGGTCTACTCTACTCTGCTTTGTAAGTACAACCCCTTCGGCATTTTACTTTCAATGCAGCAGTGGTGAGCAGTCAGACACAGTGTGGGGGGGGTGCAAATTAGCTATTCAACATTCATCCAGCAGCACCATAACAGAATGTACAGACCAGGGCTTTACTTTATTAAAAGAAAACTACTATAATCTATGCACAAATACTTCTCAACACAAAAAGGCCATCATTCTCATTCTCATAATGGCACTTGGGCTATTGTTCCTTGTTGTCCGCCCCACCTTATCTCTCTCTTTTAGGTCTTCTCCATTTTGGGCAGTCTAGGTAGGTCTCTAACTGGGGTTTGAGTCTCCCTTGGGCATGCATAAATGCTTGGGTGCAGATTACTCCTGGGTTCAGTTCTCGTGCTCAGATCCCAAGCAAGGCTCTACTATTGAAAATCCTAACCGCAGTGCACAATCCATGGTCTGGCATCCAGCGGTGGCCCACAGCAGGCTTTACTTCACTCCCACTTCTGGGCCTGCTGGAGGCTCGAACTGCAATTAGGGAAGGGCCGCAGTCACACAAAAAACGGGAGCAGACGTTTGATATTCTCCCAGATAGGTGGTGCACTATGATTCAGGATCAAATTTCTCGATGTCAGCAGTGACAACAACGTTCCATATTTCTTTCTTTTATCCACTTTTACTGACAGACTGCAGTGTATATACCATAGAGCATGTTTACAAGTGTAGTGTGTTGCCTTCTACCAGAGTTTTATATAGTGTGAACTCGACCAGAAGGTATCAGAGCGCTTTACATGAGCACTAGTTACATTACACAAGGACACATTCATTTCTGTTAGGCACAGGGAGATTAAATGATTTACCCAGAATCAAAGGATGTTGAGCGTTGTTGCCAAGACTCGAATCCGGTTCCCCAGATTCAAGGTCGACTGCCATAGGCCCTAGGCAACATCCTCCCCCACAAGCTGCTTTGGCACTCATGCCTCTGTGGGGCTGGCAAGCTTCTTCCATCTCAGCAGTAGGTTGGCGTCAAGCATGGGTGAATTTTGCAAATTTGCGGATTTGCGAACTCACAATTTGCAAAATTCAGGAATTCGTGCAAATTTGCGAATTTGCTGTTTTTGCCAGTTCGCAAGGGTTTTGTACAAGTTCGGGAACGCAAACTTACTTGTGTGGTCGCAACGGTCGCGACCATGTTGTTTCTACGTGTCCAGCCTGTTAGCGACCCTGTAGTTCATCGCAGCCACCCTCCGGTTCATCACTGCCACCCTCTGGTTCTCCAATGCCACCCTCTGGATCATCACTGTCCCCCTCTGGTTTATCACAGCACCCTCTGGTTCATCGCGGCCACCCACCGGTTCATCACTGCCACCCTCTGGTTAATCACTGCCACGCTCACAATTGTTTTTGGGCTGATGAATGAGTCACTGAATTTGAGCTTCAACTAGTTCCAGCGACCATGTGTGTGTTACTATGCAATCGCCCCATGGGCATGGAAGGAATGGGATTGTGCTGATTTTTCAGTGATTTTCGTTTTTTGGGGCTGTGCTTGTGGCCTTTTCACCAGGGGTATTTGAGTCTAGCATGGGCCTAGTCTTTCTGTGGGCTGTCTTGAACTTAAACATCATGGAGGGCATGGATGGAATGGGATTGTGCTGATTTTGCAGTGTTTTTCGATTTTTGGGGGTGTTCATGGGGAGGGACAGGCCATGTGGCTGGGGGCCATTTTGAGGGCTGCTACAGGCCCTGGCCATGTGCTGGGAGGCAAGTGGCCATTTTGAATGCAGGCATTGTTGTTAGGCCTGCAACCATTTTGCCTACTTTTCAACCTTTATGCCCAGGGGTAGTGAGTCTTGCATGGGCCTAGTCTTTCTGTGGGTTGTCTTGAATTTAAACATCATGGAGGGCATGGATGGATTGGGATTGTGCTGATTTTTCAGTGATTTTCGTTTTTTGGGGCTGTACTTGTGGCCTTTTCACCAGGGGTATTTGAGTCTAGCATGGGCCTAGTCTTTCTGTGGGCTGTCTTGAACTTAAACATCATGGAGGGCATGGATGGAATGGGATTGTGCTGATTTTTCAGTGATTTTCGTTTTTTGGGGCTGTACTTGTGGCCTTTTCACCAGGGGTATTTGAGTCTAGCATGGGCCTAGTCTTTCTGTGGGCTGTCTTGAACTTAAACATCATGGAGGGCATGGATGGAATGGGATTGTGCTGATTTTTCAGTGATTTTCGTTTTTTGGGGCTATACTTGTGGCCTTTTCACCAGGGGTATTTGAGTCTAGCATGGGCCTAGTCTTTCTGTGGGCTGTCTTGAACTTAAACATCATGGAGGGCATGGATGGAATGGGATTGTGCTGATTTTGCAGTGTTTTTCGATTTTTGGGGGTGTTCATGGGAAGGGACAGGCCATGTGGCTGGGGGCCATTTTGAGTGCTGCTACAGGCCCTGGCCATGTGCTGGGAGGCAAGTGGCCATTTTGAATGCAGGCATTGTTGTTAGGCCTGCAACCATTTTGCCTACTTTTCAACCTTTATGCCCAGGGGTAGTGAGTCTTGCATGGGCCTAGTCTTTCTGTGGGTTGTCTTGAATTTAAACATCATGGAGGGCATGGATGGATTGGGATTGGGCTGATTTTTCAGTGATTTTCGTTTTTTGGGTCTGTACTTGTGGCCTTTTCACCAGGGGTATTTGAGTCTAGCATGGGCCTAGTCTTTCTGTGGGCTGTCTTGAACTTAAACATCATGGAGGGAATGGATGGAATGGGATTGTGCTGATTTTTCAGTGATTTTCGTTTTTTGGGGCTGTACTTGTGGCCTTTTCACCAGGGGTATTTGAGTCTAGCATGGGCCTAGTCTTTCTGTGGGGTGTCTTGAACTTAAACATCATGGAGGGCATGGATGGAATGGAATTGTGCTGATTTTTCAGTGATTTTCGTTTTTTGGGGCTGTACTTGTGGCCTTTTCACCAGGGGTATTTGAGTCTAGCATGGGCCTAGTCTTTCTGTGGGCTGTCTTGAACTTAAACATCATGGAGGGCATGGATGGAATGGGATTGTGCTGATTTTTCTGGGGTTTTTTTTCGATTTGTTTGGGGTGTATAACTGAACTGATGTTCCTCTGTCTTCCATTGTTTTTAGGTGCACAAGACTCAAGAGAACCACCAGTGCCAGGAAGAAGTCCTGCAGTGGTGTGTGTGTGCAGCATAACGTCACGCGACGTCACGTCTGGCCTCAGACAACTCTACAATTCGTGCAACTGCGGCCTGCTGTCTGACCTGCTCTGAAGAAGATGGCCCCAAAAAAAGGTGTCCGTAGCTCCTCTAGCAAGAAAGTTGCTAGTAAGGAGCAGAAGAAGCAAGTTACCAAGGAGGCTGGTGTGCCAACCGCCACGTTTTTTGGGAGCAAAAAAAAAAGTACGCCTGCAGCAGCAGGATCTGCTGGGGACCAAGCTGGGAGCAGCACCCCCGCACCATTGGGTTCAGTGCCTCCACCACCACGCCAACTTAAGTCAAAGCCCTTGAGTGCTTCAGAGGCAGTCAGTGTACTTCTCCAATCACCATCGACCAGTGATGTTGGCTCATCGCAAGAAAGTAGCAGCAATGTCCCTGAATCAACACGGGTTGTTGTAACTCATCTGACAAGTGTTGAACAACCACAGCCGCAACAACAACACCATGTGCAAGTACAAGCCCAAGTACATGTGGAAGGAGAGGCAGCGCAAGGAGATGCGCAAGCAGAGGTGCATGGAGGGTCACAAGTGCCCACAATAGTTGTTCCTCCCGAAGTAGGGGCACATCAGGAAATCGACAATCAAGCCGAGGTATCATTGGAAGCCACTCCTCCTGATGATCATTCATTGTCTTCCACATCCCTAGCAAGGAAAAGATCAAGGTTGGTGTCTACATCTTCTTCAAGCCCACCTCCTTCTGATGAAATGGATCCCAATTGGGAACCAGCACCACTGCCGTCCGAGAGTGAGGCACACCATGATCTGACAAAGGTACCTAAGCGTAAAAGGAAGGTCGTCGAAAAACTCATAGCTATGGAGTGTGATGAGGCTCAACAAGAAGTGAGGGATACTGCTGCTGATGGAGCCTCTCACGATGACGATGAGCCAGTCATCATAAAGGTCACTGCAGCCCCAGCGGGCATTCAGCAAAGAGACATTTTGACCCTATCCCGAGAAGCTGCTGAGCGTGATGATGATGTCGACGAGGAGGCAATGGAAATGGAAACACAACAATCATTAGATTTGGAGTTAACTACTACACCAACACCAACTGCTTCCATATTTCTTCCTCGCAAGAAGGGACCCACCTCGACCTCAATTCGTGGTGGTGAAAGTGCAAAACGTACTGAAGTTCGGCAATTCACATCCTCCACTTCATCTGGCATTAGCAGCAGGACCACCACCACAAGTATCGCCGCTTCCTCCGGCCCCCAAAGACATTTCAAGTCTCCAGTTTGGGACTTCTTTAGTGTTTGCCCAAAAATGGAAAACGTAGCCATTTGTAGCATTTGTAAGCTTCGAGTTAGTCGTGGTAAGTTTGGTACCAACTATGGTACCGGAGGCCAGAGAGGTCATTTTAGGAGAGCGCTCCCTGTCCAATGGTTTCCGCACCTAGAGGCGTTCAAGCAAGCCGGAATTGCACGTAATGAAAACGTTGATTTTTCATCTGATGATGACGAGGAGGAAGAAGACGATTCAAACACTTCACTTACACCCAGTACCCCTGTCAGCAGCACACCCCATGTGAGGCACACTAAGAGTGTGGGAGAGAGTGAGACATCAATGCGGAAAAGTTCATCAGCGAGCGTAACTGGGTCGAAGATATCATCATCATCCCGTAAATCCTGGGTCCAGGGCAACATTAAAAAGATGTTGTTTACAGAAGCGCAATATGAACGCAACCACCCACTGACGTGTCTGTATAACACTAAGCTGGCTAAAATGCTAGCTCTGGACCTTCTCCCTTTTTCTTTTGTAGAAGCGGTTGGTTTTCTAGAATTAGTGGCAGAGCTCTGCCCTAAATGGAAGGTTCCTAGCCGGTTCTATTTTGCCCGAGTTGCGGTTCCAGCACTACATGAAGATGTTCTGAAGGTGATTGGGGCAGCTTTGCAGAAGAGTGCTGTTCACACTATACATCTGACAGCAGACATGTGGACCAGTGGCTGATTACATGTGCATCACTGCACACTGGGTCTCTTTTTCAGGGGCTAAAGCAAAGCTAAACACAGGTGTTGACACGGACATTGTTTTTAAAGCTGCTCGGAAACATGCAACACTAGCCATGTTTGGTTTGGAGAAACGTCACACAGCAGAAAACATTTTGGATGTCTTTAACACAAAGGTCCTTAACTGGCTGTCCTCACTAAAACGCCAGGTTGGTTATGTTTCCACGGACAATGGCACCAATATAGTTAAGGCCATGAGGAAGGGTGACTATTTCAGAGTGCCGTGTTTGGCGCACTGTATAAACCTGGTTGTCCAAAAATTCTTGGGTAATAAAGGCAGTGCAGCGTACAGAGTATTGGACACTTGCCGAAAAATGTGCAACCATTTCAGCCATTCTTTTAAGGCCCGGAAGCAGCTGAGGAGCCTGCTATATTAACGTCAAATGCCAGTGAAAGCACTCATCCAGGAGGTGGTAACACGTTGGAACTCAACCTTCTACATGCTTGAGCGTCTGTATGAGCAGTATATGGTACTCGATCAATATTTCTTGACAGAGGGTACAGAGGACCTGAGGATGGGTGCGGCGTAATGGAACATAGTTCAAAGCCTGACACGCATGCTTCGTCCTTTTGAGTTCTTCACGCGTGCAGTCAGCAAGGAGGACTGTAATTTGGGAAAAGCTATCCCATTGTTGTACATGCTGGAGGACCAACTGAAGGAGGTGTGTTCTGTGTTTGAAAAAGATGTAAAAAACCAAGACTCTTTTCTTCTGGCTGAGAAATTATTAGAGCTCCTACAAGGTGATGAACGTCTTAAAACGATCCACTCAGAAGAGCATTACATTTGTGCTACTATTCTGGATCCACGCTACAAAAAGGCGCTGGCAGTCCAAGCATTCTTTCCTTTTGATGATGAACATGTTCCAAAGTACAAACATTGGCTAGCCTTGTCAGCCAAGAGGTTTGAAAGAGAACGGCTGAAAATTGAAGGAAATGGCAGTAGATCAGCAGGCCATCCTCAGTCAAAACAATCCACTTCTGCACCTGTGGCTGTGGCACAAGTGACCTCTCAGCCGTTAAAGACACCGGCAACCGGATCATCTGCACCAGACACAACAGAAACATTGGCGGCTGAAGAGGATTGGCTAGCTCTGCGTGGGTTTGGTTCTCAAAAGGTCAGAGGCACAGCAAGAGCTAAGCAAAGTGGAGGAACCTTGGATGAGGACCTTGAGTCGATGGTGAAGGACTATCTGAATGACTCAACAGAGGTCTATGTTAATTCTGACCCATTGGCGTATTCGCATGGGAAAAAAGAATTGTGGCCACAGCTCACCAACCTGGCTTTAAACTACTTGTCTTGCCCACTCGCAAGCGTGTCTTCTGAACGTGTTTTCAGTGCTGCTGGTGGCATTGTAACTCCCAAACGGAGCCGCCTCTCGCACAAAAATGTGGAGAGGTTAACAATGATCAAGATGAATCAGCACCTCATACCACCAGATTTCAGAGTACGAGAAATCGCGCCGGGTGAAGACGAGGTGGCCAGCAACATAGATGAGGGAATTTCTACTCTGTCAGGTGACACTGAGCTCACCCTGCCTGAATTCGCAGAGTATGATGACGAAGCCTTATTCTCATTCCTGGACCGTGATACTGAGCCCTGAAAATGAGACAACGAATCAATAACTTTCTTTTTCGTCCTTATTCACTTTTATTCCTGTGTGCACAGTTAATATATTTCAAACTTTAATCAGATAATCACAAAAACAAGCCCATCAGCAGAACTGTCTTAACTGGTTTGCTAATTGATTTGAAGTTGCCGCAGTCTGCATTCCTCAGGTTCACAAGTTCAGAAGAACATGCTCCTCTATCCTCCTCCTTCAGACTCCTATTTCCATCAAACCAGAGGGCTGGTTTACGCCCAATGAAGAAAGACTCAGCACTTGTGGAGGTGTTGTTCTACCTCTTTGCAGGTGAGTTGACGGCTCTGGGACCATTGTTGGGAAGCTCTAATACCGGATAAAAGTGTTTTGGACCAAATCCGAGGCGCAAATTTTTTAGTGTTTTTGCTGACTTGCTTGCCTTTGAGGTGCTTTTAGGGGGGGGTTCCGTATGTTTGTGGGTGAGTTTCTGGGTCTGGGAGCACTGCTGGGACACTCTAATCTTGATTGCATTTGCTTTTCAGGAAATCCGTGGTGGCAACCCCGACTTATGGCCTAGCTACGCAGCGCGTTTGGACCGAAGGCCGAGAAATATTGCAAGTATGAGATTTTGCTTTTGGCCTGTTTGGGGGTGTTATGCTTCTTGGCGGGTGGGTTGGCGGGTCTTGGGGCATTCCTGGGAAGGTCTAATACCGGCTAGAAGTGGTTGGGACAAAATCCAGGCCGAATTTTTTTTGCTATTTCTGACATTTTGCTCAATGTAGCATTTTCGGGGGCCTGTTTGGGGGGCTTCCTGGTATTTGTGGGTGAGTTTCGGGGTCTGGGAGCACTGCTGGGACACTCTAATCTTGATTGCATTTGCTTTTCAGGAAATCCGTGGTGGCAACCCCGACTTATGGCCTAGCTACGCAGCGCGTTTGGACCGAAGGCCGAGAAATATTGCAAGTATGAGATTTTGCTTTTGGCCTGTTTGGGGGTGTTATGCTTCTTGGCGGGTGGGTTGGCGGGTCTTGGGGCATTCCTGGGAAGGTCTAATACCGGGTAGAAGTGGTTGGGACAAAATCCTCGCGGAAAAGCCTTTTGGCACTTTTTGTAACTTAGGGTTCGTTAGGGTTAGCCCTAGCAGCAGGATTGCATGTGTTTCTAGATTTTTGCAACTGAGTTCTGGGGTCTTAGAGCACTCATGAGAATGTGTAATTTTGGTTGCAAGTCATTTGAAGAAAATCCATGGTGGGAAAGGGGGGATTTGGCATAGTTAAAGAATGCCTTTGCCAGTATTCTTAACTTAGGGTTCGTTACGGTTAGCAGTATTTCTATTGCATGTGTTTGGGTGGGGGGGTTTTCGAGTCTTGGAGCGATGCTGGCTATGGATACTTTTGCTTGGTTGCTTGCAAGTGGTTTGAATGCAATCCACGGTGGGTAAGGGCAGGGGGTACTTGGGCCTACATTTACTTTCAAAGTACGTTTTGTCACCAGTTTTCTGCTAGGCCTCGTTTTTTGACATTTGATTGGGGGTCTTCTACATTTTTGCGACTGGCTTTAGTAAGGGTCTGGGACCGTGGGAGCACTGCTGGGAAGATCTAATTTTGTTCTAAAACACAGTTTACAGTACACCTAGCTTGAGGGGAAAGATCCGCTACATTAATTTGCCCCTACTTATTTATCCTTCAAAAGGTGACTCAGACAGAGTACGCACTTTCAAAAATATTGTACTGTCTACTAGGAAAATCAAAGTGTGACTTTTTGCACTCCACAGCCTACATACCTTATATTTATTTATCAGTGGTGTTGTAATATTATATCACTTCCTGTTTTTCGTTGAATAATTACAGGCCGGGTTTCAGTCTCTGCAATGGGGAAAAAAGGATGGAGTCAGGCTTCACATTAGCGAGCCACAATTCAGCATCAGGCAGGCAGTGGACAGGGTGTCTTCTGGTCACCAACATTGATGGACGAAGCGTCAGCTGCAATGGAGGAGTGCCGCTAATGAGAGGAATTTTTTTCAGAATGCAACTTACTTACCAAATTCAACAGGACAACTACAACAACATACAGATACAGTATCCTTAGTGTTTTTCTCTGACTGTGACTGCATTTCTTGGATCTCTCTCTGCTTCTAAATTGATCCCTTAACACATCACTTAGTCCACTCCACTATCACATCTGCACCACACATAGTCATTTGTAAGTGCTCCTACGTAATTCGCAAGTCGCAGCACACCCCAGCCCGTAGAGGACTGGGATGGCCCCAATGATGAAGCATGTCACCAAGGGGCAACCCTGGTGAGTGAGGGGACACCTAGAAAAAAAAGCAATTTCTCCTTTTCTATCTACTATACCTTCCAGACCAACCCCATTGAGTGTTGTGAATGGATTTATAGTGACCAGCAAGGCTCCCAGGTATCTGGCTACAGAGACCTTATGTTGAATATAGTTATCAATATTTCCACACACGCCCTGTACTGTTGCATTCTTTCTTCCACAGTTGTCGAAAGTACTACTTACTTTTCACTGACATGCATGCAGTAGTGCATGCGCTTTCAAAGATTGATGGATAGGTTTGTACCCAAGGATTTGTTTATGTTCAATTGTTTGTCCATGCTGTGCTTTTTTTACAGGGTGTCTTCTGGTGACCAACATCGATGGACGAAGCGTCGGCTGCAATGGAGGAGTGCCGCTAATAAGAGGATTTTTTTTCTGCAGGCAGCTTACTTACCACTTTCAACAGGACAACTACAACAACATACAGATACAGTATCCCTTGCCTTTTTCTCTGACTGTGACTGCATTTCTTGGATCTCTCTCTGCTTCTAAATTGATCCCTTAACACATCACTTAGTCCACTCCACTATCACATCTGCACCACACATAGTCATTTGTAAGTGCTCCTACGTAATTCGCAAGTCGCAGCACGCCCCAGCCCGTAGAGGACTGGGATGGCCCCAATGATGAAGCATGTCACCAAGGGGCAACCCTGGTGAGTGAGGGGACACCTAGAAAAAGAGCAATTTCTCCTTTTCTATCTACTATACCTTCCAGACCAACCCCATTGAGTGTTGTGAATGGATTTATAGTGACCAGCAAGGCTCGCAGGTATCTGGCAACAGAGACCTTATGTTGAATATAGTTATCAATAATTCCACACACGCCCTGTACTGTCGCATTCTTTCTTCCACAGTTGTCGAAAGTACTACTTACTTTTCACTGACATGCATGCAGTAGTGTATGCACTTTCAAAGATTGATGGATAGGTTTGTACCCAAAGATTTGTTTATGTTCACAATTGTTTGTCCATGCTGTGCTATTTTTTCTTGTCTCCCAAAACCTTTCCCAAAAACCCCCGTACCCATCCATTTTTCAAACCCTAACCCTCTTCCCCCGGGCTGTGTGGTTTTGATTGATGTCTGACTAAATTACAGCAATAAATCCACACAGTTGCTGGGGAGGATAAGGTGATAGCAACAGGCTGGTGAAGAAATCCGAGGATATATTCTTACTCTGCTTGACAAAGACCCATGGCTAATGTCAAAGAACTTCAACCGAATTAGTAGTTATACTTTACCATTTGTTAGGCTACAATGTGGCACTGTTCTAGTGTACTTCTGTCACCTGCTATATTCTCTATTGTACCGTTGAATTGCTCAGGAGGACAAACCAGATTTAATTTTCTTTTTTTTCATAGGCATGCAACTGCCACTGTGTCACACCACTAGTACCACCGCTATGAGGAAATTTTATCCGACCAATATTGCCAACCTTATTCGCTGTTTCCCGTGGAGCCAGCCCTTGGTCTAGCCCTACTTTCAAACACAAATTACAGGTAAGATAATCGTTTGGTGGTTTGGGGGTATAATGGAGTATTAGGAGGAGAGACGAGAGACTGACGGTAGTACTACTAAAGTCCTAGGACTCTTGAATTCACTTCACTTACTCTGTGAGAGGCACTTAGTGTTGAAAACATTTGGGCATTTACACTTAAAGGAAGAAAATGGAACTAAACTTTCAGGAAAACAAAGTCACTGTTAAACCCCCACCCACCAGGCAAGCAGTAAAAAACAGGTATGCTCAGATAAAGTTTGAAAAAGTATATTTATATCCCTAACAAAATAATCTCCCGCAAGACCCTCCCTAACCCCAACGATTGTCCTTCAAAAGTCCCCAAAAACCCAACTCCCAATTTCCACCCCCCAAAAGTCTGTAAAAAAGGGGCAAGGGACACTATGGGTGGATGCTGTCTACTTTTTGGGCCAGGGCATCATGCTCCTAGCGGAGCAAGGCGTGCTCTACGCGGAGCCCCTCCAACACGTTTGAAAAGTGGTGGAGCTCCTGCTGAATGCGGGACACCATCAGGGTACTGCGGCGCAGGCGTGCCTTCACTGCCTTGCAGGTGCAACGGCTGTGAGAGGAAGCTGTTGTCCTTGCTACTCGGCGGTGGCGTTTGACTTTGGCAGCCCGGCTCAGTCTGGGTGGACCACTGTGCTGGGTGGCAGCCCGTGTGGGCACGGAGGCCGATGAAGACGACGTTGTTGTGGTCGACTGCACACTTTCTTCGTCCTCCAGGGCCCCCAGCTGCCGATATTCGGCCACAGTGGCATCGATCCTCCGTTGCCGGGCCGCTCTAGCCAGCTCCTTCCTCCTTGTTCGTTTGGAAGGAGCATCTATATGAAGAAAGAAAGACATAGTCTGTAACCAATGCTCTTTAAGATTAACTCAATCATTCAGCAGAAATTTGTGTTGCAGTACAACTAGCAACTTGCAAACGCATTACATAACTATTGAGGCCAGTATCTATCTAACCTCACACTTCTTCATCCTTGCTCTAACATTACTGGGAGTTTAAGGAACAAATTCTACGAGCACTATGGACTTCCATTGGAGTCGACTATGAAAGTACACCAGTCTTATTCTTCTTCTTGTCTCTTGTTTAGGAAAATTGGTACGTTATCTTCTGCAAGCCGGCATAATGCCAGCGCAGTAAACTTGCACCCGAGAAAAAGAGACGCACGCCATGATGAGTGACCTAGACTTGCGTTGCGTTACTGTACCCGTCCAGTACATGCAGGTGGTGAAGCTCTTTCTTTTCTATTGCGGGTGGCACTGAGAATACTCTGTTACAACTCAAGGGCTACTGCTTAATTAATTTAACTTTCACCCTACAGTGCAAATGAGTACTAGAAATGGAAAATTGAAGAAGATAAATAATCTGATTATCTATCACTTCACATGGGATGTTTTTGCTTATATATGGGATGACTTTAGGTGCTTTGCTTTTTATTGAGTGACCAGTGATACATCCACACATGAATGACTGAGTACTACTAAACTTATTAAGAGAGGTAGGGAGTGGCCACCGTAATAACCGGATCTATGCTGTGCTTGCAATACAAACTACTGCTACTATTGATGGTAGTATTTGGACAAAATTAAAACTTCTTTTCCTTGCCTTTCCTACACTGGAACGGACGTGCGGGTGCAGTGTTACATGCTCTTCAAAGTTACACTTAGTTCATCCACTGACCGTCTACTCTCTCTAGATCATGGGTACTCACAAACTTTCTCTCAGGGGCTAAATTTACAGTGTAGTTTGTGGCCGAGGGCCGCACTGGTGGGGGCGGAGTCAGAGGGGGCGGGTCTAAAGCAAAACGAAAACTTGTGACCATGAGGTTGCACACAGGTCCCTGCAGCAGATGCCTTTATCCACTGAGCCACCAGACCCAGCATTTACATACATCTCTCTCACTCATGCTCTCCCTCCTGCCCTCCCTCTCCATCTCTCTCTCCCTCCTGCCCTCCCTCTCCCTCCCCCTCTGTCATCTCACTGTGTGTGTGTCTGTCTGTGTCAGCCTTCAGCCCGGGCTGAGACAGCTTCCTCAACGCGCACACACAGACAGCCACACCAAAGTACTTAACAGGTCTTTAAAAGACCATTAACATATTATTGAGGCTTTGTTTGTTGTAGCGCCCCTGCATCTCCACCCTGACAATCACTGCTTGCCCGGCCCCACAGAGCAGAGGCTTTGTTCTATTTCACCTCTTTGTGGCCCTGCATCTCCACTCTGCTCTGTGGGGGCCGGGGGAGCAGTGATTGTCTGCAAGGTCTGCACACCGCGAAGCAAGGCTTGCCGGGCCGCCACCGGCCCGCGGGCCGTACTATGAGTACCCCTGCTCTAGATACACATATGCTATCTAAGAGTCAGATAGTAGCATGATCCAGGTATATGGACACATACAGTTTCTGTGTCACCCACCCAGGCTGTTGTCCTTCCACCAATCATTGCTTCATCATTCACCCAGCCATGCATCTCATATTCTTTCCTTCCCAGCCACGTCTTCAATCTCAATAAGTAAGGAATATATAAGAGCTTACCTCTGCCCGCCACCGCCACCGTCTGAACTCTCACAGCCGGCACTGGAACCGCCGCATCCTCCCCTGAGGAATTGCCCTCCGCCTCCGTGTCGAGCACCACCACCTCCGCGTTGGCCCCGCCACCAGATGTTCCACCTACAAAGTACATTTAAGAATGTTAGAATAACCCACTCACTAGTATTTGGTCTAGGAATGAAGACATGTGAAAACAATGTAATGCAGCACTTTTTGGCACAACTGATGAAGGCTGGCTTTTTAACACGCACCATTTTTTTCCACACAGACAGAAGATGGACTTCTAACAACAAGATCAAGTTGAAACAAGGTGAGAGCTCGGCTCGACCACAAGAAATGTCTTCAATTAATCGTCAGCACTAACCACTTTACATTCTCAGTTAAACGTTTCGTTTTTTTATTATGACTTCATTTTAATAAATGTGTTTACTTTTAATAAAGCTTTTAAACTTAGAGAGACTCTGTGTTTTTTGGTCCAGAGTGACTAGAGTGACTGAGCGAAAGGTTTTGCAATTTTTGCAAGCATGAGTCCGTGCCTCTGACACTTCTTGACTCTGACTCCGTACTCTTCAGCTACGTTGGATAATAATCATCATTGGGGATCAATGATCGATGAATTCGGGAGCTAAATGACTGTGCCACACTATGTAGTCAGTCAGTAAGGACATTGGGGGTTCAAAGTCTGTTATCACAGAGGTATGTGGAAACTCTAACAGCGCCTATTCTAATTGATAAGCAATGCACTATTTATTGTCCATAGTTCTGTTTCTGCAGAAGAATTGTCCGCGCCACTGTAGTGGTATGGATTGTCCTCCTATCCAAACCAAAAGGTAGTATCTTATTCTTTCTTGGTGGTCATTCACATTTTATAGTTGGGAATTTTCAAAGCAGATAGAACACTTCAAAAGACATTATGGACAATCCCAGAGGACTGCACTAAGTTGATAGAGCTATTGCTGACTAGAATGGGAGTTTCGCCAACCGTGCCATCTTAGTTAGCTACACAGACAGACTAATAAGAATAATCTAGTAATACCACAGGGAGTCATAGTAGAGGCAGGATAAGAATTTAAATACAGTCTACAAGAAGATCAAAGACGATTTTGAAAAAAATCAAATGAGGAACGCTAGGAAAAATAGGTACTAGTCTAAAATGAAAACTTACTGGGGCCAGCAAAGGAGCCCTCGCCTGCCCGATCCTGGCCCTGTTCAACAGCATCCGCCGCCTGCTGCTCCTGTGTCCTCCCCTCGCCCCTGGGGGGAGCTGACGTACAACATGAAAGAAAGAACAGAAAACATGGATGATTGTTGCTTGTCAATGTCAACCAAATCAAACATTTCAAAAGAACAATAACAAAATATTTCCGCGAAATTATATTGATTAGGGTTAGTTTTCATTTATTTGCGGACCTGTGACTTCGAAAGTCACGTAACTCACTAAACAAAGTACTGAAAGGTTCACCTAGAGCTGGCAGGCAGCAGTCCGCAGGCAAGACGCAAAGTGACAGACAAACTCCATTGTGATTTCAGTCAGATCAGTGACAACACTAACAGTTGCCTGCTACATTACCAGTCATTTAAATAGTCAAACTATCAATCCACCGCCACTATTTTTCTTATTGTCAGGGGTACAAAGGAAGGGGCAGATTTAAGCCCCTTGCGGCTCTTTTGCTCCGTTCTTGTGTGACTTTTGTGACGCAGCAGCTAAACAAAAAAGGGCGCCATGGTGCGGCGTATAATATTATAACAACGTGACGCATTTGGGAGATGCATCCCGTTATAAAGCCCTGCGCCATCAGGGGGCGTTCCGGCGCAAGGGAGGGCATTCCTGCGCTGGAACACATCCTAAAAGTGGCTGAGGGAAATCTACAAAATTTCAATCAGTCACCTTTAGGACAATGATGCGTCACACAAACCCTGCACCTGCTTGAAGCAGACGTACGGCTTGACCCAGCATTGGGGAGATAGGGTACCCCAGAGCATTGCTGGAGCTGCGCCATCGTTGCGATGCAACTCCAGCAGTAAAGCTTCGGTGACGTTTTGGGCCCATGGTGCGCCGCATTGCAAATACGGCGCACCATGTTTGGTGGTGGTAGCGGGCCGCACAATTAATGGCGCATCCCTGCTACTTTGCAGGGATGCGACGGTAATTGCAATTCTGCCCCTTAGGGGCATACTTACTTAGGCGTTCTGGCGCATCTCCAGAGATGCGCCAGATCAAATGCGTCACACAAAAGTACCCTTGCGACACGGCAGATGCGCCTCATTTACAATGCGGCGCGCCCTGGCGCAAGGGTAGGCACTTGCGTGACGCATCTCGTCACGTAAGAGCGGCGCATCGCTGGAGTCACGTCGCCAACGCAATGCAACTCCAGTAATGCTCAGGGCCACCCAATACTTAACATGCTGTGTCAGTCCTTACGCCTGCTTCAAGCAGGCATAAGGAATTGAATTGACGTAGCAGCGTCGCAGAAGCGCCTGCGTTAAATCTTGTAGATTTCACGCAGGCAATTTTGCGAGGCGCACAGCCGCCGGACCGCCCACCCTGCGTACTAGGAACGCACCCATTGTGGTGCAGGCCCATGGCTTTATAACGTGACACATATCCCTAGATGCGTCATGCTGTAAATGATTCGCAGGGATGCGCCACGTTTACGCCGCTGTTGCGTCACGCAAGGCAACGTAAACGTGGCGCAAGGGGCTTGTAAATGTAATCTGCCCCCTAGTGTCTAGCATTACGCAGTTCTGTAAAGTACACTCATACATAATAGTTACTCAGGCCAATGAGACCACAAAATAGAAAACAAATAAGCATAGTAGCAACGCCACTGAGAAGGAGAGCAGTGCACCTGAAATGCACAGAAGATTTTGAAATATAATTTAACTACAATGTAATCGACATCAGCGGCATTATTGGCTTGCTCCATGTAAAAAACAAATATTTGCAATACAACAACACAGAGCAGGAGAAAACATCATAGTAGTGAGTGATGAAATGGCTACTACTACTCACCAAGCCCGGGGATCTCCAAGCCGAGCTGGTCCAGCAGGTCGCGCTCCCGGTCCAGGAGGTCCGTCCAGCGATGGGTGACCTGGCTGTAGGTGCGCTGGACCCCGTAGAGGTGGGATATGGCCCAGCACACCTTCTCCCACCGCTTCCGGCGCTCCCGGATGTTGTAGCCGCCGGCCGCGATCCTGCCGCCTCCCACGATGGTCCTGGGCAGGCGGCGCTGGACGAAGTAGACCAGCGCGCCCACTTCCTCCGGGCTGAAGATCTCCCGTCGCATCACCTGCTCCCCCCTCAATCGACCGCATGGTGTCCTGGCACGGGGTCCAGGACTCCTCCTCCCCGCCGCCGCTGCCGCCCTCAAGTGCCTGGGCAGCTGAGTCTGAGCAGGTCTGAGTGACGCGGCAGCGCCCTGTGAGCGCCAACAGAGACCCTCAAAAGGAGGAGCACCCCGGCAGAGCGGGGGAGACATCCAAAAAT
This sequence comes from Lissotriton vulgaris, assembly GCF_964263255.1. Lineage (NCBI taxonomy): Eukaryota > Metazoa > Chordata > Amphibia > Caudata > Salamandridae > Lissotriton > Lissotriton vulgaris. The sequence goes on along the minus strand of NW_028250360.1, from coordinate 1,019,312 downwards.
CCGCCGCCACCGCCGAGAGTCACACTTACCTCTCAGGCGCCCACAGAGACCGGCAGAAGCCATTGCCTACACCGCCGCCACCGCCAGGAGTCAAGGGTCATCGAACTCCGCGCCGCCGCTCCGGGAGACTCCAAATCCCGGCAGGCACCGCGGTGGTGCGTCTGAGTGACGCGGCAGCGCCCTGTGAGCGCCAACAGAGACCCTCAAAAGGAGGAGCACCCCGGCAGAGCGGGGGAGACATCCAAAAATCCGCCGCCACCGCCGAGAGTCACACTTACCTCTCAGACGCCCACAGAGACCGGCAGAAGCCATCGCCTACACCGCCGCCACCGCCAGGAGTCAAGGGTCATCGAACTCCGCGCCGCCGCTCCGGGAGACTCCAAATCCCGGCAGGCACCGCGGCGGCGCGTCTGAGTGACGCGGCAGCGCCCTGTGAGCGCCAACAGAGACCCTCAAAAGGAGGAGCACCCCCGCGTCGCGGGACGCGAGCGGGACGCCCGGGGTGAAGCCCGGGCAAAGGGCGGGCCCTCTACGGCCCTCATCAGCAGGAGGAGGCCGGGCAGGGCCAGAAACCCTGATCGAGACTCACGAGGCATTCTACTGACCAAGTAAGACTGTATTGTTGGCAACAGCCTTTTGTGTGTTTATAGGAGTCCAGGCACTTTGCCATATTTACTGTTATGTCGAAAAAGGGTTCTGCACCACCAGCTAACACCATGAAGAACTATTTGGTGCAAACAGTGGAAAAAATTAACTCACAAAGGAGAGAATCTTTGGGACTTAGTCAGTCACCTGACTTACACTGCTTGTCCCCCTCTTTAACCCCTTCACCTGAGGACTCAGTGTCCTTGCAGACTTTCCCTGATGCTTGTTTTAACTGTCCTACAACACAGGAATCCGGCCCCTTGAATGGCAATGTACCATCTGGATCTGGTCCTGAGGTTCCTATAGTGGACCTTGGAAATAAATCGGACAGTGATGAGGATCAGGAAATTCTTGCATCCCCTACAGATGAAGATATCTCAATCACTGAACTACCTTCCCGCCCGGATTCGGGGAAAACTAAAAACCCGCCTAGGCGGGGGGGACTAAGATCTGGGACCAGGAGGAAGAGGGTAAACACCCCAAAAGCTCCCCTTAAGGAAGCCGGAGGGGAAAGAGCCAAACCTATGGTCAGCCCTGATGAGGACTTATTTGACAGAATTGCCGAGTTAATAGATATGAAAATTAAATCCATTGTTAAACCATTGCTCTCTAAGATTGACAAATTACAATCTGAAGTTAAAAAATTGGGAGGGCAGATGAATAAATTAACTGAGGGTGTTGACAGTGTTATGACGATAGTGTCAAACTTGGGCAATAACAGCAGGGAAGTTGATGATCAAGAGGGGGAGAACGCAGTTGTTGCCCCAAATAATCCACCACCCCAGCTTCCTGACCAAAAAACTAGTGGTTCTAATATTAACAGAGGGGACGGTTCCTTAACAGTTGAGATACCCCCTGTACATGCTCAGCCAACCGACCCTCTTCAATTTATAGTTGAAGCTTCTCCTGTTGTTTTAGTACTGGCTAACGTACCACCATTAGAAGCCGGCATTGAAGAATCTCCCTCCTCCCTGTCTAACAAAGCCTTACAGTGGCTTACAACTAATATGAGATTAGCTCCAGGGGGGGGGGGTCAGCAGTTAGCTCAAGAGATCAAAACCGCTAAAAGGGTATCATGGCTGGGTAATCGTCCCAAAAAATTTAAGGGGGATTGTGTGGCAGTAAGCTTTTCACACACAGGTGTGCTACCCAATATTCTTATTAACTTACTCCCACCACAACGCAGGCAGGGTTCTGTTGTACCATTAACTCTAAAATTCTTTTATGGTGAGCAACAGAATGTTACATACCCTAAAAAACCAGCCTTTGGATGGGATTCTAATTCTGATCTACACCACAGATGGGGTTTTGAACATACTCGCAACACCGTAAATCAACCAGTACCCCAAGGGTTTCAGAATCCTTTCGCTCAACCTCTCTTATTGTCCAATCGTTTTGCACCCTTATCCTTTTTAGATCATAACGATTGACTTCAGCCAGAATATTCTGGACAGTCTGGGAATAATGTGCCTGTTCTTAGCTTACTTACTTGGAATATTGCAGGTATTAAGACTAAAGCAGATAATGTAATATGGTTAAATTTTATATCCAAGTATGACATTATTGCTTTATAGGAAACCTGGGACACAAACAATAGCTTTTCTCTTGATGGCTACAGTTACTTCTGTATCCCTGCTGTGGCTAGCACAGCAGGAAGAGCGAAGGGAGGCCTGATAAGCCTTTTTAAACTTGACATCAAAGGTTGCCTCAAGAAATGTGACTCAGGATCTGAGCATTGTCTTATTGTTGAATTGTCTCGTGCGGAATCTCCCAACATTTTGTTTATTAATTTTTATAATTCCAATGCTGCCGACTGTACGTCATATAGTCTAGGAAGATTGGATGATTTTCTGTCAGTCTATAGTGAAGGTGTTAGTGCATTTGAAATCATCTTCCTAGGGGATTTCAATATACATCCTTGCTCACTTTCGTGTGTTTGCGACGACACAGAATCCCCTCCTAACTGTGCAATGGTCCATCTTGTGCATAACAAACAGGGGGACTGTCTTGAAAACTTTCTCGCAAGGTGGAACCTATACGAATCCAGTTGTGGGGAGGGGGGGTCAGGGCCCCTACTTTTAAGGGCTCAGACAATGGCTCTATCATTGATTACATTTTTATTTCTGCATGTTTTTTATCGAAGGTTTTAATGTATAGAACTGTGGTATCTGCCTTTAGCGACCATAATCCAGTTTCTTTGGATTTAGCAGAGAGTGAACTTCTAGGGCGTAACCATGGTCCATTCCATAAAGATGGTTCACTTAAAGTCAAGGACCAAAGACGTAGACTGAAATGGGACAGTATAATCCCAGAACCCTTTGTTCAAGAAATTCTATTAGAGGCAGAGGAAGAGGTCGGAGTGTGTTTATCCAGTGAAGCTAATGATGGGGAAGTGATCCTTGCATTTAATAGTATATGTAGCAAGATAAACGGTAGGCTCTCTGTGATTAGTAAACCTAAGATGAAACCTCTTAAAAGATGGTTTGATCACAGATGCTCCATAGCACATTCTGCATTGCTTAATGCTCTTAAAACCGATCCAAAAGACCGTGACCTCATCAGGTCCAGCAGAGCTTTATATAAAAAGGCTATCGCAGATAGGAAGAAACAGCTTAAAGATGAAGCCTGGGCACAACTCACAGATCCAGCAATAATAAAAAATAGTGGAGAGTTCTGGAGGATTGTTAACCAACCCCTTCTTACAGGCGAGGATAGCTCTCCCCTAGAAACTAATATCCCAGATGAGGGCTGGATTAAACACTTTAGTGATATATACTCAGACCATCTTCATGTAGAGATTAATGCACAGGAAGCGTCCACTGTTATATCAGGTAACCACTTGCACTTTGAAGTTGAGGAAGTTTTAGCTGCTATTGATTGCACCTTGACTAAAAAGGCACCAGGACCGGATGGTGTTCCTGCCGATGCCTTTAAATGCTTCCCTAACTTCTGGTCAAGACTGCTTTGCCGGGTCTTCAATGCTTTAAACCGTGACAATATTCCTAAGTCATGGAAAACATCAATAATTATTCCTGTTTTTAAAAAAGGAAATAGGCAGGACCCCGCATGCTATAGGCCTATTTCACTGATAGACTCCTCAGTTAAGATTCTAGGGAGAGTCATATTAGCGAAATTGAATGAATGGGCCTCCGAGAATAATATCTTGAGCAATGTGCAATATGGGTTCAGACCCAAGAGAAGTACCCTGGACCAGTGTCTCAACCTTCATCTATTGATTGAGAAATATACCAGAGCCAAGGATGGGTCCATGTACCTAGGGTTCATGGACCTTTCCTCTGCATTCGATATGGTTAATAGAACTAAGCTCTGGGGAAAACTAGTTGACATGGGCCTGGATAAATCCATAGTCAATTTACTGGCTGACCTCCACTCTGGCCTCTCTGCCAAAATTAGAGTTTCTACTAATGGAAGGTGCACTGACGTGTTTGCATCTGAAAGGGGAGTCCGACAGGGATGCATATTGGCACCACTGCTGTTCACGCTATATGTGAACGCTCTAGAGCCCGCCCTTAGGGGCGTTACAAGTGACATCCCACGTGCAGGGGAACAGGGCATACCAGTTCTCCTTTACGCGGACGATGCAGTTCTGCTTGCTCGAACAGGGGTGGGGCTCCAACGACTTTTGGATGCCTTTGAATCCTTTATGGGTTCCTTAGACCTGAAAATAAATGCGAAAAAATCTCAGGTTATGCTCATGGGTCGGGCCTCAAGGAAATCCTTCCACAAAACCTTCTTTTGCGGCCAGGAAAAGCTTGTTCGCGTCACCTCTTTTCCCTACCTGGGGATCACCTTTGATGAGAAAGGTAGTTGGGGTCCCCACGTAAAATGCAGAGTAGCCACGCTGGCCAGAACTTCCGCTGCCCTCCATGGGTTTTCTAAAAAACTGGGGGGTAGGCCAATTGCAGCTGTCAGTAAAATATACAAAGCTAAATGCATCTCAGTTGCATCATATGGTGACTCATTGTGGGGTTATAGGGGAGTCGACCCCATACAGACAGTTGAAAATAATTTTTTTAGATCTGTTTTGGGTGTCCCACAGTCAACCCCGTCCTATACCGTCCATATGGAATTAGGGGAAGGCTACATCGCAGATTTGATTAAAACAGCACCCTTAATCGCCTGGCTCAAGATGTGGCTTAATACAGAAATTCCCCTAAATCATACCATAATGAGGGACTGTTTGACTCTAGATAATGTGTATAGGATTAGGGGGTTGATGTATATCAAGGATAGCTTTTCTAGGTTGGGGAGGCCTGCATTATACTCTGTCATTGACTCCATAACATCCAAAGACATTGTTTACACCAAGGTGGCTATGAAGGAAAACTTTAAACTTTTTTGCACTTTAGCACTTTGCACTTTAGTACCTCGTATCTTGTACTAATCTTTTATTCATGAAATGTAACATGGAGTACAATGATTTTAACTAAAATGATTTTTAAATGTTTCTTAACTGTTTTTATTCTGTATTTGTTGTTTGGGATTTTGTGCCATTGTCTTTGTATGATATTAAGTTATCGCAATAAAGTATTTTGACTGACTGACTGGCCTGGGCAGCTTCACGGCGCCTGGCTTCACCATGGTCTGGGCAGGTAAGGTAGGAAGTAGAAAATTAAGAAGGAATAGGATAGGGAAGAAGAAAAGAAAAGAGTTTAAAAAAGTAGTTTAAAAGTAAAGAAAAATAGCAGAAAAGACAAAAATATACAGCTAGGAAAAGAGAGGGATAGATAAGAAGCAAAATTGTTAAAAAAAAACTGAAAACAAGCAAAGGATGGCAAAGATAGCAAGAGGATTAAACACCATGCCCAGACACAGGAAATGAATGAAAAACAAGATGGCCGGCGCCCGTTCACGAGCGCGAAAGTAATCTTGTGCGAACTTGTACTCGCAATGCGCTTACTGCGCGAGATTATACATAGCGGGCGGAAACAGAAATACGTCACGCAAACAAAATGGCCGCGCCCGTACTCGACCTTGGGGTAAATTCGCGTGTTGCGCTGCAAGCGGCTCGCGAATACTGCAAAAAAACTCGCGAAACAACAAGCCGCAAAAAAATATAAAGCTCATTCGCACGAATTGGCGGCTTCTGCGGTCGGTTTCGCACGACGCCGCGCCCCGCGAATAGCGCGAAAAAAACGAAAAATTATTTTTGCAAAAGCAAAAGCAATGAGCAGGTGCAAAAGGTCAACCTCATGATTTGTAACGATTCCCTGTAGTGCTTCCTGAGGGGGCCCTCCAGAATTCGGTTGCCTGCTTGCAACTATTGTGTGACCCTGCTCTGACCTTAACTGTATGCCACAAAGGTCCTGATTTACAGCTAAGGGAGCAGACAAGCAGGTGCCAGGCTGGAACTTCAAATTCAGTGACACATTAATTAGCCCCTAATTCATTATTGTCAGTTGGGGCAGGGCAGGTGTTGTTAATAAACTAACCCCAAATTAATTCATGTCAGTTCAAGCAGGGCAGGTGGGCTTGCTTTTCCCCCCCATCTTCTACAGTGATGATGAACCAGAGGGTGGCATTGATGTAACAGAGGGTGGCATGGGTCAAAGAGAGGGTGGCAGTGGTGAAACAGAGGGTGCTGGGAGGCTGTGATGATGAACCAGACGTAGAAACAACATAGTCGCGACCGTTGCGATTGACAAGTAAGTTCGCAATTGCGAACTAGTACCAAATCCTCGCAAACTGGCAGAAACACTTGCGAACACAAAAAAAAAAATCCGCAAATTCGCGAGAATTCGCCGATTTTGCGGATTGCGAGTTCGCAAATCCGCAAAATTCGCGAACGCGAGATTCGCAAAATTCGCCCATACTTAATAATGAATGATGTAGAAGCACGAGTAAACAAATATCGAGGAAGCTCCCGCTCATCGATTAAGTGACTGGTAACTTGCACTAGTAGTGGAAAGACAGACAAGAACAAGACGGTGACATCGCCAAGTACCAGTACTGAGGAAGCACAAAACACCTGCAGCTAGCACGCGGCATTAAAGAAAGCAGGAACTCCCTGAGACACGAGCCGTGCATGCTGCAGCTGAGTAGCGGCTATGTTGAACTCACTGAAGCCTACTGAGCCCGTCATGCTAAGTGTGGACACCAAGCCAGGTTGGTTGTGAAAGGGAAAGGTGAAGCTGGTGGACACATTACAGTGGTCACCTGTGAGTGAGTCGCTCACAAATTCAAACAAAAGCAACGATACACAAGACCTCGACCGCAGAGGGTCATCAAATAGTACGGGAAGCATAGGGAACAGTCCTGTGACATCTTCATACTAGCACATTCCACCATCATGTCGGTGAGAAAAGAAACACATAAATCTAACCCCTGCATTGGAGTACCACCCCCAGTGACACAAGCCGGCAACCAGAGTTTGGGTCCCAGATGGAACCGGTGGCTGGAATCACTGGATGCATTTCTTGAAACAACTGGAGAGCGAAGGGATGGCAAACTTCTACTACTACTACTTCAACTGGTGAGTCACGAAGGCCGACGCCTAATAAGAACATTTTCAGCAAAGGACACAGAGACATATAACAAACTCAAAAAGACGCTACGCGCTCATTTCAACACAAAGGAAGACGTAGATCATGAACGCATCGTCTTCAACGCAGCACGCAGGAACCAAGGGAATCATTACCAAACTTCATAACAAGGTTACAAAATTTGGTACAATACTGCCAATTCAAATGAAGAAGCAATTCGTCTCCGGATAATTGAGGGCTGTGCCAAACCAGACACAAGGCGCAAGATCCGGTAAGGCAATTCACGCTAAAGGAAATCATCAGGAGGGCCGAAGCTGGAGAGCGGGCCAAAGCAAGAGAATTATCAAGAGAATTGCGCATTAATGCAAGAAAGGAAGACAAGAGAAAGGAGACATTTCTCATGTCAGAGCATAAAGCCCGAGAAACCAAGAACACTAGAAAGAGGGAGGGCAAAGGCAAGCCAGAGACAAGACATCATGAGAGACAAAGTGACATGAATCACTCTGATTCAACCATACGCAAGACGAGGGAGGATGGCAAACAAAAGACCGGGACGATCCAGGGTTATGACAGTATATCTGATACAACCTTAAGGAGTCATTCAACATATGTTACACACTACTCGGAAGCAGCATCAAGTGGGACAGACCACACAAATGGAACCGATGACAGCCTGCTCAACAAGTGTGAAGGAAAGACATATTACAGAAAACTGGACCAGTCATGTCAACCGTGGAAACCGATACACGAACACACCCAAGCCACCCACTGTCCATTAAACTTCGTGGACGAGTCGGAAGTATCAAGCCATGGGACACACCCCCCCCCATGGCACAGACGTCAGTGCACCCAACAAGCGAGAAGAAGAAGAAACAAATCACATATGACGGGGTGATTCACTCAGACACCAGAAAGGGATAGGTAAATACACTCCTTACACCCGTGATGACGAGGAAACTGAGAGGAGACAAGTAACACCATACGAGAGGAGCAGAGACAAAGTGCTTTGGGATCAAACAAAAGAAATAAACGCTTGGTAATCAAACAATCTCTCCACTGTAACAGCGCAGAAGACATGTCAAGAGACATACCCTAAGAAATGTCCCAAAGATAGCTCCGACTCTAAGAGCCGTTCGTCACGGCCTACCAGCTCAAGAAATTTACCAGTCAAAACACACTTGAAAGAACGGTTTCAAAAAAAATCAGCAACAGACTCCCCCGATTCAGAAGGCATGTCGATACAGTCACTCAGGTCAATAGAATCAAGTTCACGACAACACCCATGGCCTCAATCACCCAAATGCACAATGGAATCCATGAAGGTTCTCCCCGTCCAAAGCAACATATCTCATGCCGATGACTCGGAATATTTGACCACCCCATCAGGTAACCCGTCATGTCAGTCACAGTTGTATCCAGACCTGAATAGTATACCATCACCCCTGATGGGTCTGCCAGGTTGACTCAAAGGGCTTGCAGAAGAAAAACAAACACATGGGACGCTACCCACTAGTTTGGGAAAGGACTGTCTCATCACCCTGTCAGGAAGGCAAAGTGTGTTGACAAAGATAGATCATCATCACAAAGACAAAAGGGGACGAGAGCGGAACTTGCCCATGTCCTGATGGTCAAAGAATTCAACATTCCCAAACACGAGAGTGAGCGGATAGGACAAACAGAGCCAGCAAATGAGTCCCGAAACCGAACCAGGACACTCAGTTCAGATAATGCTGTATCGTCTGATAGCAGGACTGTGAACACGAGGACATTGCTTCCCCTGACCGAAAATACAAAAGAAGTGAAACTACAAGCGGATGCTCGGAAAAACATGCATCACAAAGGAGAACAGACTGTCACTACCGAGCTGAGCCATCAGCAGACACACGATAACTGCGGCGTCTGAGAATAAGCGTTTCACACGCAATGTCTCGCAATTTCAAAGGTGCACTCCAGCGGTCAAGGATGCTTGCGTTAAGACAACAGAAAGATCGACCAAAGACAGGCCCACCACTGATTCGTCACTACTGATGCTTGAAGAACAGACTGAATCTGAGATCATACATGGAGATGTATTCCTGCGGCCCAAACAGACTGTCTGCCGACTTATGTGGCTGATTGAAGAATTACAAACACGGTAGAAGTTATTTGCATTTTGTTAAGAAAGGGGGAGAGGTCGTACTGTGCAATGCAGTCTAGTGTTTGGAGGGTGGAGTTAAGGGGAGGAACAGGAACAGGAGGAGCCAGGGACGGACTAGGAGGGCAAAATAGAGTAGGCATGGAGGAGTAAGGGTCAAGCCAAATAAAGCTCCTTAAATGACACCTGTCGTCTGCCTCATTATTGTGGGGACGACGCAACACAGGGGATTTGGATTCGCTCTCTACACATCCAGAAGCAGTTTGTGTTGGCTCTCTTTTCATCGGATGTCTCCAGGCTGTTCTCAGTGAAGCTCCTCACTGCAGGGTAGTCTCCAGCCTGAATTACCCACAACAGAAGTGCAAAGAGTCTTTTTTTACACCAAGCTAATCACAACCATAGTGACAGAGATCAAGAAAGCGATAAAAAGCTGGTCTGACCCAAAGTACTTTTCCAACCTAAACAACAGAGTGCAGTCTCACTCTTCACACCCACCAATTCCCAAAAGAGACTTTTACAGGAAGACTAACCAGCAGTACCTCTCAGCAGAAGGGTCTAATGAAATTTTGATAGCCATAGCCCCCTTTTCCCCACTCCAGAGTCTAGGACTCCTCCCCCCCCAGCTTCAGAATGTCAGCAATACACTTCCATTGTCTGGGAAAAAAACTCACATCCATCTTTCATACAAGAACAGACAAAGAGGCTTCCAAAATGGAACAAGTAGACCTCTGCTCCGACATCACCACCGCCATCCCAGATGGATACAAGATCCATAGGAGGGACGCCCCACCTGCCCAGGAGGAGGACTCACTATCGTGCACAACAACTCCCTCCTACTAAAAATACAAATCTGTATTTGTAAAGCGCACACTACTCACCCTTATGGGTCTCAAGGCACTGGGGACCATCATGGAAATTAAGGGAGCTATTGCCCAGAGTCACATGGTGCTGAGCTGAGCTGCTGTCGGAGCCGGGGATCGAACCGTGAACCCTGTGCCCCGAAGTCAGCCACCGTGGCCGCTGCACCACACCTCTCCACTGTTCCAGTACTCACCACTTTCAGCACAAGGCAGCACGAATGACTCCTCATCCCCCATGGAACACCTCCATTTCCTGATCCAGACCAGCCCCAAATGATCCTACATGGCACCCTCACCTATAGAACTCCCGGACCACGAACCGTGTTTGCCACAACCATCACGGACCTCATCGCACACCACGCCATTGCCTCCAATGACTACATACTGCTCGGACATTTGAACTTCCATCTCAGCAACCTCAGCGACCGCAACTCCGCCGCCGTCCTGGACAACCTCACCAACATCAGCCTGAAACAGCTGGTCATCACCCCAACCCACAAGGCAGGACACACCCTTGACCCTAGCTTCGCAGGAGGGAACAACATGCGCTTAAGCCACACCACATAGCCCCTCTGGACGGACCAACACTGCGCACAGTTCTCCTTCAAATAAACCACAGAGCACAAAACTTCACCATGCCCCCGTGAAGGAATTGGAGCAAAGTCACAGAGGAGCACCTCAACTCCACCCTCAACCACTACCCCCCACCACCACGGCCAACGTCAACTCTGCAGCCAAGAAACTCCGCAGATGGATAACCAACTGCGCAGATAAACTCGCCCCTCCGTAACTATGAGAATCCAGATGCACCTGCAGACATCTCGAGAAAATATGGAGAAGCAACAAAACCCCAGAAGTTTGGACCACCTATAAGAACACCATGACAGAATACCACTAACGCATCAGATCCACCAATAAGACCTTCATCCAGACAAAATCCTTACCAACTCCAGCAACTTGAAGGAACTCTTCAGTCTCATCCAGGAATTCACCAAACCCCCAAGCGATGCCTTGGATGTCACTCCTTCACAGGACCTCTGCAACAAACTCGGATCCTATTTCCATCTCAAGATCAAGGCCCTCTACAACCACTTCAATGAACAGGCACCCAATGCCGAAATCACGCCACCCCCAGCAATGCCAGCCAGGCTACCATCTCTGCCTGGACCCTGGTCCCCACCGAAGACACCGCCACGAACATAAAGAGCATCCACTCAGGAGCCCCCATGGACCCCTGCCCGCAGAACATTTTCCACAGAGCCACCATAGCACCCGAGCTACGACTCACCATCAACACCACTTTCGAATCTGGCACATTCCCCGATGACGGTAAACATGCAGAAGTCAAGCCCCTCCTCAAGAAGACCCTACGTATCTCAAAAATGACAGACCCATTGCACTCCTCCCCTTCATGGCGAAGATCGTCAACAGCTAGCTCACAAACTTCATTGAAGACAACTCCATCCATAAATCTTCCCAATCCGGATTCCGCAGCAACCACAGCACCGAGACCGCCCTCCTCACCGCCATATATGACATCTGCAATCTCCTCGACCAGGGTAACACAGCAGCCTTCATCTTACTTGACTCCTCTGCAGCCTCGATACAGTCTTCCACCACACTCTCACCGCCAGACTCCTTCACGCCTGCATACAGGGAACTGCCCTCAACTGGATAAGTTCTTTCCTCACTGGCTAAACCCACAAAGATCAACTGCGGAGTACCCCAAGGATCGTCGCTCAGCACCATGCTCTTCAACATCAACATGGCCCCCCTCGCCGCCATTGTCAGACAGTATGGACTCAGCATAGTATCCCACATTGACGACACCCAGCTTGTCTTCTCCCTCATGAGGGAACCCAACACCACCAGACTCAGCTTCCAGGAAAAAAATGAGAGCTGTTGCATCCTGGATGAACAGCAGCTGTCTGAAGCCTAACTCGGGGAAGATAGAAGTCCTCCTCCTCGGACCCACCCCTCAGCATGGGAATTCACGTGTTGGCCCTCTGCCCTCTGCAGCCCCCCTACTCTCACAGAACACAAAGAACCTCAGCATCATACGCGACTCCTCCCTCACCATGACTCGATAGATCAACGCCTTCTCCTCATGCTTCAACACCCACCGCATCCTCCACAAGAACTTCAATTGGATCCCCCCCCGAATCCAGAAAGACCGTCACTCACTCACTCATAACCAGCAGACTTGACTACGGAAACGCCCTCTATGCCGGAATCAACAAATCCCTGCTCCAGAAACTCCAGACCATCTAGAACATGGCTGCCTAGCTTGTCCTCGGGCATCCCACGACAAGGGCACATCTCCCAGCACCTACGAGACCTCCACTGCCTCCACATGGAGAAGAGAGTTACCTTCAAGCTACTCACCCACGCCTAAAAATCCCTCCACATCACTGGACCCCAATACCGCAACAAAAGAGTCTCCTTCCGCACACCCAAGAGAAACCTTCGGTCCCCTGACCTAGCCCTCGCGAAACCCTGCGAATCAGCAAAACCAGAGCGGGTAGAAGAGCCTACTCCTACTTCGTGGCAAAAACCTGGAACAACTCCTGCTCAACATCAGACACTCCCCCACTCTGCACACCTTCAGGAAAATCCTCAAGGTCTAGCGATTCGGGGCTGCTCACCCCCCCCCCCCGAGTGCCTTGAGACTCTCACGAGTAAGTAGCGCGCTTCTCAAATCCCCGATTAACTGATTGATTGATAGGTCACGCTGGACTGGGGCAAAGCCAAAGTTTGGGCCTCACTGGCATTTTGATCTACAGGCCTCCTGGCCCTAGGTCTACTTTCAGCCATGAACTACTGAAAGTTTTGGAACCCTATGTTGATAGACCCAACATGACCATTCTCGGAGATTTGAATTTCCATCTGGAAAATTCGAATTCCTGTGATACCGCTCTCTCCTGTTAGATTCCCTGGCCTCCTGTGGATTGGTACAAGGAGTAAGAAACCCCACTCATTCAGCTGGACACACCCTGGACGGGGTCTTCACCAACGATTCCAGGCTAGAAATAGGCCCCCCTCCTCCCTTTGTCCTGGTCAGACCATATGGCCATTCCTTTCGAATTTACATCTCCTCATCTCACTGTGCCCATACTAGATTCCAGCAAGTGGGTACTGAAAAGGAATTTCAGGGATTTGAATAATGAGACACTGGCACCCTGGATGTTTAGCCTTAGGCACCTCCCCATGAGGGATACCGACACGGCTGCCCTTGACCTCTTTAATACCATTGCAAGAGCCGTGGATATCCTTGCCCCGGTTAAGCATCACTATTCTGCCAGGAAACGTCCTTCGGCTCCCTGGTACTCTGATTCCCTCAGACTACTAAGGCATGGCTGCAGGAAACAAGAGAGACTCTGGAGGTTGCACCTTGACCCAAAGGAGAAAGAAAAACACAAATGCCTGCTCAATGGGTACAAAACTGCGGTGCTGATGGAAAAGAAAGTGTACTTTGGAAAGCTGACTGCTTCTCTTAGCTCACCGAGGGAACTGTTTAAAATTGTATATTCCCTGTCTCTCCTTCAGTCATCAGATTCCACAGTGCCTACCCAAGAACTGTGTGATCAGATTTCCATTTTTTTCACACTAAGATAATGGACATTCACACAGCCCTTGAAGCCCTCAATCTAGACTCAGAGAGCTCACCCTGCGGCTCCACAGAAAAGACAGGCACATGAATTATGCAGCACCCTCTCTAAATTTCCCCCCCTGACACTAGAACTACTGAATCGGCTTTTGGATAAGCTTAAATCTGGATCCCCTTTAGACCCTTGCCCTTTGAGAATTCTCAAAGAGTGTAGGGAGGTAGTGCTGCCTCCTCTCCTGGAGGTGATCAACTTGGCAATCTCTGAAGGTGTTTTTCCCACATCGTGGAAAATGGCGATAGCCAAGCCCCTCCTAAAGAAGGCCACCCTCGATTCTGGGATGTTGAAGAATTTTTGCCCCATTTCCCTGCTTCCTGCTCCGCTAAGATGCTCGAGGCCCATCCTAATTATCATCGGAGTGCCTTCCTGGATAAATCTAGCCTGCTGGACCCCTCCCAGCATGGCATCGGGAGGGCACATAGCACTGAATCCGCCCTTACAGTGGTTGTCATCAATAACATCCGTGTTAAGGTCGACAGTGGCCAGACTACCCTTCTGGTCCTGCTCGACCTTACAGCTGCTTTTGACACCCTGTCCCCCTCCATTCTGACTGCCCGCCTCAGTGAGATGGGAGTGAATGGACCAGCGCTAAGCCAGGCTTGTAAGATCGTTCGGGCTGGAAATACTATCATATGCCGACGACACCCAGATTATGGTCTCCCTTTCCCAATCAGTGAATATCACGGCCCTTAATTTCAGGAACTGCATGAAAGCAGTTGTAAAATTGTAAATTGTAAAATTGTAAATTGATATTTGATAGCGCACTGCTCACCCACAAGTGTCTCAAGGCGCTTGTACGAATACCGCTGTGGAACCCATCCTGGCTTTCCCTGTGAGGCGTCCACTCCTGGGCACCCCCAAGGTGGAGGCCAGGCATCCTTAGCATTGTGGGGGCCGTTGTGGAGATTAAGCAAGCTATTGCCCAGAGTTGCAGAGTGAGACTCCATGATTGGAATAGGCACCGAGGCGAGAATTATCAGGTCCGTGGATTTTTGAGCCTAAGACCCACCGAGGCGGGGAATTGGTCCCTGGTCCCGGGCCAGACATCTGCGTGAGGGTCTGCCGCTCTAACCATTGAGCCGCACTTCTCACTTGCAGGCTGGAGGATCAAGAACTTCCTGAAATTAAACGGGGACAAAACCGAAGATCTTGTCTTCGGAGCCAAACAAGAGATCTGGTCGATGAACTGGTGGCCCTCTGCTCTTAGAGCCTGCCCCTTGCCCTCCCAATCTGCCCGCAACCTGGGTGTTATTCTGGACACCACGCTCTCTTTTGACAAGCAAGCCAGCAGGACAGTCTAAACTTGCTGTGGTGCCCTAAGAATCATGAGAAAGATTGCACATTGCCTTTCGTTTGAAGCCCGAAAACAGGTCATGGTGGCTTTTATTTCCTCAAGGTTGGATTATTGCAATGCACTATATTTAGGCATAAACAAAAGGCTGGTCCAATGCCTTCAAATAGAGCAGAACGCGGCAGCCAGGTTTGTGGTTGATGCCCCTAGGCACTCCTCTGGAACCTCAATCAGGAGAGATCTGCATTGGCTTCCAATGCAGGCCAGGATTAATTTTAAAGTCTTGTGCCTCAATCACTGTGCTCTGCATGGGTTTGGAGCCGAAGATATTAGGTCCCTTGTGTCCCTCTATACCCCTGGTACGGCCCTCCGCTCGGCCAGTAAGAACCTTCTCTCTGTTCCCTGAGTGGCTAAGGCCAGATGGGGAGGGAGGGCCTTCTTCTCCCTCGCCCCGAGACTGTGGAACATGCTTCCAGCTGAGCTCAAGGATCAAACATCCCATTCGCTCTTCCGCAAAGCATTAAAGACCTGGCTCTTCTCTGAAGCCTACCTGTAGCTGCTGCACCTCTTCTTATCTCATACAGCTGTACCATCTCTATGCGCCTTGATGCCTATGGGCTAAGTTGCGCTCTACAAATCCTCCCTCACTCACTCAAGTAACTTTCCTGTCGCACACAACGAGAGGCGTCAATTTAACCAAACTGCAGCAGCCACGATATTCAGTCTGATGCATTGATCATCTCTGAAAGCATAACTCAGGTTCTGATGCTGTGTGCCGATTTTAGTCCCACAACCAGGTTGATGCAATAATTCTGCTATGCACAGACAGGAAATGTGTTTAAATATGTGTAGCAAGTATCTAAGGCACTTCCAGTGAGCCAGGCACAGGTGAGGGGTAGAGACTTTGCATTACCTGAATCTCATGCAATAGGAGGCAAGCCAACAACCACTTGGAGACCACTTGGAATAAAGGCAGAGTCCAGCTCCCCTTCAGCAGAGTCAGAGAGCAGCACGGGAACAAACAGGAAAGCAGGCCTTCCACATCAGCAGTCCAGTTGAGTCCTTTAAGCAGCACTGCAGTTCTTATGGCAGAGCTTCAGTTACAAGTCCAGTAGTGTCTGATTTTAGGGGGGGTCAGAGACCCAGTACTTATACCCAAAAGTGCCATTGATGTGGCGGTGTCTTCAAAGCACCTCTCTGAAGTGCACAAGTATCACTTTCAACCCAGTCCTGTCTGCCAGGCTATCTGTGGGGGATAATCAGTCCTTTGTGTGGGGACAGGACACTGCCTACTCAAGCGAAGTGTTAGCCCCTCACTTCTATCCTGCCCAATCAAGGTAATCAGAATTCAGATGTATGCAGATGGGTACGAAAACACACCTATCCTTCCTGTGTTGTGGCTGTCTAGAGGGAATGCGCAAAGTGTAGCTGTGACCATCCTAGATAGGTATTGAAGACATTCTGTCAGGCACATTGAGCTGCAACTGTTTCCACTTTCTAAAAATATGAAAAGAGTTAGTTGCCTCGCACACCGTCTTTTGTTAGTTTCTCTGATTCATTCTCTTGCGGAGCAATCCTGGTAGACGCTTCATCCTTACTGTGTCGGTCATGTAAATGAGAAAAGAACCCTGATGTACACAGTACTACCAGTCCCTGGATGCTCACGTTTTGTGGGATAAAAATAATGCTCAACGTTAACCAAATTTAATCCATTAGTCCACATATTTCAGTTTGTGTTTTCAATGTTTATTGATATGTTGGTTGATTTGTTCAAAACAAGGTGATTCTAATTTTCAAGTGCATGTATAATGCCCAATCGCCTTTAATACAGCAGGTTAAGATCCCTTGTTTCGAAAATATGAATAATTAACCCGATGCATTTCAAGCCTTTGTGGATCTTCGTCAGGGGTTCGTATCTGTGAAATTAAAATCAAATGTATTGCAATGAATGCCATGTATTTGTCCCCACATTTCAAAATGCATCGTTGAGCCATTATAACAATGTCCCCTTATAAACCACACTGATCTTCTCCTAAGCAGCATATTCCCTCTACAAGCATATTTAAACACCATCAAACTTAGCTGCTGAATCAGTTGAGTGAGTTGTGCTGTTCCTAATTGTTGCGCTCTAAATAACAGTCTATACTATCAACCCACATGGTGACTATGGTTATTCTCATCGGGTCCCAAAAGAAATGGACATACCTTTCTTAACTGTTCAACCTCGAACTTGTTTCTCCCAACTCCACTTCAAAAATGTTATACGGTCGTTTTCCCGCTCAAGCCTGTGGTTTTCCAACTCCTTAATCACGCCCATCTTATTATCTTTGAGCGAACAACGCCTTTTCCCCTTCACTCGCAACTGCCGTAATTAACCCACCCTCAGTAACATAGTCATATACCCCGCCCTCCCTCAAGTGTGTAATCACTATGCCGCCCGTACAATAGTTTTTCACCGATACAAGTTCATATAATGAAAGTAGAATGTAAACAAAGAGACGAATACAACAAAATAGGATATTCTTTCTTGTGGTCCGTTGTTGCAATACTTCAATTTTATGATTGGTTATGTGCTTTGATCGTTATTTACATCGGATAGTCGTTCTCCGATTGTTATCGGGTGCTGAGTCAGGTAGGATGACAGTTCAAACTATGAAAAGAGTTAGTTGCCTCGCACACTGTCTTTTGTTAGTTTCTCTGATTCATTCTCTTGCGGAGCAATCCTGGTAGACGCTTCATC
Organism: Lissotriton vulgaris; assembly: GCF_964263255.1. Classification (NCBI taxonomy): domain Eukaryota; kingdom Metazoa; phylum Chordata; class Amphibia; order Caudata; family Salamandridae; genus Lissotriton; species Lissotriton vulgaris. The sequence goes on along the minus strand of NW_028250360.1, from coordinate 1,001,474 downwards.
CTTACTGCGTGGGTCATGTAAATTAGAAAAGAACGCTGATGTACACAGTACTACCAGTCCCATTAGTAGCATTTATAAAACAGTATTTTTAAATCCAACGTCATCACCAAGGAGGATTTATCAGCACCATTCCAAAGATATGAAACATGAAAAAGCTACTTCTTTCTGATCAGGAATTACAGCTTAAAAGTGTATTAAGGAATTCCCAATGCTAGCCTATGAGAGGGATAGGCTTCACAGTAGTAAAAAACAAAATAGGCTGTTTGTCACTAACAGAACATGTAAAAAATAGGTACATGTATTACCAATTACTTACATAGCACCCTGCCCTTAGGGTTACTTAAGGCCTACCTTACGGATGACATATGTAATAAAAGAAGATTTTAAGGCTTGGTAAGGAGAAATTTTAAATGTCAAGTCGAAGTGGAAGTACACTGCACACACATGCACTGTGTTGGCAGTCCTGATAAAGGTTTGAAAATCTACTTATGTGGGTGGCACAATCAGTGCTGCAAGCTCACTAGTAGCATTTGACTTGAAGGCCCTGAATATAGGTTGTACCTCTTTAGAAGTGACTTAATACTAAATCAAATATGCCAATCAGGTATACACCAATGTCATCATGTTTAGGGGAGAAGCACATGCCCTTTGTTAATAATGCTGAAGTGCTAAGAGTCCAAATGCCAACAAAAAGAATCATCAAAACAGTAGGTAAAAGGCAAAAAGTCTGAAGAAAGACCACCCTAAGCATTACGGGTCTAACACAAGAGAATACCTATGGCAGCTTGAGTCAGTGGTGTGTAGCATTATGTTTAGCTGTGAGGCGTGAGATAGTTGCTAGGTAGGTAATTACACTGCAATAATTTAAACTGGGTATTTCATGAATTTTGTACATGCGTGCTAGGGTATGGTCCTTCTTCTTCCCATGGAGCTGTCTGCCCACTATAGTCTCCCACCTGATACAAAAAGTTGGCAGGATATCAGAAGTCATGGCAATCATTGCTTTGAAAAGTTGAGATATCAGACGACGGCAGTATAAAACACCGGTAAGGTCTGTAACAGGTTGTGTGCAGTAGGCTCCAGGTTAAATGTCCCCATATGTTGACTAACCTCTAACACCCCATAGACTATTAATTGGGTAACTAGTAAAGCACTCTCAGCAGACAATGACTCCAGACTCCAGAAGGAGCCCTCTGAGTAGCAGTCCTCCAGCATTACTATCTCCGCTTCTTTCCACTCATGTGGCGAGCAGTGAAGAAACCCCTTCTTGTGGTTGGCAAACCCACCAGAGGTTTTGCCGGGCCACATAGGTGGATGCACCCCCATTTGGTGAAGTGCCCCTCCCCTCCAGCATCGGAGGGTGATGGTGAGGAGTTTTAGTTAATGAGCAGGAGCCAGTTTCACCATCAAACCACCCTCTCTATGAACCCTCTTGCAACTACCCCATCTCAGCAAGAGCTAGTCCCGACAGCCAGCAAACAATTCATTGCAGCTGTGCCGCAAAGTAGTACAGCTCATAATCAATGGAGTATGTGCAACAACATTCAGTTCTCCACCCGTTCAAGATAGATTCCTGCAGCATGGTCTTTAAGGATCATAACACATCCTTTGTGATCCAAATTGGGAGGTTGGCAAAGTATAAGGCTCTGGGCAGTATGGCCATTTCTGCCAGTGCCATTCAGTCTATAATGTGTATTCTAAACAACCTCCAGAAGACCACATTACCCCTCAAACTATACAGTGCTAACCCCAGGTAGTCTACATCTCAGTTGTAAAGTTTGACTCCTGGGTCTGTAAAAACTCTGTGCTCCCACTGAATCCCTATGTTCCCTAAGTCCTGCACATGCCCGGGAGGGTACAGCTATTCTGTGGACACCAGGAATGTACATGTCTTCCTCCAGCTGGTATACAACATAGACACCCATCTAATGTCCTCGAAGAGGGCCACACTCCACAGAATCCCTGTTACGGCCCCTCTCAAGTAGAGGAGCAGGTTGCCTGCATATAGCGAGACCATATGCTCCTAATCTGGTAACAGGATTGCCTCTCTATTCTTGTAGTAGGCTAGCAAATGGTTTAACCACTATTGTGAAAAGCATTGGTGAGAGCCGGCATCCCTGCTGAGTCCCACGATGGATCCTAACTGGGTCCGCTATGCACTACCCTGTGCAAACTCACTCCTGTGCATTCGCATACAACAGAGGGGCCCATTTTTTTCCATCCCTTGCCCAGGGAAATCCTGGTCATAACTGCTTGAAAATACTCCCACCATAGAGGGTCAAATGCCTTTCATATGTCGATGATTAAGACTGCCTCAGGGTAGCGAGACAGGAGGGTCTTGTGCAGAACACGATACAACCATTGTATGTCATAGGCAGTATTTTGCTGAGGAATTCAACAATTTTTGTACTCTTGCACCAGCGTGTGCAGGCAGAGCTGCAACTTTTTGGCCAGTATCTTACTGAGGTTTTTATAGTCTAGGAGCCAGCAGTCCGTGAACTGATATTTTTCAATGGTGCTTTCCCTTAAAACTTTTAAACATCATATTTTTAGTTCCCTTATCCGATTGAATCATTTTGGTGAATTTAAATTTTCTAAACTGATCTGGAAAACGTATTGACTTTCCTAACATTAAACAAATCTTGCTTGGAAACTGCCTGCTGCTTGTGCCATAGCTGCCAAGGGTTCAGCTGAGGCTCACTGAGACTTCTGATGAGATCTAACCATTGTGTGTTCTGTAAGTAAGGAAGCCCCCTTTCAAAATGAATCACCCTCTTTCTGACACAGATAAAAAAGACATGAACAAGTCTTTCTATGAAATAACCCAAATTAAAGGTAACCTTCTACAGAGAACACAAATAAAATAAGGAAAGGATACAACTATTTATTTTTGTTATTTGCAAAAATGCACATGGCAAGGTACATGCATAATATATTTTTCTTTTTATGTGAAGATATTTCGACAGACAGAACAACAACCATTTGTGCAAATGGCCTGACATGTCTTTTTACTTTATAATACCGTTTTGATTGTGACATTTTACAGTACAAGCCATGACAAACATGGCAGGCAAACAAGAATTCAGCACATGATGGCTTTCATGTTTTTGAGATATAATCAATATTATGAATGCTACAAAATGTTATTTCCTTAGGGTTACCTCCACTTACTATTCGAATTATTATATGAAACCCAAATTAACAGCATTAGCGAAAATTCTGTGAAAATAAATGAACAAATGGTGGGATGCAGACATCCTTGTTGAGTTACTCATCTCTAAATATAATCTCAAATGCTTGCACATTTTTAAAACGTATGTGTTTGTGTATACTAAGGAGAACAAAATAGTCTCCAAACAACTATGAGAATAACTCAAAGAAACCTTTGTTTGAGGATAATGTCTCGATAATATTTTGCAATTAAAGTTAACAGGGGATACTTTCAAACAAGAATGTTATGCAGTAACTCTATCAGTCAGGGGAATAGAGAAGCTATTATTACTTGAACAACAACAGGGTAATTAGGATTCTAATGAAGAATGCTATACTGGGAGCAGGATGAAGCAGAGATCAGTCTTTACACCAGAAGGAACAGAAACAGTTTGGGTTTCATTTATGCATTTTGAGAAATCTGCATAAGATGATACTTGTATCAGAAAATCAGCGATATGAAGGTGAACCATACAAGCACTTAATGCAATCTTATTAGACGTTTATGACATGATAACAGCTTTTTGAGTAAACCTTCCAACAAAAGATGGGATGTTGTACTGCTCAACCCGTCTTACTACATCAGGAAGGCAAGATTACATTACCTGCTTTCAATAATTACCTTGTGATAAACCTGTAACCTTGCATGCAGAATTGGACAGCATGTTAAATACTTGGTATCGAAAAGGTCTTAGCCATCACTATTCCTTTTCATACTGTAACGGCAAATTAACAAAAAGATATTTCTATATCAAAGATGAATAGATTCATGTAGAAGACTCAAGAAGACCACCACCATCTAGCATAGGTTGCCTTACTGAGATTTGGCATTTTTTGCTGGTAGGTTTCTTTCTCCTTATGTAAGATCTCTCACATCTTACTAGACATCCAAGTGGTCCTAAGAATTACAGGTAATATTCCGTATAATTCGAAATCGTTTTGTTACTCTAGATGCCAAATCATCTATACATATATTTGTCTTTTTGATGGCTTGGTAGCATTGAGGTTTTTCTTGAATGAGCCCATATGCCTATCTCCTTATAGAATTTTACGAAAGCAACGTGACCTAGAAGGCAGAATGTGAAAGGGAAGCATGATACTCTAGATTCGTAAACAGACAACTTACTCATTATCTGTTACTCAAGAATCTGTTTTTTAAATAAATATGTGGCAAACGTATAACAAGTTGAATCTTAAATGCCAAAAAACTTGCACGTCTTATGAATTTTCTTTATTACATCTCTTTATACTGTCAAGGTATAAAGTATGATGTAAAGAAAGCGATGAGAAATTTTAAGTGTGGCTATGTCAAAAGGATTCCAGAAGCAAGGATAAATGTGAACATTATATTTGAGGCTCATGCTAAATTGGAATGAAATAGAACTTTCTGTTAGATGTGCCCATGGTGAAAGACAAAATATATGCCTTAGCAATGGTTTCTGTAATCAACCAATAATTATTATAAAGATACAAAAATAAATAGGATCTTCTCAGCCTGGATGATTACCTTAGGGGCAGCATCAAATCTTAGTTAATTACTTTCAGGAGATTGCCTAATCTCAAATCATAAGGACAAACTGATGAACATGGTGTTTTTTATTCTGTAGTTATTCATTACATGTTGACCTCAAGAAGAAGAATGGAATACATTCATTTATTAATATGGTTTACTGTCCCACCCTTTTTTAGGTCTCGCACCTGGCGATACAGCGCGAAGCGCTGTCGCCAGAGAGACCTATAGTCGTCGACTATGCTTTCAAGGGCTTGCAAGGAAGACAGGAGATGGGCACTCGCAGGCTACAGGCCGGATCGGATCTGTGGACGCGCACGTTCACCACGTACAGTTACGCGCTGTGCCCATCTCCTGTCTCCCTTGCAAGCCTCTTCCAGTTACTTTCACTTTCCCTCCCCCCTCCGCCGTCGTCTTCACGTCAACGCGCCCCGAAGTGCTCCTTTCCGCAACAGCACAATTTCATTTTACTCGTTTTAATTACTACCGGGTCTGACACCAGATAGAACCCGCCCCACAGACCCAAACTCGTGCTCAGGGCTTCAGCTACTGGCCGGCCACCCACTCACTCGGGCTGTGGAAGAAGCAAAGACCTTGGCGTAGCCTGGGTGTCACTTGGCAGCCTCTCTCGGCAGGTAATCTCCTCGGGCAGCCTCTTTCCACGGGCGGGAGGGAGTCTGTCGCACTCACAGCGACCACCACGGCTGCTACGAGCGCGCACCGGAATCCGGGGAGATGAGACTGCGCGCGTGTGGTCAAGGGACAGCAGCGAACCAGAGGCAATGCACAGAACCGGGGAGGTTGGCAACGCGACGTGACGCGGTAGAGGCCGGGTGGCTCTTAACCCACGGGTTGTGCCACAGAGAAGGTGCAGCGTAGTGAAGTTAGACTTATTTTGCTTGTTTGAGATGCTGCCGGCGGACACAGGACCAAGCCTCCCCCTGCGGCTGCCACCTACGGAGTCTAGACTCACTCTGACCGAGGGACGCTGGTCTTTGACGCTGGCTGCCACGGCACGCCATCAATGGACAGGAACAGAAAAGGTAAGGACCCTGAGCCTTTAGTTCACTGCTGCCTCCTCTGAGTCCCGGCCCGGAGTCTCTAACGGATCCGGAGTGGTGCAGGGCTAGCGTCCTCCCCTCAGCAGTGCCAGCATCCCTGGGGCAGGTGACCCCGCAGGACATGCAGAGGCAGCCAGATAAGCGGTGCACTATGACATTCAGAGATGCCAGGGTGTCCGGATTCTCTCCAAAGCAGAGCGCCCGCTCAGAAATCTGCGTGGAAACTTTTCAAAACCGAGGCATGGAAAAAGCATTAACCTTGTGTTGGCAGAGAACCAGTGGAAAAAAAACTGCCACACGGTTTGAACTGAGCATGCATGGTAGCTGCTGCTTGCTGGCACAGCTGGGGGCTTGTCGTGCTGTCCGTATTGTATCTTGGTTGGATCACGCAGGCCAGGGTGATGCTGTTGTTTCTGGCGCTGGGGTTCGCGAGCTGGAACGTGGGGGTTTCGATGTGATGGTGTGGACAAGGCAGGCTATGTCTAGGCACTGTAACTGTTGTGCTGAATGAACCGTGAGGGCTCTCCATGCTGTAATGTGTGCCTTAGCTGTAACAATTCACTGAAATTGGGACTTAAGATGTGTCACCCGTAGTTACTTCTTTCGTCACGCTATTGTTTCACTTCCTCCAAATGTCATCAGTTCCTTGATATCCTCCTTCTGCCTCTCGTTCTCCCATCAACTTTTTCCCCTTACTTTCACTATTTTTAGTCAACTGTTGCCTTCGACCCCTACTATCACACTTTCTCCGCGTGACACATGTTCCTACACTGTAAACCACCCACCAACCTTTGTACTCATTAACATCAGTTTCTGCTCCCTACTATCCATTTTCTGCTGGCTCTCGCCATTTCACCTTGTGAAAGTATCCTTTGACTTTAACCCATTCCACCTTCCCCCTCGTGGTCACTTCTTGTTCTCTTTGTCCTTAGTATATATCTCTTCCTACAGGGCCGGACTGCCTGTACCGGACATCAGGCATTCTCCCGGGAGGCTGGAAGGTTGGGGGGCGGTTTTGCAGTGGTGGGGGCCTCTTTTGTGACTAGGGCCAGTTTTTCAGTGGTGCAATATTGGCCCCCAGTGGCAAAAGAAGCAAGCAAGCGTTTCCAGCCTACAGGGGACAAGCAGTGCTTCCCCAGGAGCGGGTCCGAGAAAACTGCCAGGGCGGCTTTGGGTTAGTCCAGTCCTTCTTCCTGCATACAAAGTTTAAATCTACAGCAACCCCTGGTTAGGAACTTGATCAGTTGTTCACCAACTTACATAACCAAGAAGATCACCAACTCTGAGGAGAATTATTATGGGGTTTAATATCAGGCTTGTTTATGGTAAAATATCTCTTGTCCAATAAGGGAGTGGTATGTGTGTCTAATGTCAATTGTGAAGTTAATTTTGCACGCTTTTTTGACCGTGTTGAGCATAATCTCTGTTCAAATGAAGCATGTATTAATTAATTCATATTTGCACTCTGATTTCAACGTTTGGTGTCTGCCCTGTTTTAACTTCTTAGGTAACTTATTTAGGTATAAGTGATGAAGTCTGTGACGAAGATATAAGTAGGGGTGGGCGAAGGATTCCGCTCCGCCGGCAGCGTTTTCAGAGTTTTGCCCACTCTGTGCTCCATGCGGAGTTCCGAAAAGCTTTGCAAAGTGACACAGCAGAGTTTTTTTTCCTCGAGCGGCTCGCCAACGGTGAGTTGGAGAGCGCTTGCAAGAAAAAAGAATGCACTAGACCTCCTCCTGGAGAGATCTCTCATTGCTGGCGGTCACAGCAGGTCACGATCGGCCTAATTGGGAAATCTGCCACTCGAATTAAGGAAGATGCTACTGGAGTAGAATGTCTACTGGAGTGTAAGAAAGCAGCAGTGCCCTGTGGTGCGATGTGTAGTCCCGTTCGGGCTGATTTTACAGTGTAAGATAAACTCTTGGCACTAAAAATCAGTGCGAGCAGCCCGACTTAACAGACTCTGCCACTGGTGGAACTCTTTTCTGGCACTTCGTGCAATTCCGTGGAATAAAACTCAGCGAACTCCGCCCAGGCTTATATATGAGTATTGCTCACACGGGGTTGAGATGCCTTTTCTCTTCCAATCATAATAAATATAAACTATGTTTTCAATGTCTACAAATTATGTCAGTCAAAAAAAGAGGAAGTTACACCAATGAAGGATATATGTAATGACAATACAAATTTAAACAACATAATATTATACGTTTTCGGACAACTTACAAAAGATCACACATTTCACAATTCTAGTCCTCTACGTGTATCAGTTAATTTAGTGAAAAGCTATGATTGGCCGACACTTCGATGTTTTATTAGGGATTGCACTGAACAAAAGAAAAACAATGCACTTACACATTACTAAACATGAAGCTGGGGTGTCTCTGTGAAACGTTTGGTTCATAAATATGTTTCGAAAACAATAAATGGGTTCCCTTTAATCCTTTGATTCCTGCTCATGTTCCATTATAATGTAGAGATATGAAGAATGATAGTTCGAGCTGTATCAATGGATTGAGGGTCTGGGATGGCATTCTGGTATAGTTACCACTTTATAGCAATACCTGGACTTTAAAAGTTATATTGTGAAATAGTGACACACCTTTGTAGCACCCTTTTTATACAAAGACAAACGTATGTATACAAACTCATTTTTGTTTTTTACATTACACTTGATTAGTTGCACTCTTAAACAACTATCAGTATTGAACATAGCTGCAGGAAGTAGGCCTCTCTTTCGCGTCCAGTCTACTTAAATAGCAGCAAAGCCCTTTGGTAACCGGGAGGGCCCATAAAGAGGGAGCAGGTAATTAAAAGCTGTTATTGTCCTACAGTTAAGAATAATGAGCCTGCAGACAGCCGACTGCATCCTTCAACTAACATTTCCCCTGGCAAAACAGGAAGAAGCAAGCACACAGCTGTACAAAAGCAAGTACTGTTGTTTGCAACCATCTTGCATGTCCATTAAACAGAAAACACATTTTTCCAGTGTAATACCCATTTGATCCACAAACAGACGTTAAGCCAAGTTTCATATTGCCTACGGCAATGACGCGGCACTCACACAAAAAACACAGAGGGCCTGAATAAAAGTCTGGTGGTCTGAGGACCGCCAGACTCATGGTAGCGGAGCAGTGATGGTTCAGTCACTGCCGCGCCGATGGTCTGACCGCCCCATTACGAGTTGGGTGGTCGGGCTGCCCAGGTACCGCCAACAGGGAACTAATGTTCCCTGTATATGGCATGGAGGTCAGAGGCCGCAATATGCCTAACAGCATATTGCGAGTTTCTTCCCCGCCAGAGTTTGCATGGTATTTCCTCCGCCATGTAAACCTTGGAGGCGAGGAAACAAAGGGGGTCCTACAGTGCCCTTTGTGCCTCTTCCACATGTGTATGCATACAGGGGGCATAACATGTGCCCGCCTCTGTGCATACACAAACGTTCCTGCACAGCATCGACTTTCAAGTCCATGCAGTGCAGGAACCTTGTGAGGCATCCCAGTGCGGAGACTTTAAAAGAGGCACTTCCCTGGGAATGCCACACATCCCACCCGCCAGACTACAAATAACTTGCAATCTGGCGGGAAGAGGCAGCAAGTCTCGGCGTTGCAGGGCACGGCGGTGGAGTACCACCCACACCTGCCCAGCCGAAACTCATAATCAGCCCGAAAGCAACACAATTAAATGAGAGTATCTGTTAGGAAAAAACAAAAGGGATCTTGGAAGAAAGAGAGAGAATGCCAAGGAGGAGCAATAATTGACTTCTTATCCTACCACAGAGAGTAGATCTTGAAACTCTTCAAGGTCTCCTTTAGTAGACATTTAACAATAGATGTTGCCAGCAATAAAAACAAATAGGATTGGTGGTCTAGATCTGAACGTCACACCCAGGGTGCTTCTTCTCAACTTTAGCAGTACTTATTTTATCAGTCACCAGCGCATGAAAAGTTGAGGAGACCACAAGATTTTGAATATTGGCCTAGAAATTACCCACATATGTTCATAGTTCATCAGACATATGTGGTATGCAATTATCAGTGCTATATGTAGTCATTCTCATTGTAAATATTCACCTTGACTTATGCTGCATTGCATCAAATATGTATAGAGAAGGCATGTTAACTTTTAGCAAAGTCGGGGGCATGTTCTCGTGCTGCAGGAAGATGGCGGCTCTCCTGCGAGCTCTGTATGACCGCGGAACTTCGTGAAGGATTTCAGCCCGCATTCCGCAGGTACTACGATGACGGATTCCTCTACATGAAAGGTCGGAGCGGTGATTAAAACCGCTTTAACCTCTTCCACCGAACCTGCGGCTGTGGCAGTATTTTCCCTTTATGCGATGTGAGCGGCGGCCGCCATTTTGTATTGGCCGCTCGTCTCACGCAATTCTAAGATAAACCGGCATTTAGATCATTAACGTGCGGCAATGTGTGGTTTTTTCATTTTTTTTTTCATCTGACACTAATCTGCATCATTGTCATAAGCACTGTCATTGCTGGCCATACCATGCAATATCAGCGTCTTCAGCCTACCTAATGAACTTATGCTGCCATTACTCTTCGCCTCAAGTTTATTTGTATGCACACCTCTTTTTTTCTTTCTCCAGCTAAATAAATGGAAATGACTTCAGAAGCTGCTGCATTTCTGGTGCCTCTGGCATTTAAGTCTATGCTTGTGCCAGTTTAGTATTTTTCTCTACATGTTGGTCATACCTCCTAGCCTCCTGAAACTTGGCATTTGATTTAATATTTGCCAAATCTCTTTTGCTACATCACCTGATAGTGAATACCAGAATGCTGACGGAGGGTGACGTAATTCGTTTGATATATTAGTCTCTGGAGCCTCATTCATTATTGATGTATCTTTACTAGACATATTGGCAGATTGAAATCGTTATTAAAAATCACTTCTCGCCCTCATCATTTTAAGATGGCTAATGAAGCTCCAATTTCGGTCAGAGCCTCGTCTTTAGGTACCAAACCCAAGAGAGACAAAAATGATCCTACTTCACCTATTTTACTCTCTCAATACCCTGTTCTTGATATTATTTTGGATGAAGTGAGAGTCCTTAAGTCTTTTATGACCACGACTAACGATAAGCTTCAACAAATAGAGGACAGATGGATTAGTATGGAAGCTAAGGTGTAAGCTTCACACAGGGGACTTTGAAAATCGTAATAGACGCAATAACCTATGGCTTTATGGTCTACCAGAAAAAGACCGGATATGCTTCTTTTTCTAAAGAAAATCTTGTCAGAACTTTTGGACCTTCCGCCAGAGCCTTCATTAAATATTCAACGTGCCCATAGACTTGGTCGAATTCAACCTCATGCTTCCAAACCTAGAGGAATAATTATGTTGTTTTTGGGATTTACTGACTTCTCTGCCGTCAAAGCAAAACATCATCTCAAATGGTCTGGTCACAACATCTTCACATCTCCAGACTTATCTAATGCTACTAATGCTAGAAGAAAAGAATTCTTGACTCTACATCCTCAAATGAAACAATTGAATATTCAATATGGCATCCTTCATCCTTCCTTATGTAAAATTACTCATGACGGTTCTACAAGTTCGTTTGATGAACCTCTTAAATTGAGGTCATTTCTATAGTGCATCTCTACAAATTCTGCAGCTGGTTCTTCCAACCATCCTTAGTGTTCTTGTTGCTTCTTCTACATACCATAATCATTGTGGCTGTTCGTAATTCTACCACTTTTATCTCTCTCTCTGTCGCTTCATCTTTCGTTGGTGCAGTTACGCCCCATGCATCAGTTGTTACTTTCTCATAGATCTGGACTTCTTTTTTTTCTATTTCTATTCCCTTTTTCTTTTTTGTCTTTTTCCTTGTTTCTGTTAATCTATTTCTTTAACTCGATGATGTTTAATTTGTTGCATGTGTCCATTAGTAATGTTTGTTTTTCTGTAGCATATTTCTTCTATTCATCTCATATGTGGTGTTTTTTCCTTTTTAGCTGTAACCCTGACTTGTATCAGCTCTTTACCTGTATTACGCCACCATCCCTCCATCATGTGTAAGTTTGTGGTTTTGTACATCCTGTCAAAAGACAAAAGGTATTACCTTATTTATCCAAAATAAATTCTCAGGTTTCATTTCTTCAAGAAACACATTGTAATGAAGCGGAATCGGTTACGCAAAAATGACAGTGGGTGGGTCAAGTTGTTTACTCCCCTGCCTCTAGCAAAAAAAGTGGTGTTGCTATATTGTTTCATAAGTCATTATCTGTACAAATTGTATCTATACAAAATGATGATGATGGACGTTGGGTAATTGCCAAGGTTGTTATACAAAACAAAGTTCTGGTCTTACTGAATATTTATGGCACAGTCAAACCAGACCCTACGTTTTGGAATGACATTAAGATTTGACTCTCTTCCATTGATTGCCCTAATATTATTATTGCCAGGGATTTTAACCAATGGATTGACCCCTTTTCTGATAGACAATCTAAATGTAAGTTTAATCCTGATAAATCCCACAAAGCATTCCAATTGGCCATTGCCTCTCGTTCATTATATGATGTTTGGAGAACTTGTAACCCTGACTCTCTTGAGTTTACTTTTTTCCCAATGTTCATCAAACACGTTCCAGGCTTGATTATATTTTGGTTAGTAAATCCCTACTTCCATCCATTCAATCATCGGAAATTGGGTCTATTTTCATCTCCGACCATGCACCAGTCCATACTGTTTTGGACCTTTCCTTTAGCTCCCCAGAATTCAGCCGTTGGAAGCTTAATAACTTTTTATTATCTGATACTATTTTCATGAAAGAAGCCACTACTTTTACTAATGAGTTTGTCGCGTTCTAATCTAGGACCCTGATCGATACTGTGACCTTATGCCCCTATACGGCTATAATCCATTTGTTCCCCTATATTGGCATAACCGATCAAATGCAATATTCAGAAACTCGTCTCTGGCCTCACACGAACAGAGACACATTTCAGAATCACTTCCTCTGCAACTTCCTTTGCAGCTCATTAGTGCAAATGACACAGCAGAAGCCACTATCTAAGATTCCTAGATTAACACGCTGAGTTCTTCAACAAGATAAAAACTCAGCAACCTGGGAAAGCCCCGCTTGCTATGTTTTGATTAGTAATAGAACTCTAATGAGCACTGAGAGACGATCACTTCCTAGTGACATCTTTATTGACGTCTTATGTCCAAAAACTTACGTCAAACAAGGCACCTTTCAGGTATAAATATTACCAACGTTGCCTTAAGCAAATGCTGGATAGCTGCCTCATAGACATCGCTGCCGTTATCGCTGCGGATGCTATCGCTGAGAACGAGCGAACGATGGTGTGGTGAACATAGGAGCTGAACAGCTGTCCCCCTTCAAAATCCCAGCAGATGCAAGCTGCCCGCGGACGCTGCCCCTCCTCTTCCTCGACGCGATGAGAGAGATGCTGTCTTTTCTCCTGCCGAGAAATCCAGCTCCGGCGTTTCCAGCCTACTCTTGCGAGTGACTGGGATATCGAGTCCCTGGAAGGAGATACCAGACCTCCAACATTCTATTCCAGAGGTATGGTGTTGACTAAACCCTTAGAGAGAATTCTTGAAGCAAACCTTGGCAAAACCAACTTAACTTAAAGCTACTTACTTACTCCCCTCTGAAGTATTAGGCTTAGGTCAGGTACACTGGGGTAGGCGTAGTTAGAAGCACCAGTTGAGTACGTTAGCTAATGTATAGATGAATGTATATATATATTTTATTCATTTTAAACTATTGTATGGCTAAGAAACCATATCAATGCTTTTACAGTATTATTTCGCAATACTCATTTTACTGTACGCACTTTTTATAATAACAAGTCTTGCAATTGTGGCAATTCATTTCTCTTGTATGAGAAGAAACACTGTTCAATAAATAATGCATTTTATTGAAAATGCCCGTCTCTCTATTCTCTACATATTGTGAAAGTAATCTGCACAACAACTGACTGAGTAAAATAACTGTCTATTGTTTCACACGACTCTAGAGATTGACTCTTATCTGAGGAGCAAAGTTGTCATGTTGCACGGTTGTTGGAAAACTGAATCCCTTCTTGGCTGTGCCAGGGAAGCTGATCACTTCCTATTCAGTCAAGAACGTTTCCAGTGACCTCTGAGCTAGTTGGTAACAAACCCAATTAAGTTTAGCATAGTCAGTAGAGACCTGGAAGATCCGCACTTCTACGTCGATACTACTGTTTATGTTATTCCAATGCGCAGGGCCTATTGGGAAAATAGGAACTACACTACATGGCGCCCAATGTTTGGTAAGGCGATAAACTAACGCAAGACGTTAGAGTAACTCAGTCGTGCATTTTTCACACAGACCCCTTTCTCCCGTAAATACTCCAATAGACGTCTGGAGTGGGTGAAAGGTTAAAATCCGCCCGAACTTAGTAGGAAGAGATTCCTATGTAAAGCTCTGTCTTTGCTTCCATTTACACAAAAACACATGGTGTTCCATCTATGGCGGTAATACCTGAAGTGCTAAAACAGATTCAAAATGAATACGGTGCAGAACCTGCTTTAACTCTTGGTATGAAATTACTGAAAGACTTCAAGCAGGTCTCGGCTATATTATTAGCCAACATAAAAGGAGAATCAGCATCTGTGGCGATCCGCCAGAAGTTGAAGGAAAACAGATATAACAGATCAATCAATTGAGCTTGCCAAAATCATAGAAAAATGCTATGAAGAATTAGGTAGAGACAGCTTGGGTGGAAAACCAGTAAAGCCCCAACTGCTCGAAAATCCTGAAAAATTATTTATAAAAAATAATTCAAACACTCCTAAAAAGAGCTGGGATGGAAACAAACAATCCACTCCCAAAAAAAAAGTTTTCCAGTCCAGAGGAAGGTCTCCTCGGCGGAGGGAAAAAACTCCGACTCGAGAAGAAAAGATATAACCTTAGAAATAGGGATAATTTGAAAAAACCTGATAGATATCAAAGTATTGATACACGTCCCTCTCGATCTTTTTCGCAGAAATCGGAAAGAAGAGGACGGTCAGACCCAGGAGAGCACACCAAGTCCAAAGACAAGGAACCTGCTCAAAGTAAAAAGTTACAATTTCCAAAAAAGAAGGTAGCCAGTATTAGAGTAATGGAACATGCCGAAAATACTGAGGACACAGTTGAAAAACGGGGAGTGGGCACAGACAATGTTAGACAGTGCAGCAGAAATCAATATAGCCCGCAAGATCTTGAGGAGTCATCTGGAGACAGTGGACACGAATAAATACATTCAGGTTGAAACTGCCGACACCAGACTTAGCGAGCCCCATAAGATATACGAAATAACATTGCGTATAGAGGGTGATAAGACTAGGAAAATAAGGGGTCTATTTTGGGATAAACTCTCAAAAGGCTATGATATTCTGTTAGCTGAAAAAGATTGGCCCCCAGAGTTTGTCAGGGAGTGCCCTCGTGGCGAAGAAATGATTATGCCTGCCTTCTCGAATCACATTCCGATTCACAAAAAAATATACATATGCAAGGAAATGGGCAGTAGCCCAGGCACCTGCATTATATAAAAATCATGTAGGATGGGATGAGGACTCTCCTCCTCTCAAAATCCAGTTAAAAAGTCAACCGACTGCACAAAGGCAGTATCCCAATAAGCAAGAAGCTAAAAAACAAGTCAGGGAGATTTTAGATCAACTTGAATACCAGGGGGTGATTGAAACATGCACCTCTCAAATGAACAATCCTTTGTTTCCTGTCTCCAAGCCAGACAATTCTTATCGTCCTGTTTTAGACTACAGACACCTTAAGGCACCTGCATTATATAAAAATCATGTAGGATGGGATGAGGACTCTCCTCCTCTCAAAATCCAGTTAAAAAGTCAACCGACTGCACAAAGGCAGTATCCCATTAAGCAAGAAGCTAAAAAACAAGTCAGGGAGATTTTAGATCAACTTGAATACCAGGGGGTGATTGAAACATGCACCTCTCAAATGAACAATCCTTTGTTTCCTGTCTCCAAGCCAGACAATTCTTATCGTCTAGTTTTAGACTACAGACACCTTAAGGCATGTTGCAAAACTTTTGCAGTACAAAATGTGCATAGTGTTGCACTAATGTATAACATAGTTAGGAAAAAATATAAAACGACATTAGACATATCTAATGGTTTCTTTTGTCAAAACATTGCACCAGAAAGCAGATACTTGACCGCTTTCTCAGTAATGGGGTCACAGAAAAATTTCTGTAGGCTCCCACAGGGATTCAAGAACAGCCCAGGACTATTCTCAGCCAGAGTAACAGAGTTACTACAAATATATGATGATGAGGCATTATCTTACGTAGATGATATCTATCTCACAGACGACGACTTGGATACTCACTTGAAAAGAGCGAACACTATTATACTTGGGTTCGCAGCAGAGGGTTACAAATTCAACTTTAAAAAGTCTCGAATTGCCCATCTGACAGTATTATTTTTAGGATACGAATTCTCAAGTGAAGGAAAAAGCCTAGCGGACAACTTCTTAGAGAAGTGCGCTGTACTCCAAGCTCCAAAAATGCTGAAGAACTTACAATCGATTCTAGGCTTTCTGAATTTCGGTAGAACTTACATTCTAAATTACGCAGAGAGGGTTAAACCTCTCTACGAACTAATTAAACCTGATTTTAAACAAATCACCTGGACTCAAAAACACACAGAAATTTTGAGATCACTGCAAACAGACATGTTAGCAAAAACAAAATTAGATACACGTGACAACACATGCAATCTTGTAATCCGAGTCATCCCAGGAAGATGTGGATTCACGTACCTGACCTCTAATGAGGGAGAAAAGGTACCAATTTCAATTAAATCTCACTTGTACACACAAGCAGAAAAAACATTCAGTCACACAGAAAATACTGTGAAAGCAGTGCAGACTGCAATAGTAAATGAACGAGAACTAGCACACGGCAAAAGGATTAATATCCTCACAGCGGAATCCGCCTTCGAGGCGCTATTCAGCCCAGTAAACCTGCCTACAGTGTCACTGGATCAGAAATGGATACAGTGTATAGATTCTCTAGGAGCGGAAGATGTGAAATACTATTTCGCCCCGCAATTCAAAAAACGGAATGATTTAGGATATGAAGAAGAATATCCTCTGCCAATCGAACTTCTGCCTCTCCCACAGTACGCCTGTATAATCTATACAGATAGATTTGTACAGCATTTCAACGTAGAGAGCAAATCCTACGATGCAGCATACGCGATTGTTAAAGGTCGTTGGCTGTGCGGTAAATTCAGACCGAAAATAACAAAAACTGAATCAGTGAGGTACTGTTTGGCTCAGAGAGCTGAAATCAGATCTTTAAAGATGGCGCTTGAAAATGCAGATCGCGAATTCCCCACACTAATCGTGTGCGATTCGCATTTATGCGTCAATTCTTACAATAATAAGTTGCAGAGCTGGATTGAAAACGATTACAAAGATGACACAGGTGCCACAATAAAGCATAAATTGCTCTGGAACCAGGTAGCTCTTTTACAGAAAGAACTACAAAAGACTCAAGTGATACACACTATGAGCCATCAACGTGATGGCGTTCACGTTGCAGGGAATTCATTGGCTAATACAGCCACAGCGGAAGCAACTAAACCGGCTTCCGTAGCCACAAAAAAGTGTGCAGAAAAATACATAGACGGGGAAACCATGCTGGCAGTCAAAACGTCCGTAAAAGGCGACTGTGCAGCACTACCCGTGAACTATCCACTCAATTATGTATACGTAATCGATGCAAACTCTGTTCCTTTTGCTCGAATCCCTGGAGTGGGGGATAGGGTAATTCCAAACATGAACAGGAGAAAGTTATTAATAGCAGACGCACACATGGGTGAAGGTCCTAGGCACATACAGATGAGGGAATCTCTGAAAGAATTACAATCAGTGTACTGGTGGCCAGGAATGAGCCTACACCACTACAGATATGTAAAGAACTGCCCGGACTGCGACAGAGATCACAGCAATGAGTCAAGCCCATTAATGCCATGGTAGGCATAATGCTGTCTACCTGCCATCCAACGTCCTATTAATCATGAAGGCTAAATCCACTTAAAAAATGAGGCCCCAGCGCTCGGCTGACGCCAGAACGGTTATAAAAGATCTGCGAGTCTTTATCGACACATACGCAATTGCCATGTTCCATTCTGACCATGGTCCTGCTTTCAGCTCTCGAGCTTATAAGGAGGCCATGGCCAGCATGGGAATTGGGTTGCGGTATTCTTGTCCGTCACACCCCGAAGGGAACAGTGTGGTAGAAAGAAAAAAACAGGACATAAAGCAATCTATAACAGTGAAGGCATTGGGTTCGGTTGCTGGGTGGGTCAAACATTTAATAAGTGTCCAATTAAGCCTAAATAACTTGCCAAGAAATTCTCTAAAAGGTTTCAGCCCATACGAACTATTGTTTGGAACTAGAATGTGAATTCAGGACTTAGATAGTAAGGTATCAGTGGTAAAAGTTAAGAAAACAGACTTTGACATCAAAGACCGTTTGGCTGTTTTACAGGACTTGAATGAAACAAGAAAATCCTTAAGCAACATAAAGTTAAAACAACAGCCAGCTACCACTGACGAGGCACCACCAGCACCAGCAAGGCCTGTCTGGATTCCAAAGATTGGGATCTAGTCAGAGAAACAATAGCGGTGAAGAAGGAATTTGGGCCTTCTTACAGAAAAGTAGTACCTGTCTTAGCAATCACCGGAACAAGATCAGTAGTACTACCGCCCCTTGCTGGTAAAAAGGAGAACAGAGTTGTATCAATTGACCTGGTAAAACCACAAGCATGTGGCCTATAATCAACAGTAGGCCCAGTGGACTCCCAAGAAACAACAGAATACCCAAACTTGCAACAATCCAAGAGGTTCAAACTGAAAGACTAATCACATTCGATCAGCCTGCAGTGCACAGAGAGGGACTATGCAATAATGCCATGGAACTCGTGCCTCTTGAAACACAGATTGAAACAGTTCGTCAAGAAACACCAGTCTACAATGATGTGGCATCAAAATGTGCTACCGAAAGACAAATTGAAAGAACAATTCCAACAATTGACAGAACTGCCTCTGGCTACTTCATCGACTTCGATAACTTTTCTGAGGATCAAAGCAACCCCGAAGTGATGCCAGAAACAAAAAAGACTTTTAAAGAAAAAGCAACGGAACTCTTTCATCAACTGAAGGAAATTTACCTTATTTCTCCATGGTTAGAGTTCTGGTTCGGTCTAGGTATATTTTTCCTCCTGCTTTGGCTCATCATGGTACTTTGTTTGGGAAAATTCAATGAGGGAAAATATAGTACAATGGACACAGCAAGTCAGAACATCAACTTAGTCCTCAAACCACACAGATCATCCCACGTGAAGAAAAGAGAACTGTCAACAGTAAATGTCACAGCCATTCCAATACCCGGTGGGGTAGTATGGGAGAAAACTGACTATGAAATCCATGGTCCGGTCGAAATCCTGAGGTATCCTCATCAATTCAAGGTCTCCTTAAGTGACTTTGTAAAACCTAGTACATTCTCTGATGATTGGGACTTTGAAAGTATTAATAATATGATGTCTGATTTAGTAATGTCAGCTAGATTCACAGAACATGATTATTTACAAGGTTCGTCTAGTTATGAACAGATGTTCTGCTTCACACACTATGGTGATCATTACTTGCATAAATCTGCACAGCCCAGAAATGTTTTTAAGTATAATTAATGGGAACATTGTGCTACACCACCTAAAAGCAGTTCTAAAACATTCTATGAGAAATTTCAGTACTTCTCAGGGTTTAACACCAGTGATGCAGAAACGTTTTATTACAAACTGTTTGATAAAACAGGATTGAAAACAATGCTGACAAATACTAAATTGATATATTCAGAAGCATTTTATGAAAATATGATGACATTTGGTTTTGATTATTGGAAAAATAACATTCAAACAAAAACCATCTGGGGTACAAAAGAGTGGCAGGTACAAGGCCTAGAAGCACTGTTTCGAGCCTGCATGATCCCAGAACAAATGATGTTTTTAAATGAAACAATTCACCAAATATCCTGTCTTGGCCTAGCTAAGATTAAAGACCTTAACAAACCGTCTATTCCAAAGCCAATATCTGAAAATGCAACAACAGATATTGATATAGACTTATCTAAAATTTTACATTCAAACAGAACACATCCTGATTGGAAAAAGTGGTTAATCTGGCCTACTGACACAAACAACTGTCACAGGGGTTAAAAATGACCAGACAAGACCCTAGATACTCCCAGAGACAACATCCAGGGATAGTAACAACATACAGTGTAGGGAAACACTGCCTCGAATGGCTAGGATCATTCACACTGGCTGATATTAAGCAACACTTGTCTTTACTTAAAGATGGTGCTGATTTGCGCGATTTTATTATGGGACCATGCAAACAGCGTCAAAAACGTTTCATAGCGACCAGTATCTATGCTGCATACAGCGAGGCTTGGAAAGTCACACAAATTGAAAAAGCAGAGAAAATACGAGAAATTGATCGTATTCATTTGGAAAGATCACTTTCTGTAGTGGATAATGGGTTAATGACTCTGTCCTCCACAATATATTCACTGGACAGTATTGTATCATCTGCCTTTGATATAATAGACAAAGACTTGCTAATGTTACAGCATGGCCAGTCACAATTACGTTCTATTGTACAATTAGGCTGGACGCTGCAAAATCTTCGTTCAGGCTATGTGCCTTGGCGTCTAATCAACACAACGTCTTTGTTTTCCATCTTTAACCTTACTGATAAACAAATCAGCTTGGCACAGAAAGGAGCAGACTATACAATCCTGAGCATCGAAAAACTTGAGAGATTACCTTTGACAATGTCAGAAAGTCCTGTCATTGAATGGATAATACACGGGATTATCACAATTCCGATAACAACTTTCCGATTAAAAAATTGCCTTGAATACATACCTACTGGCCAGTATGAACGATTGGGTAAAGGATACATTAAGTCAACATGGAAATTACCATACACACACACATGCTATAGTGACAGCAACAAAAATGTATTTCTTAGTGGTGAAAACTGTAAACATTCACTAAGCGGTATACTTTTGTGCCAGGGTATTAATTTACACGGAGCCTGTTAAGGTAATTCTAACAACCTTTCATGCCACCAGCATGTCACACCTGCAACGCAGATAGAGCCTTTCTTTATGCAACTCGCAAATGGGAGTTACATTCTAATAACGGATCACAGATGTTGTGGCCTTTTGCCAGGGAAAGCCTATCTCGTAAGCGTAACTTCCATGGTCAAATGCTGTATGCAAGCATTGTTTCCGAGCAGCCCTGGAGACATAGAGACTCCCATCTGGCCTCGTTTGAATTTCTCTTCGATACGAATTGATACTTTAAGCAAAATGAAGTCTGTGCTTTTGCAGACAACAGTGCCCATCACGTCATCAAAAGAGACGTATGATCTCCTAGTTGCAAGGACGGCTACGGAGATACATGACCTTTTATCAACGAATTGCCCCGTGCATTTTGTAGAAATGCTTAGCCAAATTCTTAACATGTCTAGTGCCATAGGCATCCCAGGCATATTTAAGACGATTTTTACGGGACTGCTAACACCATTCAAAGCAATTCTGGGAATCATTCCTAATTTTCTCCCTTCGGTCTTTGGCGGCATACCCCTATTTTTGGGACTTGTATCAGGCATTTTATTTTTGACCCTCCTGCTCCGATATGGCAAGCCACAGCTCAGACATGACTCCGGCGGGAATGGAAGAAACAATCCTAGCAGTGCGCTCCCGGGACAGAATAACTAGAGTCCTTGGATTGGCCAGGCTGAGAGATCTAAACATGACCTGGTTCCTTTCATTCAGACCTATATGGCAATCCTGCATCTTACCTGTGCTACGATGTATGCTATGCGGAGATGAATGCGTGTTGGACATCTGTCTTGCACTTCCATCAGCAGTACCAATGCATATCGATACTTTGCTAAGTCCGATAACGGCTCACGCATTGTGTTGTCCCCAGCGGCTACCAATCCTGATGACGGCATTTGTTGAGACTCCTGTACTACGACTAGGTGGTAACAGTGGAGCGAGTGACAAAAGCAACATCACCCAGGTACGACCTTCTGTGAGCATTGCTGATCCAGACTTTGATGACAGCAATCATTCTCACACCTGCCAAGTTACAGCACTATCGAATTTGGTCGAACTGTCACCTGATTTTGTAGACCAATTCTTTGAGAGCCTGTCTGATATGATGTTCTCCCCTGAACAGAAACAATAACTTTAGAGAAGCATTCCGACACACAGCGTTCCCATGAACTCTGAATTCGGCCTTCAGTTTTGAACAACAAAAACTGCAGAAAAGCGTTGGAACTCTATTCCCCCGTTCACAAGAAAATATTTTTTGGATTGAACTATTTTTCATAATATTTTCCCCTTTTTCTGGCACGAAAATTCTTTGCTTAAAGTAGACCTATTCAAAAAGAACAGAAGCTTCTACTTCTATTTTTTTTATAAATCTAGAGACATAATAACTTAACACCAGCCTCTAGCACATTTTACTGCAATGCATTTATATGTGATGAAATTATCTCGCACTTCTTTTCTGTATTCAGAGATATTTCATGTGTAATTTTTTTGCAAAATCGTTCATTGATTACATATGCTATAATTTTGAATGATTTCTATGCTTAAAGACGTACAGTACCTATATTTTCACGTATTTCAAATACGCCTATTTCAAATGCAAATATGTATTTTGGGGTGGGCAATGTTACAAATGCATCTTATTGCTCTAGTTTTAGTAATTTGATGGACATTAATTCGTGGAGTGGGTGTCGCGTTCTAATCTAGGACCCTGATCGATACTGTGACCTTATGCCCCTATACGCCTATAATCCATTTGTTCCCCTATATTGGCATAACCGATCAAATGCAATATTCAGAAACTCGTCACTGGCCTCACACGAACAGAGACACATTTCAGAATCACTTCCTCTGCCACTTCCTTTGCAGCTCATTAGTGCAAATGACACAGCAGAAGCCACTATCTAAGATTCCTAGATTAACACTCCGAGTTCTTCAACAAGATAAAAACTCAGCAACCTGGGAAAGCCCCGCTTGCTATGTTTTGATTAGTAATAGAACTCTAATAAGCACTGAGAGACGATCACTTCCTAGTGACATCTTTATTGACGTCTTATGTCCAAAAATTTACGTCAAACAAGGCACCTTTCAGGTATAAATATTACCAACGTTGCCTTAAGCAAATGCTGGCTAGCTGCCTCATAGACATCGCTGCCGTTATCGCTGCTGATGCCATCGCTGAGAACGAGCGAACGATGGTGTAGTGAACATACGAGCTGAACAGCTGTCCCCCTGCAAGAGCACAGCAGATGCAAGCTGCCTGCGGACGCTGCCCCTCCTCTTCCTCGACGCGATGAGAGAGATGCTGTCTTTTCTCCTGCCGAGAAATCCAGCTCCGGCGTTTCCAGCCTACTCTTGCGAGTAGACTGGCATATCGAGTCCCTGGAAGGAGATACCAGACCTCCAACATTCTATTCCAGAGGTATGGTGTTGACTAAACCCTTAGAGAGAATTCTTGAAGCAAACCTTGGCAAAACCAACTTAACTTAAAGCTACTTACTTACTCCCCTCCCAAGTATTAGGCTTAGGTCAGGTACACTGGGGTAGGCGTAGTTAGAAGCACCAGTTGAGTACGTTAGCTAATGTATATATGAATGTATATATGTTTTATTCATTTTAAACCATTGTATGGCTAAGAAACCATATCAATGCTTTTACAGTATTATTTCGCAATACTCATTTTACTGTACGCACTTTTTATAATAACAAGTCTTGCAATTGTGGCAATTCATTTCTCTTGTATGAGAAGAAAGACTGTTCAATAAATAATACCTTTTATTGAAAACGCCCGTCTCTCTATTCTCTACATATTGTGAAAGTAATCTGCACAACAACTGACTGAGTAAAATAACTGTCTATTGTTTCACACGACTCTAGAGATTGACTCTTATCTGAGGAGCAAAGTTGTCATGTTGCACGGTTGTTGGAAAACTGAATCCCTTCTTGGCTGTGCCAGGGAAGCTGATCACTTCCAATTCAGTCAAGAAAGTTTCCAGTGACCTCTGAGCTAGTTGGTAACAAACGCAATTAAGTTTAGCATAGTCAGTAGAGGCCTGGAAGATCCGCACTTCTACGCCGATACTACTGTTTATGTTATTCTAATGCGCAGGGCCTATTGGGAAAATAGGAACTACACTACAAGTTTTTCAAGTTCAATAAACCATTAGACACTTCTATTTCCAATAATTGGGATGCCTTTAAGGCCTCTTTACGTGCCTTTACTATTTAATATGTTTCAAGAAAAAAGAAAACTAATCGGAAAAAGTATACAGATCAATTAGAACAACTTAAATTAATGGAGCATAATTATTTTACTTCCAAATCATTCTCAACTCTTAATGAGTTGATTAAAGCCAAATCTGACCTTAACAAACCTGCGACAGTTGAAGCTTGTAATATTCTTCTTAAAATTAAATCTAAATATCATGGAGGCCAAAATAAAGCGGGTAAGATGTTAGCCAATTATTTGAAAATGAAATCTGAACGTAAAAATATTGGACCCATCTTAAATGAATCCATTAAAAATGTAGTTATCAGATGAAGATATTGCTAATGTTTTTCATGAATACTATCAATCACTTTATTCTGATGAGACGAATCCCTCTAATCAAAATCTGGATACATTCTTTAAGGGCCTTCTATCCCCCCTTCCTTGCCCCATGAATTCAACTCATTAAAGGGAGAGGTTACTGCCCAAGAGATAACTAATGCCATTAAAGCTTTAAAAAAAACATCTAAAGCACCAGGACCTGATGATCTCTCCGTTGTATTTTATTCTACCTTTGCCTCCATTTTTGTCCCCAAACTTCTGCAACTTTTTAATTCTTTTATTGATGATGCTAAAGCCTACGGCTCTTTTATGGATGCCTTAATAATTCTCATTCCTAAACCTGACAGAGACCATTTATTTCCTTTGTAAATATTACCGCCCAATATCATTAATCAACTATGATTGTAAAATATTTGCCAAAATTCTTACACCTTGTCTTTAAAATATTATTCCATTATTGATTAAGACTCACCAAGTTGGATTTATGAAGGGCAGGTTAGCACCGGAAAATGCTCGAATGTTTGCATATATTATTTCCGTTGGAAAAAATTTCAAATACCCTCTAGACGCCGAAAAGGCTTTTGATCGTACTAATTGGCAATTTATGTTCAGAACTCTCTATTGGTTTGGTTTTGGATCTCCATTCATTTCATATATTAAACTATTATACTCCTACCCACAAGCCAGTATGTTTGTAAAAAATCACTTTTCCAGATTTATTTCTTTATCTAGAGGTGCACGTCAGGGCTGTCCCCTCTCTCACCTGTTATTTGTTTTATGTCTTGACCCCTTCCTTGAACGCATTCGTGTTAATACTCATATTTCTGACTTCGCATATAATTCCATAGAAACCAAAATATCAGCAAATGCTGATGATATATTAATTTACATGTCAAATCCCCTTACTTCCCACCCTCCATCTCTGGATGAGGTTTGGTTTTACGCTAGTATTTCTGGATATAAATTAAACCTCTCTAAGACAGAAGTCTTACCGCTGAACTCTTTCTGTTACCAATATATGTTTAATGACACAAATTTTGCATGGTGCCCCACAAAAATCAAATACCTTGGTATTTGGTTCTCTGCTTCATTGTCTACTACAATTAGATATACGTTCAAGGCATTAATTACTAAAATTCCATCACTCCTTCTTACTTGGACTCTTCTATATCTCTCCTAGTGGGGTAGGTTAGATACTATCAAAATGATGATTGTACCACATGTCCTATATACAATATCTATGTTACCTATTCGGATTACCATCTCATATTTTTCTCAAAATAATGGAATAAGAAACACCCACAAATTGCTCTTTCAAAACTTACACGTCTTAAATCTGAAGGTGGCGTACGTTTTCCCAATTTTAAAGCTTATCATTCGGCCTTTTTGGTTAAACAATCCTTTGCTTTATCCTATCATTTTGCTAATATCCCTATTCCCAGATGGATTGTTTGTGAACACTCATTATTAAAGGATTTTTCTTTTCAGAACGTAGTATATATGTCCAATTGTACTTTTACATCCAATAACCCTATTTTAAAATATTCCCAGAATGTATTATACAGTACATTCATGACTGGTCTAACTCCACTTCAATGTTTTTTATCCTCTACGATCTGCTACAATAAATTTCTCAAATATAAGGGTAAATCATTCTATTACAAATATTGAAAGGAGAAGGGAATTATCTTTGTGCACCAATTAATTCACCAAAACTCTGTTATTCCATTTCTTGAAATGCAATCACGGTTTCATTTATCTAGCTCTTGCATTAATGAGTATACCGTAATTTCAACTGCTTTACAATCACAGTTGGCTTCTTTTTGGCCTTCCTGCTGATACACCCTCTCTCACTCCACCTACTCTATTATACAGTTTATTTCAGATGCAGAGACCTAAAGCCACTCTTGTTTATAAACTATTGTCGTTAGACGTTACTGAAAGACCTAAATCCCCTATTGAAATTGCATGGGAAACAGACTTGTTTGTTTCTCTTTCTATTTCGGCTTGGGACAAATTATGGTCTAAGTTATTTAAAGTTTCTGCAGCTGCTCGTATGACCCAATCTTTGTATTTTATTTACAATAGAGCTTGGAAAGATAGTTCCAAAATATCCTCATTGACTTGGTGGAACTTTATTTGTGATGAAAATAGAATTGCCAATGTCCCTTCTTCCATTCTCTCTCAAAAAATGTAATCCGATCTCCTCTGGCTACCATTTACAACATATCTCTCTACACATGCTCCTATGCACTAACTCTCTTTTCCTTTCTTTTATCATATAAAGTTTTAGAACAATCTATCCCTTATTTTCTTTTCCCTTTTATCTTTTTCTTCTCCTTTTCCTTTCCTTGTTTTTTATATATTGCATTTATATATTACTCGTTCATTTATAATTTGTGAATGCTTTTGCCCTTTTTTGTGTTTATTTTTCTTGAAAACGAAATAAAAAATTCTTAAACAAAAAAAACAAACTTTCAGCAGTCTCCATATACTGCTCTACGGATATGGTATTCAGTATTACAATGCAAAAAAAGTAACTTGCCTTTTCAGAGAGCTTTTGATAATAGAGTTAACATATCTCCGTTTTTTTCTTTCTCGACTTGTGATCGGTAGCGGAGTGTACAGTGGAAGATGTGCAGCAGCATTCAGCTGCGCTCCCAGGCCTCATACACCTAACTTGAGACTGGAGTTACACGCCCTAGCTTAAACAGAACTGAGAAACGGGTTTCAAGGATTCTAATCCAGGGCAGTGATTACAGAGTATTTAGGTCTTAAAACAGCAGCTCAAGAGCCCACCAAACCTTGTAGGGGCAAAGATGATAGGGTATGGCCGAAAATTTCAGCATGAGAAGGAGGAGGATATCTCAATGCAAGATGATGAATAGGTGCACTATTGTGTGGTTCTGGTTTGAGGTGGGCTTATGAGCGGAAAAGATGAGATCACATAAACAAGTGAAATTTGAGGGAGCTCACTCTCCGGGAAGGGCCAGGCCTTAAGTAGTAGATGTGGGTTATTTTAGAAGGGACCTTTGATTGCAGATTTCAGTATGTAGTTGCTTTTTCCGGCCTATTTTTAGGTCTCACCAGTGACCGGCAGGTGCTGCATGCGTTCTCACTTGCAAGAAATATTGCAAAAAACAAGGGGCTTGGGGCCCGCCCACTGCTGACCATTTGTTGGCTTCATTGTCACTCTTATTTGCTGCTCCTAACTGGCCAGCATCTGCCAGCATCACTTCCTCTTCTTTGGTATGCAGCATGAACCAAGCACGGATAGACTAATTTTGATTAGAGTTCTTCAGTTGTTCAGGCTTTGATTCAAGCATTATTTTTCTTTCTTCTCCCCCCCATTCAATGCTCCTGTTATTTGTCACAACCTGCCAAAAGCTCCTTACTTCTCACCCTTCTGTGTCTATGTGCTGGAGGCATCATAGTACTTTTTTAAAAACTCCTGTTGTCCGTGTTTCTTGTGTTTTTTTGCAAAGTAGCCTTTGCCCGTCCTAGTGCAGAACAAATTCACAATTTTCGTGCACGTTTACCACACTTCTTCCACCCAAAAAGGTCTGAAAGAAACATATTTTTCAGTTTTTTTTATTTTTACTTATTGAGAATTTGACCCAATGTATGGTTCTGGTCCATTACCAGAAATCAATTAATAGCTGTTTTTGGCTTCGGGGCAAACCACTGATCTTTTTTAACTGAGATGGGCACTATACAGGAATATTTAAGTAGAGTCTAGCATCTTAACACCTAAAAAGCGCCCTTAATGACTATAAGAAGGAAGTTTCTGAGGCAAAACCAAATTACTTTGCTAATTCAATTCTAGAAGCTCCCAACAGTGCGTAAAAAGGTATTTAATATCATGTGCAGAGTGTCTGTAGCAAGTAATAGAACCCTCAAAGGTTCTTTGTCATAATCTTGCAGACTTCTTTGATAATACGATCAAACATATCACTGAGGGCATTGGGTCCTCTCAACAAATAACAAGCTTTGGCCCTGTAGACATTCCTGCCAGCTGCATTAGTCAGTTACATTATTTTGAACCTATGACTGATGCGAGCTTTAGCACTGTCCACTACATCTGGGTCACCCCTACACCCACTACCACACAGAGGGCCAGATGTATGACTATTAATGTTTGCGACTCGCAAATTGCATTAAATTGCGAGTCGCAAACATTAATGTAAAACAGTGTCAGAGACACTGTTTGCGATTCCCAATGGGGTTGCAAATTGCATGCCTCATGCATAATAATTAGCTGTCGCAATTTGCGACTTCACTGGGAATGGCAGGAACTCACAGGGATGGTGGCCTGCTGCAGTCAGCACACCACCATGTCTGGGATTGCTTTGTCAATAAAGCAGTTTTTTTTAAATACAGCCCGTTTTCCTTAAAGGAAAACAGGCTGCAATTTAAAAAAATGAAATGAAATATTGTTGTTTAATTTTTTAAGGGCAGGTAGTGGTCCCTGGGACCACTGCCTGCTCTTAAAAACATGTTTGCGCACCCATTCACAAAGGAGAAGGGGTCTTGTGGGGA
The DNA here is from genome assembly GCF_964263255.1 of Lissotriton vulgaris. Lineage (NCBI taxonomy): Eukaryota > Metazoa > Chordata > Amphibia > Caudata > Salamandridae > Lissotriton > Lissotriton vulgaris. The sequence goes on along the minus strand of NW_028250360.1, from coordinate 972,428 downwards.
CTACTTACCGTTTTCGAATGGTTACCACACAAGAGGGTGGTAAACTGCGAGTGTTTCGCGACTGCTAATGCGGTTGCAAAACATTCTTACATAGGGTTCAGAGTCGCTATTAGGAAGGGACGCCCTTGGAATGCCCCTTCCTAATAGCGAGTTGCTAACCCTATTTTGTGAGTCGCTATTACATTAGTGACTCGCAAGATAGGGTTGGTACATTGTGCTACAGTTTTTGCAGTGGCAAAAGTGCAAAATGCCCCTCTGCGACTGCAAAAAACAGTTATACATCTGGTCCAGAGTTTGGGAAGACATGGCAGAGGAACTGTTCCCCCAATACTGAAAATATGCGATCAATCACTGGCAGCTGGTACTGTTCCACAGGCCCGGAAAAAGGCTATGGTCACACCCCTGCTGAAAAAACCCTCTGCAGACCCCTTGGTCCTCAGTAACTATAGGCCAATAACGCTTCTGCCCTTTCCATTAAAAACCCTTGAACACTTCTTGTCATCTGGAAGACCAAAATCTCCTGAAAGAGGAGCAGTTTGGATTCAGACCAGGACATCACATGGAATCTGCCCAGCTCCTGGACATGGACGAGCTCCAGATGAGAGTGGGCAGTGGCCAGTCAGCAGTACTGATATTGCTAGATCTATCAGCCACATTTGATAGAGTGAATCAGAAGACACAACTGGCAAGATTAGCTGCAATTGGGGTCAGCGGTAGAGTACTAAACTGGATGAGATCCTACTTGACAGAACGTTGTCGAGCAGTCTCAAGGCCTCCTTACTGTTCTGACTTCAAAACAGTTGAGCATGGATTCCCACAGGGATCAGCACTTAGTCCGACCCTTTTTTAACACTTATATGAAGCCCTTATAACTGTCATTAAGTCCCACAACATCAGGGTGGTCAATTATGCTGGTGATACAGCTGATCTTGTCCATTGAAAGCAACAAACTGGATGCTCTCTCCTTTCATAACTGTATAAGTGACATTGTCAATTGGCCTGACATTATCTCAATAAAATTCAGTGGGGACAAAACCTAGTTCCTGTGCTGCCCAGCTACAAAAATCCCCATGAAACTGCTTCTGGATTTCAGGCCGGTGACTTAAAAGAAACCAAATTGAAACAACAAGAAATGGTGCATGACCTAGGAGTCACGTTTGATAACAAGTTGTCCTTGGAGAGATATGCAAATAATTTGAATTTGAATTTAAAAACATTTATTGAGCGCACTTATACCGAGCGGTTTTGGCACTTATTTTGCTCTACTCAGAGGATTTAAAAAGTCTTACAATTGCTGCACCCACATGCAAAAACCTTGATTCTTAGTAGGCTTGACCACTGTAAAGCACTACTACTTGGAGTACTGGAATACCTACTAAAGAGACTGGACAGAGTCCTGGCCTCAGCCGCAAAGCTGGCACTGAATAGGCCAAGGAGAACACCTTCCTCCAGTGTTATGAAGGAACTCCGCTGGCTTACAATTAAGCAGAGGCTTGCCTTTAAATCTTTGTGCAGTCTTTAAATCACTTCATGGAAAAAGCCCCACGACCCTACAAAGAAGATTAAAAAGATGCGTCCTAGGGAAATTCCTTCGTTCATCAACCTCAAACCTCATCTGCGCCGCAAAATTCTGTAAATAAAAAAAAGGGCGGGAAAGCCTTTATGGTCAGAGCGGTTCAGCTTTGGAATAAGCTCCCCGTCGCCCTAAGATCTGCAACTGATCTACTACACTTAAGAAAAGCCCTAAAAACATGCTTCTTCCCAGTGTAACCCCAGGATCACAGCTACCCGCCCTTGATAGCAGTATTAACAGTATGCACTCTTTGTTTACAGATAGGCCCTCAGCGCCAAGATACCTGTAAGGTGATAGTGCGCTTTATAAGTGGTATAAATAAAAACATAAATAAATAAATGAATAAATAAATAAGTAAGTAAGTAGGTGATGTGGAGTGCATGTCTTGCCATCTTTGGAGAGGACTTGGTGCACCACAGTATATCTCAGTTAAAAACGACGTTATGACAAACAGAGCAGCTCATTAGAGATTTGTTCTAATCACTGTGATCTATGGGGGTGGGGCAATAATTTAATGTGGGCTGCAGACACACTGCTGGGCACTCGCATACACGCTGCTCAATACACACAGGCACATACGAAATAACACAGGTAGACACCATGCACACTGCTTGATGCACATAGGCACAGACATGTACACACTGCTAGACACATCCACATACACAGCTAGACATACAGGCATTCATATACTTCTAGACATACACACTGCTAGATACATGCACAGACACAAATACACTGCTGGACACACAGGCATAGAGACTAACTGCTAGGTCCACACAGCCACACACACACACCGACCATACATAATGCTAGGCACACAAGCACAAATATACATTGCTAAACTCACACATAAGCACTGTTAGACACACAGGCACTGAGACATACACACTGCTAATTGCAAACACTCTGCTAGACAGGCACATACACATTGCTAGAAACACTTGACACACACAAAAACACTGCAAGACAGACACAGGCAAAAACACATTGAATGCATTGGGACTTATAATGGGCATGGTTACTCCATTGAGTGTTCTGGCATTGAGCTCTCAGCCATCAGTAATGTGCAGTGAGATCACCTACTCTTGTTGGAAGAGCCACATCTTCAACCTTTTCTTAAACAAGGCAGTAGCCGCAATAGATCGTAGCTGCAAATTAAGTTCATTCCAAGCCACTGGTCTGAGGTAGGAGAAAGTCCTTCGGCCCATTCTTATGCGACAAATCTTAGGGATCCTTGCTAAGGCTGACTGCAATTTTCTGGAGGGGGCATAGAAACTAATTTTGGCCCTCAGATAGCCTGCACCTGAATGGTGCAGTGCTCTATTGACTAGGACTAATGTTTTGAAGAGAATTCTCTCCCTTATCGGAAGCCAGTGAAGAGCACGCATGTGCAGAGACGTGTGTTCGTAAGAGCAGGCTAGGTAAAATACGTTCTGCAGTATTTTGGACCACTTGAAGCTTGTTAAGCAGATAGTCCGTAAGTTCCAGATACAGGGCATTGCCGTAGTTCAACCTTGATGTTATTAGTGTCTGGATGGCCACATTACATTCACACTACTAGACACACACCGGCACAGACACACACACACACACACACACACAAAATAGACTGCTGGACACACGGGCACAGATGGGGACAAACTGCTAGACAAATACAGCACACATCACTACAAATACAGACAAATACACAGTGCTAGGCATATACACTGCTAAGCATACACAGAGACATAAAAAAAATTGATACTTGTATAGCGCACTACTCACCCGCAAGGGTCTCAAGGCGCTTGTACGAATACAGCTGTGGAACCCATCCTGGCTTTCCCTGTGAGGTGTTCACTCCTGGGCACCCCCAAGGTGGAGGCCAGGCATCCTTAGCGTTGTGGGGGCCGTTGTGGAGATTAAGCAAGCTATTGCCCAGAGTTGCAGAGTGGAACTCCATGATTGGAATAGGCACCGAGATGAGAATTATCAGGTCCGTTGAATTTTGAGCCCAAGACCCGCCAAGACGGGGAATTGAACCCTGGTCCCGGGCTAGACCTCTGCATCAGGGTCTGCCGCTCTAATCATTGAGCCACACTTCTCCACACACTGCTAATGATACACACACACTGTTGGATACACTCAGGCACACTCCGAAATATATATATGCACACTGCAAGAGACACACATACACATTGATATACATATACATATGCACTGCTACAAACACGCAGGCACACACAAACACACTACTGCACACACACAGGCACAGATACATTTACACTATTAGACACACACAGGCACACACATATACACACTGCAAGACACACAGTCACAGATACACTACTAAACACACACCGTTAAGACACACATGCACTGATAGACACAATGCTAAACACATACAGGCACAGCTACACACTCACTGCTATAAACCCACTGTCAGATACAAACAGGCACAAACACACACATACACAGCTAGACACACAGGCCCATACACACTGCTAACCACACAGATACAGACACACACACACAGCAAGACACACAGAGGAAGCAACACACACACTGAGAGACACACATCTGTACCAATGTACACACACTACTAACCACACACAGGTAGAAATACATACACACACAGCTAGACACACACATACACACTGCTAAACACACCTATAAAAACTGCTAGACGCACACATGCGCACATAAACACGAGCACCTACAACTGCTAGATAAACAGGCAATAGCATACATGTAACTAGACTCACCTGGGGACAGACACTTACACACTGCTAGACACAAACGTGAACAGAGGTATACACACAGAGGCACATAAACTCTGCTGACATGCACATACACACACACTGCTGGACACTCATAGGCCCAGAAATGCCAACACACTGCCAGACACACAGAAACATATTATCAAACCACTGAAACACAGGCACAGATACTTGAATACGAATAGACACCTACAGGTACACAGAAACTAAACAGTGCTCGGATCACATATGGACACATACACACAGAGGGACAAATGTACACAAAAAACTCCTGCAGACAGGCACAAACAATCCAACACACGGATAGACACAGGGACACAAACATACAGGCACCACACACACTGCTAGCCACAAAAGCACACTTATTTACTTTGCCAGACACATATAAACAGGCACACGTATTGTGACTCACATACTACCATACACAAAAACACATGTAGAAACATATGCAAACACACATATGCAGACATACTGACAAATACAAACAGACTTCCTTGAATCCAAAGATCCACAATTTTTTTCACGTCACTTTAGGATAGTGTTTCCACAACTAATATGACAGTTCATCAATGTTAATTGACAAGCTTGTAGCAGTTCATCAACAGAAGTTCCTAACAAATTCAGCCAACGCATTTCGTCCAACGTAGGACGTCATCAGGGCTGAAAAGAAAAAACAAAACACTGTTCATATTTCCCATACCACATAATTAAAATCATCTTGATTGATGACACAATTTCCTAAGCATTAAATTCTTCACATTATCATCAACATCCCCAATATATCATTGTCATCAGCATTAACAATGTCCCTCTATAAGGAAGCCTGCCTATATAGTAATCTCAACAAAAATCGATCATATAAAGCAAATTTCAAACAATTCTTCGAAACAACTAAACACTGGGAGAAAAACATATTCATCCTATATGTAGAAAATCTGGACCCTCCAAAACATAATCTCATGGTTATTGAATCATAACCATACAGTGACGAGTTCATTCATCTCACCTAATTGCCTTTCCTGACATTGATCACTCAGTTATTATTTAGCTCAACCTGAGACATTATTACGTGCCAGAATTCTATCTTTATCCTAAAATCCTCTTTACAGTATTAGGACAGAAAAGTAAAACACCTACTTATAGTTCAGTGTTCTTTCTGTGTAACATCTACTTATCAGGCAAAAGGTTCTGACTTTTATTTAGATTTTTCTGAAGATAAAAGGAGATATATAAAACATGGTTTTTACATCTGTCCCAATCCTCTTATCTCTTTCTATCCGTTCCCAATCTGATAACCTCATGGCCCATTAAAAGTACCTTCTAAAATAATGGTTTCCAAAAAGTCATGTGCATCGTATTTCATTAGGTCATCCGTGCCTACTAAATTCCCAATCAGCAGTTCTGCACTAAAATAAAATGGAACCTATTACACCAAAGTCCACTAAAGTCTTCATCATACAAAAGTTTCTACATTGAACCCACCCACCATATTTATTATGAGCTCACCTTCGATATATCCGCATCCAAATTCAACAACGATTTAATGTAAACTGCAATTACAGTAGTCTTGTAAAAGCATCTTACTTATTTGTAGTCCAATTCCTATAATTGAAACAACAATAGAAAAGGTCCAAGACACAAGCCCAAGATTATATAAATCCTCCAATCCACGCCAAAACCTGCTCACATTCAATTAAAGCCTCATTCAGCTGAGACAACCACATTCCTCGCAGCCGGCCTGCTAAATACTGCTGTCAGAGTACTTCCCACGTCCATCTCCTTAAAAGACTAATCACAACCAATCATGAACAAGTCCCTTTGGTTCATTCATTAGCGTAAAACCAATACTGTTTCCACTGCGGTCCTCGTCACCTTTCAACCAATAAAAGCCCTTCTTGATAGATTTCCCTTCAAATCGTCCTGCCTACAAGTTACCGGTTTCCTCAATGGTCCGCCTTGCAGTTTTCTCCAATCAAAATCTTTCTATTAGTTCTGGCTTGTGTCCGACTGAATTTCTCAACAAAATTGATGTACCCACACTGCAGTGTGTCACTGCATAGCTCCCAAAATCCATTGTGGACTTGTTACATTAATAAATCCCCCTATTTTTGATCTCATAATGAAAATTAAATATTATATATATATATATATATATATATATATATATATATATATATATATATATATATATATATATATATATATATATATAAAACCAAACAATTGGCGAAAATGAGCCCGCGCCTCTTTCGGATGGCGGGCCTCTTTCGGATGGCGGGCCTTAACAGGGTTTCGCCTTACCCCAGTACATCCAACAAGAACGTCGTCTAATTCGTTTCAAAAGACAACAAGTTGAGGTCCAAACTGCATTCAAGGTGAATATTAAGTCTGTTCTTAATATACTCCAGTGTTTGTCTAAGCATTTTCTCATCTCATATGCTTTATTACTGTATGTTGTCATTAATCTCACTTTCTCACAAGTTGGCGGGCTTTCCTGAATTTTCAATAAATCATCTCTCTTTCTTGCCTTCACTTTATTACATGCTGTCGCTATGCACTGATCACTGTACCCTCTTTCCTGTATATAACTTTATAGTTTAACACCTCTCTTCACTCGTGAACAAGCGGCTGCGAAACGCGTTGGGTGTGATCGCCAAATAAACTTCACCTTGAATGCAGTTTGGGCCTCAACTTGTTGTCTTTTGAAACGAATTAGACACCGTTCTTGTTGGATATATATATATATATATATATATATATATATATATATATATATATTACCTACTGGCGGTCGCCAGTAGGTAGTTATAGTTAGGATTATTTTGTATAGGGAATCCGCAACATTCTATTGGGAATAACTTTGGCGCCTGTTGAGGGATCTGCCTGAAATTTACCTTAAATTTGCCTTGCGCCGCTCCGCTACTTTCCTGAATGTTTGGGGGGGGATTCGTCAAGCGGGGGCCGAGATTAAAGGGGGGTCCCAAAACGTGTTTTCCCCATGTTAATTTCCATAGGGCGGTTGGACTCACTTTTAGCCCGAACGGCTGAATGGATTTCCACCAAACTTGGCAAATTTGTAGGGACTGGTAGCCCGATGTGCCTTTGCTATGTCTCAAAATATGTGCTACAATGGATTTTGAGTAATTTAGGTTAAAAAAAAAATATATATCTATAAGCGCGCCCCGGTACGCGCACCGGGACGCGTACCAGCGCGCTACGCGAGTTCGCGCGTGGAAAGCTGATTGGCTCTCGGGTGTCTGCCAACATTCCAAACAGTCCGGAGAGGCCGCCATCTTGTGTCTCGGTAGGATCGAGACACAAGAGGTGGCAAAAACAAAGGGGGAAATGACCAAAAGGGGGCAGGGTAGAGCCCCCCTCACCCCCTAAGTTTGATGTGGGGGCCATAAAAGGGCCCCGCGGGGCAAAAAAAAGAAAAAATTCAATTTGCGCGGGGGGAGCGCCCGGTACGCGCACCGGGGAGAGTACCATGGGGAAAAAAGATTGACAGAGTTTTTAAAAAATTTTGCCTTTTTTTTATAAATTGGAGGTAGTTCTAAAAAGAACTGTTTTTTTCTTCTTTTTGATGTTTTATATTTTGTTTATTGTTTTTTTGAACATTTTGTACTTTTTTTTGGCTTTTATGAACAAATTTTTTTTTGATATTTTTATGGGGACAAACAAAAAACAGGGAATTGTAAACGGCTCAATTGAAGCAAAAAAAAAATCAGGAAAAAATTAAGGGTTTTTTGGGCAATTGTGGTTGTCACCAGCACGGTTGATGAGTTTAATGCTTTGCTTACCATAGGTAATTGTTTTTCCACAAAATATACAACTGATTTTGTATTGTCCAAACTGGGTTTGTATGTTTGGGACCATCTCCCTTGTCTCTGGACCCGATGGAGTGGGTTGCTTACTATTGGAGGTGCTGGGTGAAGATTGGGGAGGGTTTCTGGTCATTTCTCGGACCTCTGCCGCAGCATAGTTGTTAGGGTGCCGGCGTTGCATGTGGCGAATCATGGTGTTATTGCCAAAAGAGTACTTTTTGTCAGGGTTCCTCCTTGAAAGTATAGAGCCACAGATTAGACAAGTAACCTTTGGCGCATTTACTTTCTTGAGGTCCTTTGGGATTGAAAAAAACTCCCAGATAATGTGCTCCTTTGGCTTATATGGGGTAGTATCTTCAGGCAGGAACCTCCTCCTCTCCTCTTCCTCCTCCTCCTCCTCTTCTTCATCTCCACCACTGTGGTGTTGTGGTGGTCCTCTTGGTGGTGGTGGTGGTGGCTGAGATGCTCCTGCTGCTGCTGCTACTGTAGCCATTTCGGAGTACAAATAGGTAGTAATAGCTCTAGAAACAGGTCTTCCTCACTCAAAGTACAAAGTGAGAATGAGAAAAAAAGGTGGGGGCTTTCATCATTAGGGAAACAAAACTGTCCTGAACCAATGAAAAGTGTTATTTTCAGGTCACATGACCAGGGCTTTCATCATTTGGAAACCAAAACTGTCCTGAACCAATAAAATGTGTTATTTTTAGGTCACATGACCCAACGCGCTTACGCTACGCGCCCGGGGCGCGCCCAGGGGCACGTAGCGTAAGCGCGTCAATTGCTTATGTAGCGCGATTGTATGCGCTCGAGTGCTTCCGGGTGTGCTTACGCCATGCGTATCACGCGGACGCGGCTACGCGATACATCACGATGATGTTTTCGTTTGCGGCAATAGCGCTAATGGGACGCTCACCCGTACGCGCCCCGGGGCGCACCACAAGACTGCGCTTACCGGTACGCTCACCGGGACGCGCACCAGGAGTGCTCCAGGGCAAAAAAATAAAATAAAAAATAAAAAACATGAACAATATACATAAAAAAATAGTATTACATAAAAATACAATATAGGATTCATTATAAAAAATATTACATTTCATAGCTATAGAAACTTGCTATTAAAAAACCTTTGAAATTCACTGAAAAAACATAGGTTAGAGGCCCTATATATAGTTAGGAATTAGCATTAAAAAAAACTATGAAATTCACTGAAAAAAACCATAGGTTTCACACCAGTTATAGTTAGGAATTAGCATTTAAAAAACCTATGAAATTCACTGAAAAAACCATAGGTTTCACACCAGTTATAGTTAGGAATTAGCATTTAAAAAACCTATTAAATTCACTGAAAAAACCATAGGTTTGACACTAGTTATAGTTAGCTGGAAATTTTACTGACATAAAACCAATGAAATTCCCACGTTATAGTTAGTTGGACTCACTATAACTTGCGCGCCTGCAATGCACTGCTGATGACGTCACATATTACATCACTCATGACATGGTCAGTGACATCACTGATGACATCACTGATGACACCATCCTTGTGACAGACTGACAGACCTCCTTTCAGTGTAATGTAACCCTTGAAACACATATTCAAAAATAGAAACTAACATTTTCAAAAAAATGGAGATACCTTTACTAGTTACAACAACCAATTCAGTAATTCCACCATCTATATACACATCAACTCATTCAGCAACAGTTCTATATAGTCACTCATACATATACTCACTCATCATATGTAGTGATACACATATACATCCTGTTACACACTGACAGTCATCCAAAAGTTACTCACACACATACTCACACATGCAAATAAACTATTGAACATCCATTTATTTGCATATACAGCTATACACACACTAGCACATTACTTCTAAGGAAACTTACACATACTTACTCTCTTAAACAATCACTTATAGAAACACATACTTATTTAAACAGGAACTCTTACAATCTCTCACTCTCACAAATACTCACTTATATACATCAATACTCACATATACTAGATTAAAACATATGTAGTTACTGATAAAGACACTAGTGAGACAGTCATTCACTCACTAACACACACATATACACACTCATCCACCCATACAGTCCTGCACATATGCTGTCTTCAAAACACATACAAACTGTGAGTCGGTCATTGATGCATCTATGTGCTAAGTAATACCCCAACCAAACCATACAGACACTCATACTGACACTAAAAAAATACATCTAATAACCCATACACACACACACACATGTAGCTACTCACCAACCCATGCAGCCACTTATACACAAAGTGAAACACTGAGATATATATTTAAATATTTAAACATTACTCGCTAATATATGTATTCACTAAGATACACTTAATAAGCCAGTTAACCAATCAATTTTTTTTTTTAAAACATCCATTTAGACACTTATTTAAAAATGTATTCTTCCATCGACCTTTACAAATACATATATAAAACATATTTATTTTACAGAAAGACACACATTCACTGGATGGTGTCATCAGTGATGTCATGAGTGATGTAATATGTGACGTCATCAGCAGTGCATTGCATGCGCACAAGTTATAGTGAGTCCAACTAACTATAACATGGGAATTTCAATGTTATGTCAGTAAAATTTCCAGCTTACTATAACTAGTGTCAAACCTATGGTTTTTTCAGTGAATATATATATATATATATATATATATATATATATATATATATATATATATATATATATATATATATATATATTACCTACTGGCGGTCGCCAGTAGGTATATATAGTTAGGATTTTTTTCCTATGGGATTTCTGAAAATTCTATGATGAATAACTTTGGTGTTTGTGGACGGAATTGGCTGAAATTTTCAGGAAAATGGCACATTTTGTTTCTGACCAGCCCATGAAAATTTGGGGGTGTTTCGTCAAGGGGGGGCAGAGAAAGAAGGGGGGTCCCAAAAAGCATTTTTCCCATTCATTTTTCCATCTTGAGCTCAAATGTCCATGGACTCGATAATTCTCGCTTTGGTGCCTGACCTAATCATGGGTTCACACTCTACAACTCTGGGCATTAAGCTTGCTTAATCTCCACAATGGCCCCCCCGCGGCGGGATGCCTGGCTTTCACCTTGGGGATGCCCAGTAGGGGCTATCTCACAGGGAAAAGCCAGGACGGGTTCCCAAGGCAAGCGCGGAGTTACCCCTTCGGGGGTCGATTCAGGCGCTATATAAGAAACATAATAATAATAATAATAATAATAGGGCGGTTGGACTCACTTTTAACTCGAACGGCTGAATGGATTTACACGAAACTTGACAAAATTGTAGGGACTGGTAGCCCGATGTGCCTTTGCTAGGTCTCAAGATATGTGCTCCAGTGGATTTTGAGAAATTAACGTTCAAAAAAATATATATATCTGTGACAGCGTCCCGGTTAGCGCCCCGGTTCGCGTACCTGACGCGTAATGGAACTTCGCGAGGAGAAGCGGATTGGCTCCCCGGTGACTGTGAACATTCTAAACAGTCCGGAGCGGCCGCCATCTTGTGTCTCGGTAGGATCGAGACACATGAGGTGGCAAAAACAAAGGGGGAAATGAGCAAATGAGCATAAGGGGGCAGAGTACATCCTTCCTGACCCCCTAGGTTTGATGAAAGGGCTTTAAAAGGGCCCTGCGGGGCAAAAAAAAAAATTTTATTATCGTTTTTTTAAGGGGGGAGCGCCCGGTACGCGCACCGGGAAGCGGTCCGGGGAGCGTACTATGGGGAAAAATGAATGAAAGAATGTTCAAATATTGTATGTTTATTGATTGTTCTTTTTGTTGTATTTTTTTTATTTAAGTACCAACATGTAGGTACCAATGCAGAGTCTAAAAATAAATATACACAGTTCCATTTGTAGATATCTTGCATGTTGTTTCAGAAGTTATTGTGGTATATGGAATTCATACCATAGTCTGTCAGGAAAGCAGAAACAACATGGAGGCAGGAGATGATAAAGAGATGTTAAATACACATTGGAGATAATATAGTGGGAGAAAGGAAGTAACTATGAGCAAACTTACTATGTAACACAAAAAAGTTGTACAGTATATTTTAAGTCTCAGTTTATATTTTATCTTTTTGGGTACTATTACATAATTTTCATATAATGTCTCAAACAATTTTAACTTTTAAAATTTAAATGTATTGTTCTGATTTTTCAAAATCTAAGAGAATTTGTAACATTAAATCATCAGGAATGTCCTCCTTTTCATTCCAAGAATCACATTCTTCAGCACATTTTAATAATTCTTGGTCTACTGATTCATCCATAAAGTCTAGTTCTTCTTTTTCTTGGTTTGGATTGCTTTCAATCTTAATTTCAAATGAAATTGTATTTTCTTTTTGCTGTGCTTCCATTTTCTTGCTGTAAATTGCATAAAAAATAAATATATCAGTGGAGATAGGGCACTGTTGGGTTTAAGTTAAGACAGGTACTTGTGAGTTTGTAACAGTGAAGTAATCTTTGGGCAGTGCATGGTTTCAGGCAGGAAGTAGAACTATTAAAAAGTGCCTGTGATGAAGCCTAAGTAAATTCATAATTATACCACAGAAGCCTAACTCAAATAATAATTTAAATAATTAAGTCTTTCTCAATGACTAGCTCTTATAGAGGGACAGTATGTAACTATCTGAAAACGTTTTCCTAAATTAATTTAAAGTGCATAACATAGTTCTCCTTTAAAATTTTTTAAATTATATCTTACCTTTGAAAAAGTAGTTAAAGTTGACAGTGAAAATGCTCTTGAAATGTACTTCAGGAAGTAGTAGTCAAAATGGCTGTGTTTCTCTCTCTTTCTTTATATATATTCAGGTACATAACCAATCAAATGTCTTGAAATAATAGTAGAAAATGAAAGTAACATTTGAATTGGTTGTGAATTCTAACACTTCATATGTGTTTTTGTCATGTAATTTACATCAGGATATTTAGTCAGGCCTACAGCATAATTTTCTCAATGGATTTCCATCAAATTTGGGTAAATGGTAGGGACTGTTATGTAGTAGGGCCTATTCTATATTTGATGAAAGTGTCTCCAGTGGTTTTTCTGTAAATTACTTTCCCACCTTTTTTTATCGAGCGCTTACCGGTTCGCGCCCCGGTACGCGTACCGGCAGCGTTACGGGAGTCCTCCATTTTGTGTTTCGGTAGAATTGAGACACAAGATGGAGGGGAAACAATGTTCGGAATGGGTAGAAGGGGGCACGGTAGACACTTTCTGACCCTCTAGGTTTTGTGAGGGGGGCTTAGGACGCTCATATAGGCAAAAAAAAAAAAAATTGCGGGGGGAGCGCCCGGTACGCGCACCGGTAAGCGAACCGGGAGCGTACTTTGGTGAAAAATAGTGAAAAAAGTAAAAAAGTTACAAAAAGAAAAAAGTTTTAAATGATCAGAGGTAGGGTAGCTCAGAAAAGAGCTATTGGGTTCTGTGGCTAATTTAGGTACCTACAAGCAGGTTCCAATGCACAGTTTTAAATTCAGGAGGAATATTCTATTCCCCTCATCGGAGAAGTGCACACCATCTCCTCTGTAGATGTCTTGCATGTTGTAACGCAAGTTATTGTTGTATATTAAACCCATTCTAAAGTCTCTCATGTAAGCAGAAACAGATTTATTCACATGGTTCCGTGCTTTCTCAAATTGTGGAAAAAATTGGTTGGAACACTTCCATTTCTGTCTTTGGCATATATTGGAATATACCAAGGCAGTTTGCGGAAAAAGTGTCATCAATTGATGCAAGGTGTCCTTTAAAAGCATTTCCAGACCAACCCCAGTCATAATCCCAAAATCATTTCCACCACAGTGCACTATTAAGAGGTCAGGGTTTGGCAGATGCATAAAAGAATTATATTAAAAACATATAAAATATAATTTTCATTTAAAAGAATAATACATTTTACAGATTTTGATATTTGCTATAAAAAAACATTGAAATTCACTGAAAAAACCATAGGTTATAGACCATATATAGTTAGGAATTAGCATTTACAAAACCTTGAAAATTCACTGAAATAACCATAGGTTATAGACCATATATAGTTAGGGATTAGCATTTACAAAACCTTATTTTACTCACACAAAACCATTGAAATTCGCATATATAGTTAGTTGCACTAACTATATATCGCGCACCCGCAATCCACTGCTGATCATGTCACATATTACATCATTCATGACATGGTCAGTGACATCACTGATGACATCACTGATGACATCTCAAATGACATCACTGATGACATCACTGATGACATCACTGATGACATCTAAAATGACATCACTGATGACATCACTGATGACATCTCATTTGACATTACTGATCACATCACTGATGATATAATTAATGTGATAATACAATGAACCTCTTCAGACTCTAATATAACCTTAGATACAATCAGTGTAAACAGACACTCACAGTCTGTCACTCATCCATGGAGTTACTCACACACCTAGTCAGTCATGCAAAGAATCAATCACACCTCCATTTCCTCAACTATACAGTTATTCACACCTTACTTATTCAAACATATACTAACACATATTTACTCTCTTATACAATCCCTGATACAAGTTCACAATGATCCATATAGCCCCTCACACATTCACTGGCTCTTATGCACAGTTATTTATATATGTCAACTCTCACATGTACTGTGTTTTACATATGTACTTACTTTGACATGTAGCACTGAGATATCAATTCCCTCACCAATACACTCATGCACACAGTCAACCGCCCATACAGCTGTTTCCACATGCACTTTTGAACCCATACATCTAGTGAATCAACAGCTCACACATCTATGCACAGAGTCATACACCTCCCAGCCACCCACACACACACTCAGTCTCCCATACAAATACTTGGGCAACCAATCAATAACCCATATAGTTACTCATATAGCTACTTATCAACACATGCAGCAGTTTACAGAACAACAGACATAATGATGCACAAATTAAGACAGTTTAGTCACTAACCCATGCACTCAGTGAGACACATTTAATCACTCACTCATACAGTCAGTCATGCACCTACTAAATCCTTCATCCAGACACTTATACATCCACTCATTCTTCAATATGTAAGACATATTTTAACTTTACAGAAATATACAGTCACTGGATGTTGTCATCAGTGATGTCATCAGTGATGTCATTTGAGATGTCATCAGTGATGTCATCAGTGATGTCACTGACCATGTCATGAATGATGTAATATGTGACATGATCAGCAGTGGATTGCGGGTGCGCGATATATAGTTAGTGCAACTAACTATATATGCGAATTTCAATGGTTTTGTGTGAGTAAAATAAGGTTTTGTAAATGCTAATCCCTAACTATATATGGTCTATAACCTATGGTTTTTTCAGTGAATTTTCAAGGTTTTGTAAATGCTAATTCCTAACTATATATGGTCTATAACCTATGGTTTTTTCAGTGAATATATATAAATAATTAAAACGAGATGCCGCTTCACCCAATATCCAACATCAATATACAACAACTCGTTCCTCCCAACATTTCATTATCAATTAATTCGTACCACTGGATCCCACAATAACTTCAATTGTGTAAACAAAAGGGGTACTAAGCTATAATCTTATACATAAACCAAACCTTAAATATCCAACTTCTTGGGTGCTGTCCCCAACATGAAGAGGGTCCTAGATTATTAAATAAATAAATCAAATGATCATAACTACAAGCACCCAATAAACTCCATTTGACAAATGTGAACAATAATCCATGGCAAGATCTGTTCCTTCTAAAAATCAATTAATCAAAACTATGAACACCCAATGAACTCCATTTAACTGATGCGAACGAAAATCTGTCGCAAGATCTGTTCATTCTACTTCTATTCACAAAGTCCAAAAGGGCACATGTAACCAGGTCCTATACCAATTATTTCTCTAGAAAATAGTGAAACTCATTGTCACTGTTCAGGCCTAACGATACAGACCTACATCTACTGAGGCAAATGCAGCAACATATCACCACCCCTTGCCATGGGAATAAGCCTTTGAATCCCATGGAACCTAATCCCTTTCCTATTCTCTAATATGTTGAAAAATCGGTGACTTGAGATCCTAATTAAGTAGTGTCTGATTTTGTTCCTGAATCCCTAACTTTAGTATCCTTTTTGTGCTTCCTATATAAACCTTGCCACATTCACACGGAAGCGCATTTATTACCCAATTGCTGTTGCAGTTAATAAATGAATTGATACGAAAGGCCTTCTTCATATTGTATTAAAATTCCTTAATGCGATTCAAACCCAATTCACATATGTTACATGAGCCACATACAAAAAATCCTTTTGGTAGCCTGGTGGGTTTCAGATAATTTTTCGTAATCAGATCTTTGATTGTGGAGCATCTCCTGTATATACTCCTGTTTTGTCTCCAATAACATGTACCAAGCCAGGTACCCCTCTAAGCAAGTACCATTTTCTACTCCAAATTTTGAAAATCTTATTATGATGCATACTATATGTTGTGATAAATGACACCCTGTCATTAATGCAAGGCTTAACCTTCCCAGCATAATATCCCTTTTAATGGACAATACCCTGTGCTTCCCTTTCTCTAGTGAATCATGTGTATAGCCCATAGCATACAGTCTCTCTTGCAAATCATTAAGTTCCAGCCTGAAATCTTCCTTTGTGCTACAATTCCTCCAGATTCTCACCATCTCCCTAAAAGGGTACCCCTAATCACTGCCTGGGGATGTGCACTATCAGCCCTCAGAACTGAGTTAGTTGATTTCTTTTTTCTTAATAGTCTGCTGTTAATAGTGTTCCCAATTACAAACAGTTCCACATCCAAAAAGTCAATTTTATCACAATGATGATTCGTTGTGAATACAACGTTACAATTATTGTTGTTCAAATATTCATGATATTACCCGTGTTCCTCAACAGTACCTCTCCAGATTAAAAAAATATCATCAATAAAGCGCCCCCAAAATAAAACGAAATCCATCCATTTACAAGCCCTGCGATTCCAGGCATGTTCCCTCTCAAACCAACCCATGAATAGGTTAGCGTAAGAGGGAGCAAGCCTGGAGCCCATAGCATACAAAACTCATATCAGGTTCCCATGTTACATCTTGTAATTTATTTAGAACATCCATTGTGTCCCTAATATATGAGGGCAAATTCACCGCCAAAGGTTTCAAAAATTGATCTACAAATTCAGATAGATGCTCTGTTAGGCTGCCTATACTTACCACTATTGGCCTCCCGTGTGGTTTCTCCATGTACTTATGAACTTTAGGCAGAGTATATATGAACGGAGAGGTAGGATTCAAGACATTAAGATATTTCAGCTCGGATTCAACCAGTGAACCCTGTTTCTTCCAAGATTGAATCAGTTGGGAACAAATTTGCCTTTGCAAATACTGATTACTGAATACGGCCCTCCCTTCATTGCGGTATTTTTTATTGGAGGTACTCCTGCAGCGCTGGGCTACAGAAGGTTGAGCGTGATTTATTGGATCAATAACATTAAATTGATATATCAACAATCCTGTCCTGCGCACACCAGTTGGAAGCCCTCACCGCTAGGGATTATTATAAATACACACAGACACTCATACTGAACCACACACATGCAGACATTGAGGCATGCACACACATACATATGAGCATACACAGACATATTGCTTATGTGTGTTTTTCTATCACTGCAATATTGTCACAAAAATACAATAAGGGGGTGCATGTGTCTTGGGGCTTCTGCCTCAAACATTATTATGGCTATTTTAAATGTTATTATTTTTCAGATGGTTGCTGGAAGACATTGAAATGCAATTTCCGTAAAGACACAATAACGGCTGGGAAAGAGTTGGTCATAACGATCTAATATTAACATGTTTTATAAACTGTGCTTCCTACCACAGTTTGTGTTTTCTTAATACTATAAATAACAAATGTTAATATTTAAAAGGGAATTTTACCTAATATAACTACACCAGAATGATGAAAAACTGAATTGGCCTTGACAGACTTTGAACCTGTGACCTACAGATTCAGTCATGCTTATAGGATAGTCTGGCATTGTCAGGAGGGCCAGTGTGTGAGCCGATATTTGTTATTTATAGACTGCCACACACAAACGTGAACAGAGGTATGGTGTGTTGGTTCATGCAGTCACCCTTACCTTGCAAAACACGTATACAGCGTTACATCACAATTTTCAAACTGCCTCTATTTGTTGAATGTAACCGCTTTTTAGGTCTCGTCTGTGACAATTCATGCATGCTCACTTGCAAGAGATATTGTATACAGTAAGGTGCTTACGCCCCGCTCATTGCCTACCTTTTACCGGCTTCATCGTCACTCCTATTTGCTACCATTCTAGTTGGCCAGCGCATGCCAACTTCATTTCCTCTTCTTTCGGCTGCAGCATGGCCAAAGTACTGAGTGCTTCAGCTTGATCGCTGTCCTTCTGCTGACCGCACTGTGTTTGAGTTATTTTTATTTTTTCTTCTTCTCCTGTCGTCCTTGTTTGTGCTGCTTTTTTAAATTCCACCTCCTGTTCTTTATGTTACTTCCCACTCCTCCTTCGTTGTCCTTATTGCTTCTTCCCGCTCCACCCTCCTGTTGTCCATGTTACCCACAGGCCTTCAGAAAACAAAGTGTCAGTGCACTTTATTGTTGTCCTGTTGCCCTTTACCTCTCACCCTCGCTCTTGTTATCAGTGTTGCCCATTACATATTGTCTGTGTTAAGCACCCCCACCCGCCATAAGAAAAGAAGGTCTATGAAGCAGTCTGTACTGCCTGAGTCTTACAGCTTTTAAAAAAATAACTTTTAGACATACTGGACAGCAGCGGTGCTGTTTTACAACATGAGTAAAAGCCATTGACAAAGTAATAGCCCTTACTTAGGTGAGACATATTGGGTTTGCGAATGCTTGTTAATGAAAGGCGTATTGGAGGAACAAATATAAAACTGAGAAGATACAAGAACATATTCCAGATCCTCGACTACCAGTGAATACTGGTGAAAACAATGCAATAAACCTATTTACAGACGTACGAAGGCGGTGGGAATGTTCTTCCTTGAAGTACTGGAGACTTTCTTAGATCTGTATATTTCCCAGCTGTCGAGCGAGTCAAAGGAATTCGGGATTTGATATTTTGAACCAGTGTTCTCTCTCAAAGTGAATACATTTCTCAACGAATATGAACATACTACTACCTTTATAGAACAGACAGTATCTCACCTTCACTGTTGCACCTCTAAAATTAAGTTTATAGTAAAGCAAATCATAACATCTGACAATCATTCCACTAACCAGTTCTCTTTTTATTTTATCAACAGGCATGTTTGACTAAATACAATGCATATCAATTTGAGAATGATTTAGGGAGTATTCTAAATTACAATAATTATTATAGGCACAGTTGGTTTAAACCAAAGGTTTTCAACAAATCAATTTCTGCTTAATGTACACCTAGCAAAGGTAAAAAAAAACGTTCAACATGATTTTGTACATTAATGAATACAGATATATAAATATAGATAGTATTCAACATTTACAGTAGATGCAAGAATAAACATAGTTAGGTTCAATAATTTGACTATTACAGAAAATCTAAGTGTGTTAAAATATTTCTGTTCACAAAAGCCCATCCTTTTCCCCCTGGTTGGACTGGCAGGATGACCCAGAGAACACTTCCCAGACCTTGGGCTTCAAAGGGAACTAACAAACGTTAGATACTTGGGGATAAGAGTAGCTGGGAAGCCCAAACAGCAACATAAGTATATTGTGAGAAGGGTGATTGAAGCGCTGCGTTCATCAATATGCTTTTGGACCTCATTGCCCCTGTTCATGATGGGAAAGGTGGCCATTGCAAAGATGATCTTTGTGCCTAGGTGCCTGTATGCAGTCCAAAATTCACTGAGCCTGCTACCTCAAGAGACGTCTCAGACGTTCAAAAGCCTACTAATCGCACTGGTGTTGGCGGGATGGAGAAGTCGAGTGGTTTTGGATATACTTAAGGGAGATTAGGAGGACAGGGCTGGGATTCCAAACATACAGTGGGGGCGTGGCTTTCCTTCATCTGGCTTGGAGTTGTCCCACTGTACTGACATATTGGTGGGCGTTTGTGCTTCACCTCCAGAGGGTGACTGGGGGTGTCCCTGAACTTACACTGTGGCACTGTATGTTTGGAATCCTCAAAAGTCGAAATAAGGGAAGATGCACCTCAAATTTCTATACCTAGCGCTGATGTTAGCAAAAAGGCCATGGGCCAGCTGCGAACGAGGGTCCTGGGAGACACACTCTAAGCAAGGGACATGATGGAATGGGTAGTAGCGGAAGAGATTCACAAAAGGATGTTAGGTAGGGAAGATAAGGTAGTGGAGAACCTGGAAACATGGGAAGAATTACTCACTGCCTTCAGTGAACAGAACGGAGAGAAAGAAAACATATCATCACCTACGCAACAGGGGGTTGGGAGTGATTAAAAGTGCCCTCATGATGAGAAGAAGCACCACATACGGGCATACTCAGAGGAAAACTCACGAATAATTGAAGGAATATGTATGGTATAAGGTTAATAAACTGCTAAATGGGATGTGCACATCACTCTTTGGGCGGGGAAAACCCCTACTAGGCCAGTCTGTATTACAATGGTATATTGGCAGGAAGGGAGGGGGCTTCTTTAACACAGTCATGCTTGTTATAGCTAAAGGTTTGCATTAATCTTTGTGGAAGGTACATGTTCCATGAAACCCAATAAAGAAATACGTTAAAAAGTATATATTTTTCTGTTCCTAAAAGGCATTTCTCTCATTTACTACTACTATAAATATTTGAGCTCTTCGTGATGAACTGGAGCGATCCATGTAGAAATCATTTCTGAAGTCTGTAATAACAAGAGGAAATCAAAAAACTAATATTAGACATTAAGACTTTTTAAAACAAATTATTTTTGATAATGGAGTGTATATAGTTCAGTTTCTCTACTTTAAAAATTAATATCTAAATTATAATCTTTCTTTGGGGAATAGAATTATGACATGAACAATCATGGCAATATTCAACGTGCATTTTCCCTCTTTGTTACAATTCTCAACACTCAGAACAGAGCAAACATTGCTATAAAATCTTTCCCACCGTAGCTAAAGCACACTTTGATACTACATTTACTTTATATACTTACCTTTCACGTACTAATGTAAAGATCACTATCATTTAGTCTTAACAAAAGGTAAAACAAGTACCAGGCAAAACTGTAGGGTGTCTACAGTTATAAGTGCCACACAGGGGATTAGAATTTGCCCCCAAGGACTGCATTTGGGGGAGTTGAGGGTAATATGAAGCAAATGAATTTAGCCCCTACAGATCTGTATCCTTTTGTAAATTTGCAAACTGTTGCATTTTATACACTACATTTATATGCACTCAAAACATACACCGAGTTGACACTGGGGTAAAAGCCTCATGCACTGTGGGAAAGTGCAAGAAACTCTGCCTGAAAGGGTTTATGTAGTAAGGTAAGGTTTTGAATACAGAAAGGAAATCCAGAGAAATAATTCAAATCTAACTATCTGCTAAACCCATACCTGTAGATTTTCCGCTCTGTCTAGATTCCACATGCAGTGTGGACAGAAAACAAAGGCAAAGCAAGAATCACAAATATGCAATTACGAGCAGGTACACATTTCTGGCGTCAAACCACAGTATCACTTGGGTAATATTTCAGATACTGGAAGTCGGTAATTAGATTCAAAGAGGTGTTGATAGTAAAAAGAAAGTATTACAAAAAAACACATTATAAATGGGCATTGATGATACCATGAACCCAAGAGTCTTACTCAACAATAGGACTTAGCATGCTAATTTGGAAAACAACCATACATTTCTTATTGGAAAAAGTTCTTTTTTTTAATAGAATTCCATAGCAGCAAAATAAGTAATACATAACAGAACACATATATCAAGACATCCATCATTGTGCATTTTAAGCCCCAATCCTAACCAATGCCCTCGACATCAAATTAACATGACATACAAACTATAACATACATATTAAACTTAATTACCCCTCCCTATTCTCCCTCACCACCCCCAAATCCTTAACCCTAATTTCCTTTTTCTACATCCTTTAACAGCATATAAACTGTATTCCATAGTGTACATATTGAGAAACTTGGCTTCTCAAATGGCGGTTGCCTCTTGCTGTAGCCAGGGTGAGGCAATTGCCCAACGAGCAACCGCCGTGGCCATAAAAATGAGATAACGGTGTTTATATAGTATCTGCCCCTGGCGGAGATCCTCCCCAATACCAAGCAACATCATAGATTGAGAGATTTTAACAGAATCCCCGGTTATTTCTAACAAAAACCTCTTTATAGATTCTATCAGAGGGTCCAATACCGCACACGCAAAAAACACGTGCATAATGTCTGCACTATCCTTCCATCATGCTAACCACCCACTTCATCATTTTAAGAGGAGTATGATATAAATTGAATAACATTTTATAATGTTGACTTTTAAGTTTAGCTGCACAGAAAATCCTCCCTGCCAAATCAATGGATTTTTCCAATGAGATTTCGGGGTTCCCTATCCAAGTTCTCCATCTCATATTATATTTTTTTCTAGATCATCCGTTCTACCCTCTAACAATGTTTTATAAATTACCCCGATATTTCTCTGCGGTCTAATAGATTCTACAATTTTAAACTTCATAATGCAGATAATGTAAGTATTTAAAAAATTGAGTTGTGGGTAGATGGAATTTATCCGCCAACTCCGCAAATAGGTATAATCACCCATCATCACGATATAAGTCGCCAAGTCGGGTAATCCCCTTCCTTCTCCAGCCTAAAGCCACCTGATCCCAGAAGATCGGGGGCAGCACTCCCGTAGCATTAGTGGGGGTATACATGGAAAGTACTGGAATCTCAAAGCTTTCCGTACAGTCTTCCAGACTTTAAATACAGCATTTAATACCTTAAAGTGCGTTCTTTTAAGATAACTGCTGTCCACTATTTTGAATAGGCATTGCTTGACCTCTGACCCTAGAATTATCTGATAAATTGAGGGGGTTTCGGCCAGATTACTAATCTCTTCTCCGGTAAGTAAAATACGTGCATTAACCAAAATACAGGAATATTAATACAAAGCAAAGTCGGGTATAGACCATCCTCTTTCTCGAGGAAGAGTCATATATCCGGCAGCCCTACAAGGTTTCCCCGGAGCCCACATAAACCTAGTACAGAGAGATTGTTAATATTGAATTTGTTTATAGGATACCTCCAGGGGCACTGCCCTTAAAAAATACATAACTTGCGGTAAGACATTCATTTTCAGGACGTTAGCTCTGCCCACAAATGAAAGATGGAGATTCTCCCACCTTTCAAGTGAGCGTTTTACTCCCCAAATAATATCGCCCTAATTAACCTTAACGATCTCTTTAACAGAGGTAAGGATCTTAATACCCAGATATGGATTTCTTAAGCATATGTGTGAAATTGGTGACTTACAAAAAAATAAGAAATCAGTACAAGTCCAGAGGTTTGCAAGGAACAACAAAAGAGAGGAAGTATGTGAAATTGAACCACTGGAAATAAGACAGCTAAGAAAAAAACTTGTGATTGAAAGGAAGTAAAAAGGGAGTCAGACAAGAAGGCTGTCGGGTTTGTTTAATCATAAACACAACCAAGCAGACATCTAGGCCAGCGGGACCACTCCCACACTAAGACTGACAGCACGGACAAACAGGTTGGAGAGAATGAAGCATATTTATATAGTAAGATTATGTTTGGGTGATATACATTGAAAATTGCACAGCTAGTGAGATGAAAATTATTTTACTTGCATGTCAGATATAACAAGCAAAAGCTATATTCATTCCATCGAAGAAGGAGCAATTTGCACACCAAGCAATGACCTCAGATAGTAATATTACCAAATCACTGCTTGGAAATAGGAGTTTTGTATAACAAGAGAAACACCGATGACGATTATTTGATAACATTATCTCTAAACTGATGAAGTGGTCGTTACACAGAAAATGCATCTATTGGAAAAATATAACCTGAATAAAGAGTGAAATTAAGTAAGTAAGGGTTCCAACTTAATGTAAGTGGCTGGGGTGGGCCAATATATTTAAAAAAATAGCATTGCAATTACAGCTGATAGAAAAGTCAGCTGTGTCTGCTGCGCGCCTGACTGCAGAGTTGGGCATTAATCAGTATTAAGTGCCGATTATACAGTGTTTCCAGAGTGAACTGATGAGTGGGATGGGGGAGGGGGGCGGCGGAGGGAGCTGGGGGGTTTCGGTGTTGGCCTACTGTGGGCACAGTGTGCGTGTGTCAGCAGCTTGAGCGTGTGATTGTACAAGGTGGTACAGTTTGCAATAGAAGAAACACCAGTAGTGTTGGACTCTGTCTACATAATCAAATAGCCATTTAACCCATTTAAATTAAAGCAGGTCTGAATTGGTTAATATATTTAATAAATGCCAGTTTGCTCTAAATTGCTCCACTTGAAAGATTTACCATTTTTTACAATGAGATGGAACATTATTTTTTGGGAGCGGGGGGAGGGGGGGGGGCGGGGGGGTTGGGGTGGGGGGAGAATTTTATATAGCGCAATCTTGACCAGAAGGTATTGGGTATCAGAGCGCTTTACATGAGCACCAGTTGTGTTACACAATGACTAATTCATTGTTAGGCAAGGGGAGATTAAGTGATTTTCCCAGAATCACAGGATGTTGAGAGTCATTGCCGAGGCTCGGGCCCGGTTCCCAGATTTGAACTCGACCGCCCTAGCCGTTTGGCCACAACCTCTCCCCAAATCATTATGCCAGTATGGTACAAGACTGTAGAAGACAAAATTATATTTTCCCAGACATTATAAAACCATCAATTGATTATTTATGTAGACTTCCATCTCGGATCATATGATACTGCGACCTACCTCCTTTCAAGTAGCATTTTACCTACCTTAAAAGAAAGGCACAATGATATTCGCAATACACTGAAAGCCAAAGCCTCAGATGCAGCTTCTTATCTGAAATTTCATTGGCATTCATCATTTAAATATCAGAAGAAATAAGTGAAATGGGTATCTATTTGAGAGAAACGTAAATGTGGGCATTTCATTAAGTTGATGAACATACACAATGAACTGGGTGGTGTTGACATATTGACAGATGTGACTAAAAGACATTCGGAGATTATTTTTTTATTTATTAATCAAATTCTAAACTGGTTTGTGCAAACCGTGGGTGTACATACATTGAAAATAGTTTCTGCAGATCCACAGGGCTATTCATATTTATAGATGTAGCGGACACAGAGTTGGACTGAGCCTATGTTGTTCAATGCTGCTATGTTCTTGAGAACAACTCTCTAAGTTCGTGAAGATCTGGTAGGGGGAAAGACTTATTTCAGGTTGCTACAACCATTGTCGTAATTTGACAGTGATCGGGTTAGCGTTAAGCTTTGCTACATGTATTTCCCCTTAACTTGACTATGGTGTTCAGGAGCCATTTTGAACACACTGGCGGCCATTTTATATGAATGCGTCGTAGCTGTGTATACGTGCCAGATAATTCACCTTCCGTATATGATTACACAAGATAGCTGCTGAGATACATCCTGATAATGGTACTTGGTCACTTTCGGGGTGGTTTTGGACGTTACTTAGTACTTGGGGTTGGAAGTAGCTGACAATTTTATGTGTAATAATTGGGATATTATTCTTCCTATGTCTCTGCATCCAATGTGGCCCTATGTTACGTTCCATGTGTCTTTCTGCTTGTATCCTGTCCAAACGAACTATTGTAAAAAATGAACAAATGATTCATAGAGAAGTAGCGAAAATTATGTCCATTGATATTGAAGATGAATACTCTGATTATGTCCACTATGAGGTAGCTTCAGCTGAACGCTAAAAGGGTCGTCTGTCGTAATTTGACAGTGATCGGGTTAGCGTTAAGCTTTGCTACACGTATTTCCCCTTAACTTGACTATGGTGTTCAGGAGCCATTTTGAACACACTGGCGGCCATTTTATATGAATGCGTCGCCTCGTGGTCAGCATACCCATTGTCCTTTCTCTGTACCACTGACCACTTGAATTTGCCCAGCAACCGGCTATTTTTAGTATTGGTCAAGCACGCGCATGCGCAGTTAAACCCTTTGTACTAGTGGACAGTCATCACTTAGGAATGACCCTCCAAACTGACCAGTGGTGTTGTAACTCCTCCCATGAGTTGGCTGTGTTCCAAAAATGACCATATATGTACCTAAAATTGAGCAAATGTGTTCCGCCTACTCTTTTATTGCTGTAAACTGTATAAAAGATGTCTCGCACCAATGTTCGGTGTGATACTTCTTGCATTACCGAAGGGTGCTGTAGGAATGTACCACCACCCCATGGGGTCTTAATAAACTTGTCTTTTGCATTTTTCAGTTTCCGTGCCAAAGTCTGTTATATGGTGTAGCGGGTTTGAAGGAATATGTAGGCCTGGAGAACCCAATACCACACCATAAGATCACTCTGTCATCACTGACAGCATACACAACCCTTCTCCCACTAGTACCAGTAGTAAGCATTTAAGGATTGTCAGCTGGCCTCCCTTCAGCCCAATCACCTGGGACCACAGTAAGGAATGTGGATAATCCACGGAATGTCGATGTATTATGCAGTAGAGAGTTTGGAAAAATGAGCATATTAATATGCCAACGTTGGCAATCTCCATTAATCACTTGGCACATGCAATTTTCATCTCATGACCTCCGATATAGATATCCATTTGGACTATCTTTATATTTATTCTTACTGATCTAGGAATGTTATAACCAAGTCAACACATAACTCTGTCTGTGTCATTACACTGTTGTTAACAGGCCTAAAATCTACATGGTTCCATCACCATTATGCACAAGTGCCACCTCGTAATAGTCTTTTCCCAACCCATTTCCTACAACTTAGACTAAATTTCCCTGTGCAGTGGTATGCATGGTACAAGTCTTGCAGCAGTCATTTTTTAATGCAAAAGCTGATTTGTGGAGGCACTTGAACATACCTTTCAGAATACCATAACTCTACTCCACCTTGTTTCTTGTCCGCCTGCCAGCAGTGTTGCCCCTGTGCTCCTTTGCAGAGCTCACATTCAGATAAAGTGTAAGGATCCAGTAAGGAATCCCAAAGGCACTGTCTCTTATGAGTGGTACATGGTACAGATGTTGTGCTAAAACTTCCGCCAATGTATTCTTGAAGCCACCCCTCCCCATGCTCGCCATTGTGTACTGAATGGTGAATGGCACTGTACCTAATCATGTAGGTAACATATGTGCTGCCCAAATACCTATGCCAGTTATGATGTAACTTAAATCACAAAGGATCAGCACATTAAATGTGTGTTGTCCCTTTCTGCTCTTGTCTGTGTGTTGTGTGGCTGATGGTGGGCATTTCACACTGTGTGAAATCTACTGCTACAGTCAGATTGAGCAGTGCTTCCTGCACACCTTGTGAAGCATTTGGACAGGCAGGGAAGCAGGTGTAGCTTTAATGTGAACCAGTGATATCGCACTCTCTGGGACACCACCTGCCACTGTCACAACAGCTTGATATGTTCATGAGGCAATCAGATGCAGTCAAGTAGTCACACGTGGCAGTACATCTGCTGTCTTTGTGTCATTTTGAGTGTTGGATGTGGCTCCTGAGTGAGATCTAGCAACACGTTCTACATAAATCTATACCTTGTAAGGATGTCCTCTGTACACTGCTATATTCAAGAGACTCTTTGCCTATAAAAGCTCTTCCCTTCTCTTCTATGCTCATTTTATGCAGCTCACAAGCACCAACAACTTTAAATTAGGTAGAAATCACTAATTTAGGACATTTCAAATACATTCTGCCCCCGCCCCCTTCTATAGTTTGCTCTTTTTTGGCACCTGGATAGGGATGGTGCAAATTTTTGCACTGTTTTCAATATTTTTTGCATTATTCGCACATTTGGTATTCTTTTTTTAAAATATCAATAGCAATGTGACTGCTACTGTGTTTACATTTTCCTTAACGAGCTTGCAACACAAACAGTCACTAGTATTGAGCGTCAATTTTTGTGTATTGCCTTTCTGCATTGTACATTTGCTTTCCAGACCGACTGAAAATGTGCTATCCCTGTGTGCATGAGGTCCAACAGGGCAACCTCAAATAATTCTGATCATTATCTCAACTCAGTGAACTGTTTTACATAGACATTCTGGTAACCACTGGAGGGGTCGTAGAAAGAACGTAAGTGTAAAAATAGATTTCCTGTAGGCACTAACACAAACAACACTCCAGTATTAATTAATTTAAGGAGTTTTGTAAAGCTCTGACATCTAAACCTGTCTTTCTAAGGCTATGCAGTAGTGAGCATTGTCCTAAGGTACATGTGGCTCGAGGCTGAGTCAGTTGCACTGCTTTTTTAAGCAAGGCTTGCCCCACATCTGAGTTCAACACAATACACAAGTCCATACAGAGCTGCATTTTGCACTTAAGAGAAAGGTTACCAAAAAGGCAGCCATTTATACTTGAGCCCTAGATGAGTGTGACTCTTGGTCTTAAGGATAGTTGTTTACTTCCTAAGAAGGAACAGGTTTGCATACACTATATGATCCATCTTGCTATAGTTCTCAGAGAGATCAAATATTATATTACAGTTGGTGACCAAGAGCTGTTTAGGCTTTTCAGTTGCAAGTATAAACTAGCATCCTTCACACATCTAAAATGTGAAGAAAGGTTCCCTGCCGCACTCTTTTGTGGATTACTGAATAAGTTATGCAACTGATTTAATTGGATAACATGTGAAGAGGACTTGACCTTTGGAGTGTAGGAAGAAAGACTCCTCATTATGAAACTGAACGAAAAGATCTTGGATAGCAAGTGCTTACAAACAGCTTATTCTTCTTAACAAGCAGCCCCCAGTAACTCACTCACTGTGGTTGTCAGCAGTACCTAAAGCCACAATGGCAATGGCTGATGATCTGGACAGGGGTAGCTCTTTTAGTACAACTGGTCAGACGCACCTAAAAATTTATTCGAAATGACTGATTAGCAGCGCCTAGAAGTTCATTCTGAATGGATGGTCAAGCCTGGCATGAATGTTCTTTCAGTAGAGCTGATCAGTCTCACCCGAACGTTCATTCTTCATTACTGGTCAGCAGTGCCTGGAAGCCTACTGCTCGGCAACACGCTTGGAAGCGGTCAGCACGGCCCCGGAGCTTCTACAGCTCTTGACAGCACCGGCTTTGTGCCGTGGCCCGCGCCTGGGGGTTGTGGCTGGGAATGATAGAGATCTTTGGCCCCACCTGACCTGGCATTCTGCTGCAGCTAAATGAATACAGCGCGGGGGCACAGCGAGATAGTGATGGACCGAACAGTTCCATAAAAAAACCACACAGGAACAATTAGGACATGTGACAAGAAAAGAACCTGCTGCCGCCAGCCGCCTTAATTGAGGCGAACAGCACCGGGCACAGCAGAGACAGCCCGGCCGCCTGCCCCTGTGCTGCCTGGCTGGAGGGACAGGGGTAGATAATGAGCACTAGGAGGCTTGCTGCGAGAGCAAAGGGCGGGGGGCTGGCATGTGTGCACGCTGAAATGCGGGGCTGGCGAAAGGGGTGAAGGATCTAGTGGCTGTCGGGGTGCGTGGGGCAGGGGCAAAGGGTTGTCAGTAAGGGGTAAGAGCGTGGGGCTGTGAGTGGCCAAGAGTACCTTGGTTGATGTAACAGACAAACAGCATCGCGTGGGGGTATAATGACTCCATATATATGCGGGTGGCATTTGCTCTCTGCAGGATCACTCAGAATAGTGTGTGAAGTCAGAGGGTCGTGGGGCAGCATGTGCCACTGCCCTTAACACACGAGCAGGGAGAGAACCGCGGGCGCACACGGTCCCGGAGTGAACAGATAGGTAGCAGGGGTCCTGTGGGCGCGCTGAGGTGAGGCGGCGAGCATGGGGTATCTGCATGGGCACAATGGCTCTGGGTATTTTTGCCAGGAGAGCTATGCGGCGGGGTGTGTGTTGTGTGGCGGGGAGATAGAGGGTGGGAGCGTCATCAGGGTCCGTGGAGGGAAAGAGGGAAAGCGGCCTGAGGAGGAGGGAGAGGTGAGGGTAGGGAAGAGTGGGCAAAAGAGGGCTGTGTCATACTGGGAGATACGGCCGAGAGGAGCAGCAAAATATCACTGTTGCAGCCCGGGGGGCAAAATCAAGAAGTCAGGCATCCTTGCCCATGACATGGGCGGGGTCTGTGACACAGCCGGAAGAGGCTGGTGTGGCTCGTTCATGCGGGGCTCCCATGAGTGAGGGAGAGCCCCGCGGTAGCAGTGGAAGTTCTGAGAAGTCCCGTGTCCCAGGAGGGGGCCCAGGTGAAGTGGAGTGGCGGGGCGTGTTTCTGCAGGGCTCTCGTATGCTGTGGGAGCCCCTGCACGGTGTTGCCTTGGAACCCCGAGCAGGCCACCAAGAAGAGTCTCTGCACAGCAGCCTGGTGAGTGGGGCTGCATGCTGGCACTAGCGAGTGCACATCCTGAGCGGTCCCGCCGTTGCGGGCCACTCCATCGGGGGCAACGTTAATTTTAATTATACAACTTTGTGGCCATTTGGTGCGGGGTGAATGGAAAGTGAAAGTCCTGAGGACGGAAGGGAGACAGGAGATGTGCATGGCACATGACTGAACGTGCGTGTTCACGCGCGCGTTCACAGTTCCAGTCCGTCCTGCGCGTGCCCATCTCTTGTCTCCCTTTAGAGGCAAGTCAGCGACAATAGGTCTCGCTGGCGACAGGCTTTGTCGCCAGGTACGAGACCTAAAAAGGTGATATGGATTAAGAAGGATGCTATCAGAGTAATACCCCTAATGCTCCCTCTGTTGAATAATTTGAATGTTATTCAAATTAGTCTGCAAAGGAGGTACATTCAAATCCCAGTTTGAAATACTTCCTTGCTGACAATAGTGCATTACCCAAACAATGATACAATTTGACTGCTCTGTACTTCTTTTCACCTCTTGACAGACATGTAGAATTGTATGAGAAGAACTGAGAATCAACAACATAAGTTTCATTAGTTGCATGATCTACATATTATTGAAAACAATGGAAGTTTGGATCACCCCTTCAGTACAGACATGAAATACTATGACATTGCCCAAAGGAGATGCCTGCCAAAATCTGCCTACTTGTGTGAGATCCAATGACATCACCAAGGAATGTCAGTCTGCTTTGGATGTTCGGGTTGATCCTCTAGAGAAAATCTCCTTCAGGGGGATCTCCTCCATGTTCAGCAGGAAAAACTGAATGCTTAAGACATTCATCTTAATGGTCCTCCGCTTTCAGATGCTGCTCTCCTGCGGTCACCTAGTTACACAAGTTACTACTTGTGTAATAATATATCTGTAAGAGACATTAGTTAGTGATATATTCCTTACCTTAGAATATCCCCAGGTGCCAGACTGGATCCGGAGATTTTTTAGGCAGCTGTACCCCTGCGCATCAGTAGGTGACGTTGTGCGGCTCCGCGTCCGTCGCTGGCGTCGTAAGCGCCGGGATGATGTCACAGAGAGTACTTAGACAAAATTACACCAGAAAGTCACTGAGAACAGAACGGCCCAAGAAGCCGTCTCTCCGGACTGGACTGTCAAGGCAGTAATGCTTGGTAAACGTGTGCAGCGAGGCCCACGAAGCTGCCTGACAAATGTCCTGCAAGGGAACGCTGCGTCCCTAGGCAGTAGTGGCTGCTGTTGCCCTGGTAGAATGGGCACGCAGCCCCACAGTAGGCTACTTCTTAGCCAACGAGTAACATGCTTTAATGCAAAGAATGACCCACCGAGAGATGGTGCGTTTGTGCACGGTCCAACTTTTTTTGGAGTCCACATAGCCAACAAAGAGCAGGTCATCCACCCGGAACCGTTGTGTACGCTTCAGATAGAATGAAAGCGCACTTTTTGGGTCCAGGTGGTGGAGCCTCTCCTCCTCTTTTGAGGGATGCGGAGGTGGAAAGAAGG
Organism: Lissotriton vulgaris; assembly: GCF_964263255.1. Lineage (NCBI taxonomy): Eukaryota > Metazoa > Chordata > Amphibia > Caudata > Salamandridae > Lissotriton > Lissotriton vulgaris. The sequence continues at coordinate 940,219 of NW_028250360.1, read as the reverse complement.
TGGGCAAAGTGATGGTCTACCCGATGTGGAAGGGCGTGACAACCTTTGGCAAGAAAGAAGGACGGGTCCTTAAAACCACCTTGTCCAGATGAACAGAAAGAAAGGAGGTTTAGAAGAAAGAGGTTGGAGCTCACTCATTCTTCTGGCAGAGGTGATAGAAACCAGGAAAGCCGTCTTGAGAGTGAGAAGACGTAAAGCACAGTTATGAAGGGGCTCAAAGGGAGCGCACATTAGATAGGTCAAGACAAGATTCAAGTCCCATTGAGGCATTATGAAAGGCACAGGAGGAAACGGGTGCGTAATGCCTTTGAGGAAGCGATTAACAACTGGGGACTTAAAAAGAGAAGGCTGATCTGAAAGGCGGAGATGGCTGAAAGATAACCCTTTGATAGTGCCCAGAGAAGAGCCCTGCTGGGCCAAAGAGAGATGGAACAGAAGGACCTCAGCAAGAGGGGCAGAAAGAGGATCCACAGCCTTTGCTGTGCACCATGCCACAAATTTGTTCCACATACAGGCATATACCGTTTTAGTGGAGGTACGCCTGGCTGCCAGAATGGCATCACAGACTTCAGGAGGAAGGTCGAAAGGTCTCAACTGTCGCTGCTAAATCTCCACGAATGGAGGTGGAGGCTGGACAGGTTTGGGTGGAGGACCGTGCCTGCTGCTGCAACAGAAGATCCTCCCAGGGAGGCAGTCGGATCGGAGGATCGATCACCATGTTAAGTAGCTCGGGATACCAGTATCTTTGTGCCCAATCCGGAGCCACAAGAATGACTTCTACCTGGTCGTGCCAAATCTTTTTCAGCACTCTGGGCAGAAGTGGTATAGGCGGAAAGGCGTACAACAGACCGCAACTTCAATCTCCACTCTCTTCGGTGGTGAATAGATCTAACCAAGGCTCTCCCCACTGCTGAAAGAGACCTTGTGCTATGTCCGAGTTCAGATGCCATTCGCGATACATCAAGCACCGGCGGCTGAGTTCATCCGCCCTGGCGTTCAGAGAACCTGCCAGGTATTGAACCACCAAGGTAAGGCCTTGATGTTTCAGCTATGTCCAGACGTGCAGAGCCTCCTGACATAGGGTCCAGGACCCCACCCCGCCCTGTTTGTTGCCATACCACATGGCGGTGGTGTTGTCCGGGAACACCTGCACTACACTTCCCCGGACAGAGGGAAGGAATGCCTTCAGTGCAAGTTGGATCGCCCAAAGCTCCAAAAGGTTGATATGGAGCCTGGACTCCACTGGAGACAAGAGGCCTCTGATCTCCGCCTCTCCCAAGTGGCCTCCTCATCCCAGGAGGGACGCATCCGTCACCACTGTGTGCTCCGGTTGGGGAAGGGAGAGGGATCTGCCATTAACCGAATCGCGATTCGTAAGCAACCACTGCAATTGTTTTGCAGTGCCCTCAGAGATCTGGACATGATCGGACAGGTTGCCCTGATGTTGTGCCCACTGGAACGTCAAGTCAAACTGCAGAGCCTGCATATGCCATCTGGCATGTTGCGCTAGCAGGATGCAGGAGGCCATCAGGCCCAGTAGCGGAGGGTTATCCTGACTGAAACCCCGGATAGAGGCTGAAAGATCGGAATCATAGCCTGAATATCCCGGACTCACTGCTCGGGAGGATAAACCAGAAACCGCGTCGAATCCAGAACTGCTCTGATGAAGGGGAGCTTCTGAGAAGGACTCAGGTGCGACTTGGGCACATTGATAGAGAACCCCAGCAAATGTAGGAGGTCGGCCGTAGTCTGAAGGTGGGTGTCAACTGCTTGGGGCGAGCCCGCCTTCAACAACCAGTCATCGAGGTAGGGGAAGACTGACACCCCTGACTGGCACAGGTGAACACCTGAGGGGCACTGGTAAGGCCGAAGGGGAGCACGGCAAACTGAAAATGCTCTTGGCCTACTGTGGACTGCCGGTAACGTCGGTGGGCTGGCAGGACACGGATGTGAAAATACGTGTCCTACAAGTCCAACGCTACCATCCAGTCTCGAGGGCAGCGAAGACCTGAGCCAGAGTGAACATCTTGAACTTCTCCTTCTGGAGGAAGCGATTGACGTTCCTGAGGTCCAAGATGGGGTGCAAGCCCCCTTTATCCTTCTTGGGGACCAGAAAGTAGTGGGCATAACAACCACGTCCTACTTCCGGTCCAGGAGCGCGCTCAATGGCCCCCTTGGCCAAGAGGGCCATGAATTCCTGTTTGGAGAAGTGCGAAGTGACCCCCAACATGCGGTGGAATGAGGTGGTGGCTGGGGGGAAAGACTCGAAGGGGATGGAGTAACCCCTCCGGACGAGTTGCAACACCCACCTGTCGGAAGTGACAGAATGCCAGTGTGGAAGGTGATGTTGAATCCTGCTGCCCACTGTCATGGGGTGCACCCCAAAGCTCGGACTAGGAAGGCTTTGAGGCGGATGCTGCGGGAGCGGGGGTGGACTGACTATTCCGCCATGGTGGTCTCCACGCCCACAGCCACGCTGATGTTGATTCTGCGCAGGCTTCTGACTGAATGTGGCAGGGGCCACGAAAGGAACGAAAGGTAGACGTGGCCGGGCGTGTGGTGGAGAGACGCAAGGACTTGGCCGTAGCCCGAGAGTACTTGAAATGCTCCAGCTGCCTTGTCGCCAAACAGGCGAGTACCATCAAAAGGCATGTCCATGAGAGAACTCTGGACATCCCCCGAAAACCCAGTGGACCGCAGCCAGGCATGGCGACGTAGGGCCACTGTTGTGGGGATCGCTCTCCCTAAGGAATCCACGGTGTCCAAGCCACACTGAATGGCAAACTTTGCTGCATCCTTTCCCCCTGCCACTGCCTGGGGAAGTACAGCCCAAACCTCTTCTGGACATTGGGGCAGTGTCTGCGCCACTGTGTCCACACAGCGTGAGAGTAGCGGCTATAAAGGCATGTGGTGCTGCCTGACCGCAGCCCCAAGCTGACAGAGGAAAACCGCCTCTTGCCAAACTGCTCCAGCTTTTTTGATTCCTTATTCGGCGGGGCAGTAGGGAATGCACTCTGAGAAGTGGAGGCTACAATGACCAAGCTCTCCGGAGTGTGATGATTTGTCAGAAAGGCCGGGCAACGACGCCTGGCCACGTTCGTATATACAGTAACGCCCGTGGCTGGCCTAGACCAGGTGCCTATCAAAACATCTGTCAAAGCATCATTAAACAGGAGCAGAGGTTCCATAGAACTTGCCGCCGGCCGAAGAACCTCAGTAAGGAGGTTGGTCATGTGAGTGACAGTAGGCTGATCAAGGTCAAGGGCCTCAGCTGCTCTACGGAGCACCATGCTATATGTGGCGCCCTCCTCCATGATGGCAGGAGGAGACATAAATCGAGGCTCAGAGGAGAGGTCAAAGTCGCCTGCATCTTCCGAGTCTTCCACCCACTCATTTTCAGACTCGCACTGCCATGCAAGAGGGTCTTCTGACCCCTCCCAGTCATCCCCCTCACCCACAGACCGTGGTACAGGCGGGAGCGGCGGTGGAGGCACAGGGGAAAACAAGTGCTCCAACGGCGTGCCCGTTGCCGATCCGGCTCCATGTCCCAATTAGGGTCCCAAGAAGGAGCAAAATTGCCCGGGAATTCAGGCAAGGGCAGTTGTGGAACAAACGGAACCCAAGGCGGTGCCAGGAAAAGAGCCGCAGGGGGAACCGGGGCCGGAGCCACCGGCGGAGGAACCTGAGGCGCCGGGGCCGGAGCTGCCAGTGGAGGACTTTGCGCCACCGCGGCCGGAGCCGACGACGGGGCCGGAGGCATGCAAGGGCCCTTAAAAGGGATCACGGGACCCGAAGGCACGCCGGTGGCAGCCCTAGGCCTGAACAGGTGGTCCATGGCGGCAAGAAATTCTTGAGTCAAATACTCAAAAGAAGAAGAGACAAAAGTCTCAAAAAAGTTAGTAAAAAAGTGACTAGGGTACGTGCTTTAACCGGATCTGCACTTGCTGGCGTGGAAAAAGAAAGAACTGACATCAGCGCGTATGAGTGGCGCCTAAGTAGTCTCTGTGATGTCATCTCAGCGCTTTTGATGCCAGTGACAGACACAGAGCCGCACTATGCCACCTACCGACCCGCAGGGGTACTGCTGACAAAAAACTTTCTGATATAGTCTGACGCCTGGGGATATTTTAAGGTTAGGAATCTATTACTAACATGTCTCTTTCAGATAGGCCTTATTTGGTGACTCTTTGAGGGACTGTGAGTTCATAGCCTTATCTGTAAATGTATTTGTGACTCTTGCTATGTCCTCCAGTGGTGGGTGAATAATGGCATTGGGGTGAGAGTGGCGCACATTAGGCATGTTGACTGTACTATTTCCGGACTACCATGCAGAGGGCAGCTGTATTGTTGTCCTGCCTACCATGCAGAAAAGTGTGGCTCACTGATTAGAGGAGGCAGACCTGGAAGCAGAGGTCAGCCCGGGACCAGGGTTCAATTCCCGGCTCAGCGGGGTCTTGAGTCCTAAAATGTCCATGGACTCGACAATTCTCGCTCCGGTGCCTACTCGATTCACGGGTTCACACTCTGCGACTCTGGGCAATAGCTTGCTTAATCTCCACAACGGCCCCTCGCGGCGGGATGCCTGGCTTTCACCTTGCGGATACCCTGCCGGGGTTATCTCACAGGGGAATACCAGGACGGGTTCCCTAAGCAAGCACTTAGAAACCGGTTGGTGATGTGCGCTAGATAAATTCCTGACCATTTACATTTACATGCAGAGGGCAGCTGTATTGTTGTCCTGCCAAGTTCAAATAGGTATGGGTTTGCACCCAAGGGCTGAGGGCCTCAGAAAAAGAGGATAGTAGGCTGATCCCTTTCATAAACCTTTGGTTTAACATTCAAGAATGCATCCAGAAGACCTGGCCCACAGCAGGGTGAAAAAGAGTGCTTGTTAGATACATCCTTGACCTGAGTTTAGGAAAGACTCTACCCTTGGGTGCCAATCCCAGATATGGCACATGAACCAGCACTGACTCGTTGCAGCTTCCAGACATAAAAGGAAGGTCTCTCCTGGTCCTCAACTAGTGTTAAAAGCAAAATGCCACGACCTGGAAGCAGGCTTGAAGGCGTGTGCAGGTTTCAAACCTCAAGGACTGGCACTGTGGGGACCCAATGAGGACCGCAAGTGTGATGGTATTGGCATTCAAGACAGTCTGATCTCTTCTTCAGTGATACTCCTCTAAGAGCACTGAAAAACAACTGGTTGGAACAAATTTTAATGGAGAGCAGCTTTATATTTGCAGCAAAGTTTGCACATGAAAAAGAACATTAGAGAGCTGGGGTGGCTTCATACTGTTAGAAATGGGATTTCTAATTGGCTTGGGCATGCGCCTAAGCCAGGCAGAAACCACCACTCTAGTCAGGGCAAGGGAGTTACACACTGAAGATAAGCCCTGCTCACCCCTTGGTAGCTTGGCAGAGCAGTCAGGCTTATCTCATAGGCAATGTGTAATGCGTTTGCGCAACACACTCACACAGCAGCGACACACTGGGTACACCACAAAAGAAACTCCACACAAGGTTATATAACAAGTAGCCTTTGTATAATTCATAAAAACACATTAGAACGTAATGACATAAATACACTGTGCCACCAGATTATATACACCACAGGGCCCATCGGGCCACTCTCAAACATTTAGCGTCACCAGTAAATACTGTCAGGATTGCACTTAGCATAGGCAAAAGTATCAGCAACAGTGCACCAAAGTAAACACTTGCAGTACACATATCATGAGCACCTCCTAGGCATGAACCGTACTTGCTCATATGGTGCATACATTGCCACAACCATTAAAGGTAAGGGCCCACCCGATACAAGTTTGTGGACCTGGGTAAAGTTCAATATAGAAGAATAAAGGTCTTCAAACCAATCAATCTTAATTGCAAAATTAATTTACAGATTCTTAGTTTAGAGCTAAAGTGAATTCATGCTCCTCATGAAAAACAATACTACAACATAGGAGTTCCTTACAATGAAAAAAGTGGATGTGCAGCAAATGAACTTTGTATGAAACGAAATGAATTTATTTTCATTGATAGAGCTTTTTCATTGGATGTTTGTAAAGATTGCTCCAAAGGGGAACGTGCAAAAGAAGGAGTGCTTGAAAGTGGGTGAGTGGGGAAATATTCCCAGAGTGAAGAAAATAGAAATATATAAAGGTTCAATGTGGGATTGATCAAATGTATCAATATTAGTGTCCTGACCCAACACTATTTTACATGGTCAATTTACATACATTTTTACAATCACAGATTGTAATCATCTGTGGCAAATAACAGGTAAGGGCTGGGTGGGTCCAGGTACATGGGTATATGTTGGTTGACGTTTTGACTAGACTTGTGGCCAATAGGATGGTTAAACCTTTGCCTGCAAGTCTTCCTCAGGACGGGATTGGAGGGGATTAGGAGGCAACCAACACGTGGTTTTAGTACCTAGTCCGCACGTAAGCAATTGCGGGAGAGTATAGCCGTACCATTGGCATTAATTCAAATCCATCGGCTGCCCCAGGGTCAGTCCGGTTGGCAACATAATTGCACAGGTTCTGATCACAGCCGGTGCGTTCACGCGGTTACATTGCCACAACAGCATAAGCACATTATGCATTTGCATCAGAATCACCAGTGCACCAGTGCACCCTAGTAGTGTGCACATATTTGTAATCCCCACTGCCAATGTACTAACACATCATCTAATCACATGAGGTCCCACCTAGACATAGGGCAATGGTACTAAACCTCACACTTAGGGCCCCCAAGCACTGTACATAACATGCTGGTCCAGGGCTCACCCAAAGACATGTGTCACTCAACAGGGCAGCTGCACGTGCTCTGACGGCGTAGCTGCGGACAACGCTCTTAAGCTCCCCCGATGCGGAGCAAACCAAAAGAGACCAGCGGCTCAGAGCAATCAGGCCCAACGTCCGGCAACCCTCCCTCACACTTCGTGGGAAGCTTCTATCGGGTCCCACTGACCTGGTGACTGCGGCCCAGGACCTTCTTTCTAGGCTATTCTGGTCTCCTCGCTGTGACCGGATATCACTGGTGACCCACCTCTCCCTCTACCAGGTGGCGTGAGGCGGGAAGTCACAGAATGGAGCCTGTGAGGCTCCGGTTCTTCTCCTTTGGAGCTCGTGGGTCAAAGAGCCGGTGAAGCGCCGGCTCTACCTTGCTGCAGAGCCCCGCCCACAACCAAGCTTTACTCTGCCTGGCTTCTAGCCTCTCCTGCACCTTCCTTTCTCGCAGGCTGCCGTCTCCCACAGGTTTCTAAGCAGCGTCTGGCTTCTCTGCGGCACTCAGTTCCTGGCGAACGGCTGCACTTCATGATTTCTCCTCGGTCGGGTGGGGGCCCAGCCCAGAACTCTCCGGCAAGTTTACCGCTCTCTTTGCGAATTCAAGAGGTGCGATGCCCCCAGGATTGGGCAAACAAAGATAGAATTTCCCTCAAGCAAAGGGGGAGGCACCTCCAATGAATCCAGCGCTCCCGTAGTGCTAAATCTGCTGAGTACTGCAGGGGAACGGATCAAGTGCTCGCCACGGCCTGAGCCACAAAGTCACAAGGGGCAAAGCTAGGCCCAGGCAGGCCAGCTCACAGGGCCCTCCAGCAGAGGTTGGGGGGGGGGGTTTGGAGGGGGGAGTGCTTCATGGCGGTTCCTCCTGGCACCCAGCAGTTGTGCACAGCACTACCCCTTGTTAATGTAGGCTCTGGCCACAGACACACCACAGGGGGCGGATCCAGCACTGTGGAAGGCAAGCACAGTCCTATTCAGGGTCAGGTGCTACTCCTCTCACTACTCCAAGTGAAGATCTGGCTTATTCAGCCTAGCCCTGACTCACCCAGGCCCTCTGGAGCCACTGCACCTCCCCAGCCCCTGTTATCACGAGCCAGATAGGCAATACACGACAGGACGGCACAAACACACATAGCACACAGAAGCCCTCTTCTAAAAGTGGCATTTCTAAAATTGTGATAATAAATCTGCGAACACCATTACGCAGCACTTATCACCACTATTTCAAACATACCACACTTGATCACGCCACCCATCTCATATCAGGAGCTACCACTGAAACACATATCAGGGAATCCCCAATTCATTCCAATGAGAGGGCAGCCGCACAGCAGTGAAAAACCAAATAGGCTATTTGTCACTACCAAGACATGCCACAGAGATAAGGCACATGTCCTACCTTTTACCTACACCGCACCCTTGCCCATAGGCAGGGTGCTAGGGCCTACCTTAGGGGTGACTGATATGTAAAAGTGGAGTCACAGACGTGGCAACCACTTTATGTGCCACGTCACAGCAGCAGTAAACTGTGCGCGCAGGCCCTGCCATGGCAGAGGCCTGGGACAGGTTTGAAAGGGTGGCCTGAAAGCAGGAAACTTTGGAATAAGCTAAAAGCGGTTTTCCATGGTTGCTTCTGAACTTTCCTTGGTTAATGACATGGTTATGAAACATGATTCTAATGTCCCCCCATCCAGTCTAAGAGAAGATATCAGTAAATGTGCACATCATGGACACTTAGTTATTTCTAAAACCTCGAAACTCATTAAATTGTATTATTGGTGGCCATCTTTAGAATCCCAGATCAAGTTTCACACTGATTTATGTTCAGAATGCCTATTATCAGACAAAAAATGGAAAGTCATGAACACACCTTTGCATCCTGTTCCATTTCCAAATAAACCTTGGGACAAGGTTGGAGTAGATTTTTCAGGTCCTTATGATATTTTATCCCATGATTCAAAGTTTCTAATTCTGTTGGTTGATTATCCTTCCAAATGGATTTATCATATGTTTTGTGATTCACCCAGCTCTACCAATGCTATAAAATGTTTTAGAGGCTACACCATCCATTATGGTTACCGACAATGGTACACATTTCATTTCTCAGAAGTTTTCTGCATTTTTAGCAGAGAAGGATGTTTGTCATTTCAAGGTTGCCTTTCATTTAGCAGAGAAGGATGTTTGTCATTTCAAGGTTGCCTTTCATTTCATGGTTTGGTTGAAAGGGCAAACAGATTAGCCTAGGATGCCATTCAAGCAGTCCTTGCCTCAGGCAAAGATGTTCATGATTTCCTTGAGGACAAATGATGGTCCTATAACATTTCGCCACATTGTACCACTGGTCTTTCACCCTTTTCTATTTTGAGAGGAAGGAATGTTCACACTATTTTGTGTCCCAATTGGTTAAAAGATAAACATGTCAAGGGTACACTTGTTGATAAAAATCTTGCATCTCGAGTTTTGGAAAAACAAGTTTACATGAAATCTATACATGATCAAGGAAACATTTTCAACAATTCTGATTGGAAACTCAATGATTGGGTTCTCATTAAAAATCCTAAAAGAGTTTCAAAGGGGTTGTATAAATTTTCCTCTCCAGTGCAAGTCACAGACGTGAGCAGAGGTTCAGCACTACTTGGTTCTAGGGGATGGTGGAACAAGAGATCACTTGTGCGGCTTTCTGACTCACAAGTTTCTTCTTTACTTAAAATATTCAAACAGCAGGTGGAACAATGCGACTGGACTAACTGGTTACGTGATTCATCATCTGTTATTTCTTCGTTTGTCTCTCTAGAGGATTCTGTGAAGTCTACTGGTGGACAGTGTCTAGGTGCACATACGGTATTGCATAATACTGCTTCTCATGATATGACTAGGCTTGCATCTGATTCACCTGTTGATTTAGGTACCCGTCAAAGAAGATTGCCTGTCAAATTGAATGAGTATGTTTTGTCTTAAGAAAATTATAATTTTCCTTTTATTGCTTTGTTTCAAAATAGTTCTAAGTTGTAACTTTTTCTAGGGGATTTTCCTCTGTTGCATTTTTGTTACTTCACTTTTGTTTTGTGGAAAGGGAGAAGTTATGGTATTTTGCATGCATTTGTTGACCGCTCTTGTGCTACCTTAAGTTGCAATGGGGTGACCCAGTATCTCTCAGAACCTGGGCAGTAATGAAATAGTATACTATTGGTTCTGTCGGGTGCGTGATATTTCTTTCCATCATTAGGGGTATTTAAACATTTATTCAAAAGTAGACAAATTAGTCAACAGTAATCCGAAACCAAACTGTCTATGGTATTGCAAAATACTTTTTTATATATAAATGACATCATTTATAAATACCATATTTCAATGTTTTTTCGGCTGTTAAAGGCGCATAGTGGCATATAATATATGAAAGAGGCGACTTTTTAGTGCTCGCTGATATTGTGAAGGTGTAATATATACAAAAGTGATTGGGGGAGAAGAGGGTGAGAATGAGTTGGCCAGAAATGCACAATATATCAAGTAATTCTGTGGACTTAATGAATGAGTCTCTCCACAGAATGTTCTTGATGGTCCAATTAATGTATTGTCGATGTTTCAATCCTGGATCTGCATAGTTGGTGGGTCAATGCAGGTCTTCATCAGGACTAGGGTAGCGGGTTAACAGCCAAAGTAGGCCCAATTGGGCTCACCAGAGCCAGCACAAGGTGTGTCACTTGCAAGGCTGCAGTTGAGGGGTACCAGTAGTTTCCTTCAAATGGTGGTACTTATTTACCAAAGGGGGTCCCTTGTGAATTATAAGCCTTTCCAGGTTATTCCTAATGTCCTCAAATGCTGGTGTAAAAACTTCAGAACCAGTCTCTGATCTCTTGAAACAAAGTATTCTCTTGGGTCGCAGTGATCATCTGGTTCCTAATCTCTTTCACCGCTGTCTCATCACTCGCAATTGTGGATGATTGCTACCAGAGCGAGAGCGTGTCTCGCACCATATGTATTTGTTTAAACCTCATTCCACTAAAAAATCCGCTATTAGTTTCGCCGAATGTGGAAATAAACTGTAAAAACAACTTAAAATACAATAAATTGAAATTAACCTTACCTTAAATATCTTATCCGAGTAGTGCTACAAACATCACTAGGCCCATAAATTGTGTGAACAGCAAAAAGGGAGTGAGGTATGACCAGACTGGCCAGAAAGCAACATTATAGCTGTAAGAGATTAAAATAAATATCACCTGAATATATTATACACGTAGATAATCTATAAAAATACAGTGTTGGAAACCAAAATTAACAAACGGGGTGCTGTGGGGTTTCCAGTCCTCATTGTGCAACACACCAGTTAACCTTTTGACTATGTACAATTTAATTTGATCAACTTTTATCCATTCTAAAAACTTGCAACCAAGAATGTAGCTGTAAATGTATCCAAAATGTGTTATTTGGTCTGGTTGAGCCTCAGAAGAGAGGCAAATAACATAAAAGATTGTGGCAACAAAAAGGGTGTATTTATGTAAATTGATAACCTCCAAGTATTACAAGACAGGCTTCTTCCGGCATCATGTTATTATTTCCAATCATTCTTTAAGTCTTCCTCTGATACGTCAGTGAAAAGGATAAACAGCAGATGAACCTACGAGAGCATGCAGTGACAAAATTGTGAATTCGGGAAGAAGACTTACATTTGCATTCGGAAAAAATGCCACCTTCTCATAAAATCCCCTTGATACAGCACCTCCTTTTTTTGTAATTGCTGTAAACAATGGTTGCTATGACTAATGAATTTCATTTCACTTCATTTCATTTAATCTTTATTTCGGCTTTTTTTAGCCACAAAAGATACATTTTAACACAATACATTATACATAATGAATACACAATCAATTGGAAGCAGAAACTGTACATTCCAGACAAATAAAACTTAAGAAATCATCCCCGTTAAAAAGGCATATAAATAAAATCAAGTGTATTTACAGTTTTCATCTCTAGCACATCTTAAAACAACCTAGCCTGCATCTAATATACACATGTATACTATCTATAGATCTAGGGCCATGTTTTTCCGTGTATACCCAACATTCAAAAGGAATCTGCTAACACAAAACACTATAAGGCGTCTAGTGTCAGTTTTAACAATCCTATATGCTTCCTGGTATGCGCGAGTGCCTAAGGCATTACACAGGGGTTTGATCCATTTTTTCCTAGCATGTTCATAGGCAGTACAAAAGAACAATATGTGGATATCATCTTCTCTTAGATTTAAATCACAACATGTACAGTTTGTACTTTTTGATTGCCCTGGGATCTTATCCCATTTTGCTAGTACTACTTTTGTTTTTAGTATACCATATCTAAATTTTAGGTACAGGCTTTTTGCTAGGGCTAGTTGTATCTCGTTTAAAAATTCCTCAAACAGTGGAACATCCTTAAAATCAAGAAAACTGCGTGTAATGAACCCACATGGAGGATTATTTTGGTAATTGTGTATTATATAAAACCAAAATCGATTCTTAACCTCAGTCTTACATCTTTGCGTCAAACGTGCTGGGTCATCCCAGTAATGGGCAAGGCCTATTCGATGCAACCAATTATTAACATGTTTAAGCCATGAGATTGTGTTATAATCATCCAGACTCTTGACTTCTATAATAACTTGTCTATAATCTTTGAGTTCTGGAGTACTCCAGATTCTGACCCAAAACAACAGTGGCCTAAGTAATGCGATATGATCCGTTCTCTTCATATTTAAATCCAAAAACAAAGGTACAAGGGGTGTACGTCTGGGCATCTTCAATAACCTTCTAAAAAAATTGTTTTCACAATTCGTAAAGATGTTACCTGCTTTTATGCCCCAGATTTCTGCTCCATACAAAGCACCAGATTGGGCCTTAAATTTGTAAACTTCTAGTGCTTGTGAGATGGATTTGCTTAAACTGGCCCCATGGCGCTTTAAAATTGGTAAAGAGCTCTGATTATATATGGTTTTGCTCTTTTCAATTTGTGTACTCCATGAGGTTTTTGAATCTAGGGTAACACCCAAGTACGAAAAATTTGTGACCAGATCAAGCCTTTGGTTATTTAGGAAGAATTGCCCCCTTAAAGGTTTTATGTGGTTTTATAGACATACATTTGGTTTTATTCGCATTTATTTCAAGACCTTTTGAATCACAATATTTTTTAAAAGTGTTCAAAAGGGTTTGGAGGCCCATGGGCGTTTGCGAGATCAGGATAGTATCGTCCGCAAATAAAAGGGATGGGACCCTCACACCATTTAGTTTTGGGGAGTCGTTACCACACCTATCTAAAATTTCTGGGATGTCGTTGACAAATAAAGAAAAGAGTGTAGGGGCCAACACACATCCTTGACGGACCCCACGTCTAATAGGTATGGGTTCTGTTAGTTCCCCTTTTGGGCCCCAGCGCACTCTAGCAAAATTATTATCATGTAATCTTACTATCTGCTGGAGTATACATGTGGGTAATCCCATTGCATATAAACAATCCCATAAACGATCCCGCAAAACTAAATCAAAAGCTGCCCTAAGATCAACAAACGCTACATAAATATGCCCTTTTAACAAAGAGACATATTTCCAACAAATGCAACAAAACCTAAAGACCTGATCTATCGTACTTATATTACGTCTAAAGCCTGCTTGAACCTTGGTAAGAATCTCATTCTCATCAATCCATGTTTCCATTCGATTTAAAAGATGCCTAGAAAAGATTTTTTGCAAAATGTCTAAAAGACAAATGGAACGGTAGTTAGAAGGATCGTGTCGATCCCCCTTTTTAAAAACTAATATAATTTCTGCTCCCCGCCAACTGTGTGGTAATTTCCCACCGGCAACTATTATATTAAAAAGCTTATTTATATATGCCGCCCAAATACTGGTCTCATGTTTGTATAAGTCCCCTGGTATTTTATCTAAACCTTGGGCTTTCCCATTTTTCACAGCAATTATTGCTAACTCGGTTTCCTTGAGACTAAACTCTACAAAATTAGTTGATGATTCCAGCCACGGGCTATTTACAACCTCTGCATTACCACTATCAGGGGCTTTATACAGGTGGGTGAAGTGATCAACCGAAATTTGCTCATTAATAAACACGTCATCCGGAGATCTTCCTCCTGTATTCTCATTAGCAACAAGTTGCCAGAAACCCACATTATCCTTAAGTTTAACAGCTAAAAGCATCTTCTCCCAACATTCCTCGTCCCATGCAGTTCTTGCCGTTCGCTGCACTCTCCTACATTTTTGTCTTAGGGTCCTAATAGCATGTATTGAGTTACTCTTTATTGCCTCTAGGAGTTTAGTCTTACAATAACGACATTCTTTATTATACCATTGATTGGTACCAAAGGAACTGGTTTTATTCAACCTTTTTTTGTGCGACATTTTCGTCACAATTGGTACCAAGGCACTAAAAAAATCATAATGTAGGTTAATACAAACCTCACCCTCTACTGGTTGGGCTAAGTGTTTATCAAAAGTATCCGCAAAAAGTGAATAGATACTGGATAATGCCTCCTTGTTACTTAGTAAACTAGCCCATTTAAGTGATCTCCTATTATTACTTACTAAAGGGCCAGTATTGATTGGATTATCCATAGTATTTTGCGTCACAGAAAACCTAGAGCTAGGGACTAGGCTATTATCCATTGACAAACGCAGTGGTCGATGGTCACTTTCATATTTATGGTCAATTTCAAAATCTAATAAAAAATTCCAGATGTCAAAAGAAACCAAAATGTAATCAATCCGACTTTGATAATTGTTCTTGACAAAAGTTGGTGCTTTCGGAGAATCAGATGGGAAACGACCATTACAAGCCCTCAGGCCATGTACTGCCACCAGTCTCATAATCTGAGTAGCTAGAGTGGTACAACGGGGGAATATTATTGGCTCTATCCTCCTCTGAAAAAACATCACCAAAACCTATAATCGGTTCGAAGTTACAATTAAAATCACCACATACAATTATACCAGTAGGTGCCTCTACAATTTCAGTAAAAAGTTTATCCAATTTGTCGAAAATTTCAGACTCCTTTGCTAACCCACAAGGGCGGTTATAGACATTACACAATACAATACACTTTCCGTCATTCAACTTAACTAAAAGACCCAGTATATCAGCAGAGTCTGTGGTTAGTTGCGTAATTTTTACCTCCAGGGAGACACTGATCCAGATTGTAAGCCCCCCCGATGATCTCCCCCTGACTGATGGAATTGCTGCAATGTTATAAGTCCTGTAACCCATCCTATGTGGCATTTCAAGGGACCAAGTCTCTTGGAGCAAACAAAAATCACAAGAGTCTATGTATTTGGCCCAATCAGGATCAGAGAGGTTTTTAGCCAAACTAGCTATATTCCATGATATTAAAGTTATATTTTCTATTGTGGTTGATCTTATCCCTCCTGATACTGGTTTTGCCCTTACAGGAGGTGACCCTGGATTCATGGCCACATTGTTGCAAGCCCCCAATATAGTCCCTGCCACAGAAGAAACTGGGTTACCAGTCAACTGCCCTGATTTCAAAACACCTCGAGTTTCTATAACTTCTTCCCTTTGGTTTAACCTAGATGGTATCAGGTCTTGGGTCAATGACTCTTCGACAGGGATGGGCGTCGAAAGTGAATCACGAACTTTGTTATATGTAAAAGATACTAGAGGGTTGGAATAGATAGCACCTATACTCTCCAGCAGTGGTTGTAATAGTTTCTGTCCCGTTTTACATCCACCCACGGTGACCACTGTTGGATTGATATGGACAACTAATTGTTGGTCATTCAGTGATCTTCAATCACAATCATCTAGCCCAGAGAAGATATCATACCTATTTGCTGTTTCCAAGGGTGTAAAAGGTCTCAGATGTTCCATCCTCCTATTCGAGTTTCTAGAAGACCTAGATGGTACCTTATTCCACCCAAAAGGGTCAGCGACTGGATGATATTGTCGAGGTTCTAATGTGAACCCGGAATAAAGGGACAATAAAGGAGGAACAATCTGGTTGGGAATCTGAACACCAATGTGGTTACGGGGAAAGACCAGGGACCTAGGATAAAAATAAGTCAGGGGGCGTGGTATAATGGAATTACCACCTCCACCCTGCGGCCAATTCAAAATATAGGTTGCTGCTCGGGGATCTCGAAAATTAATAACTACCAGATCACCATCTGTGTCCATAACCCTGCTGCCCAACCAAGGGAGTCGTCTAACATGCACTATATCACCATTGATGTCATGTGATAGTGGTTTTTCGTTCAGGTGTGTTATTCACACTCTAGGAATCTTCCAATGAGTGGAGGGGTATGGAGTGAATGTTTATCGAGTGCACCAACTGGAGATTTCCAATACCAATCTTGGCACAAAACTAACCCTGGGCGTAGTTTGCTTAGCAGGGCTACGCGTAGCTACGCGAAGTGCACTTTGCACTACGCGAGCTACGCAAACTGCGTAGTGAACTGTGCAAAATGCTGGTCAAACTGATGATTCAGAAAAGGGGGTGGTGATGAACAGAGTGTCTGAATTAAGCAGACCACTCTTACCGAGTCCAAAGATCAGGGCTTGATCCATCACCGTTTTTTTTGCTCACTGCACCATCCCAGCTCAGAACTTGGCTATATGCAAATTAGCCTGACCCTGGTCCAGTGCATCATGGGAACAGGGCAGACCAAACTACCAAGCCAATTCTTATACTGGGAAGGAAACAAGCTACCGGGGACCGGTTTCTGGCATTTCAGCCGTCTTCGGCCCGGCTTGCTTGAATCCTGATGGTGCAATGAGCAAGGGACTCACATCTGAGTATACCCTTCCACGCTTATGGTGGACAAAAATGATTCAGAAAAGGGGGTGGTGATGAACAGAGTGTCTGAATTAAGCAGACCACTCTTACCCAGTCCAAAGATCAGGGCTTGATCCATCACAGTTTTTTTAGCTCACTGCACCATCCCAGCTCAGAACTTGGCTATATGCAAATTAGTCTGCCCTGGTTCAGTGCATCATGGGAACAGGGCAGACCAAACTACCAAGCCAATTCTTATACTGGGAAGGAAACAAGCTACCGGGGACCGGTTTCTGGCATTTCAGCCGTCTTCGGCCCGGCTTGCTTGAATCCTGATGGTGCAATGAACAAGGGACTCACATCTGAGTATACCCTTCCACGCTTATGGTGGACAAAAATGATTCAGAAAAGGGGGTGGTGATGAACAGAGTGTCTGAATTAAGCAGACCACTCTTACCCAGTCCAAAGATCAGGGCTTGATCCATCACCGTTTTTTTAGCTCACTGCACCATCCCAGCTCAGAACTTGGCTATATGCAAATTAGTCTACCCTGGTCCAGTGCATCATGGGAACAGGGCAGACCAATTTACCAAGCCAATTCTTATACTGGGAAGGAAACAAGCTACCGGGGACCGGTTTCTGGCATTTCAGCCGTCTTCGGCCCGGCTTGCTTGAATCCTGATGGTGCAATGAGCAAGGGACTCACATCTGAGTATACCCTTCCACGCTTATGGTGGACAAAAATGATTCAGAAATGGGGGTGGTGATGAAGAGAGTGTCTGAATTAAGCAGACCACTCTTACCCAGTCCAAAGATCAGGGCTTGATCCATCACCGTTTTTTTAGCTCACTGCACCATCCCAGCTCAGAACTTGGCTATATGCAAATTAGTCTGACCCTGGTCCAGTGCATCATGGGAACAGGGCAGACCAAACTACCAAGCCAATTCTTATACTGGGAAGGAAACAAGCTACCGGGGACCGGTTTCTGGCATTTCAGCTGTCTTCAGCCCGGCTTGCTTGAATCCTGATGGTGCAATGAGCAAGGGATTCACATCTGAGTATACCCTTCCACGCTTATGGTGGACAAAAATGATTCAGAAATGGGGGTGGTGATGAACAGAGTGTCTGAATTAAGCAGACCACTCTTACCCAGTCCAAAGATCAGGGCTTGATCCATCACAGTTTTTTTAGCTCACTGCACCATCCCAGCTCAGAACTTGGCTATATGCAAATTAGTCTGCCCTGGTCCAGTTCATCATGGGAACAGGGCAGACCAAACTACCAAGCCAATTCTTATACTGGGAAGGAAACAAGCTACCGGGGACCGGTTTCTGGCATTTCAGCCGTCTTCGGCTTGCTTGAATCCTGATGGTGCAATGAGCAAGGGACTCACATCTGAGTATACCCTTCCTTTTTTTTTTTTTTAATATTTTTATTGAAGTATTTTGCATTTATATACAAAGCACGGCATCATTAATACAAACCAAAGATTAAAGGAGAAGAAATGTATACCAATAATTCATAGATCAAAATAAGAAACAATCACTGAATCATCAGCAGGCGAGGGTGTTATTTCCAGAAATAAATTAGAGCACAAATTAGGTCACAGAAAATACCATAAATAGATGCAACATATATTTTCATATTGTACAGCGTCAATATTATAATTGCACCAATTTGGTATTTCTTATCTGCAGGCAATCCAGCATTTCTCACTATTATTCCTCCTTCCATCGAGTTATAGGATCCCATATTATATCACCCAGCTTCCTGCCCCTTTTTCCCTTCCTTGCATATATCACTTTCTCCATTTTATACGTTATTAGTAACTTAGCCAGCCATTTATGGAAGGTAGGTGGTACAGGATCTATCCATGCAGAGGCTATACATAATCTCATGATAGACATAGCGACAAACAAAAATTCCCTCCCACGAAAAGAACGTATATCCTCAACGTTTACTCCTAATAGGATGGTTCCTGGGGTTAGAACAATTTCACTTTCTAAAATTTTACTTATAAAACATTCGATTTCCTTTTTAAATAAATCTAAGCGGGGGCATAGAGCAAATACATGTTCCAAATCAGCATCCGAGCTTCCACACCTATAGCATGTAATACCCACTAACCCTCCCCATTGAGCTATTTTAGCCGGTGTATAGTACAGGTGATAAAGTGTTTTATAGTGTTGAGCCCGTAATGGTGCTGCACATAGTAATGAGCTCCCCATTTCTAGAGAGATACCAACACTTTCAGAACTGATTGTAAGATTATCCTTCCATTTTTCACTCCACTTTTGATGATCATCTTGTTTTACTTTCATCAATTCAGCATACAATCTTTTAATTGTGCAATCCTCCCCCTTTTGAATAATTTCCATAATAGCATTACGCCTGAATCCCAGAACGCCACCTATCTTTGCCAGGAGGAAACTCCTAATCTGGAGAAATTTGAAAAATTGCCTAGCTTCTAGGTTATATCTGTCTTGCAGATCTTTGAATTGTAGAAAACACTGTTCCCCCCTAATATCTCCCATGGTTCTGATTCCCCCGTTTTCCCACTCTACCATTATAGGTCCCGAGAAAATATCTTGTGGGAGGGTTGGATTATGTAATAATCTCGTATAAGAATTAAATTTTCCTAAGCCAATTTTTTTAGCAAAACTTTTCCAAATTTCGAATGCTGCTACTATTATCTTGAACTTTGTCCTCTTGTAATAGCTAGCCTCTGTGAATTTCAGGAGAACATCCTTCGCTTCCGTTCCCAGAGTTAGGCCATAGATTGCTAATGATCCATATTTGCTCCACTCCTCTCCTCCACTGCCCTGTTCACCTCCCATTAAGCCAGCCATGTTCTGTAAAGCCGCCGCCCAGTAATAAGATTTTAAATCTGGGACTCCCCAGCCTCCCCTTTCTCTTGGCAATGTCATGTATCTAAGAGCCCTTCTCGTTTTCCCTTTTGCCCAAAGAAATCTATTTAGCATACTCTCCAATTTTTTTAATATTTTATTATCGAAGAACAGCGGTATTGCCCTAAATAGATATAGAAATTTTGGAAGGATAATCATTTTTACTATATTAGATCTTCCCACTATTGAGAGGTGTAAATTATCCCATCTATCCAGGTCTTTCTCCACTTTCTTAATTAAAGGGGAAATATTCCTTTCCACCAAGTTATCCAAGTCTGCCATTATGATAACCCCTAGATATGTACCTTCTTGTGTTACTCGGTTGTCTGAGCATGGGGTATACGAGTTTTTAATTATCTGTGTTTTTGTTGTATTTAATTTGTATCCCGAGATTCTTCCAAATTTCATCGCCTCAAGCTCAAGGTGTTCTATAGCTTCAGATGGGTTTGGAGAGATAACAGCGATGTCATCTGCGTAGGCTAAGATTTTACATTGCCCGATAAGCGTTGTAACTGGTGTTATCATCACTGATGCCTCTATTTTACGTATAAGCGGGTCCATATATATAGCGAACAATAAGGGTGAGCAAGGACACCCTTGTCTGGTACCTCTTTTTATATGGAATTGTCCTGTGTTTCCACTGTTCACTCGTAGTGTCGCTACTGGTTCTAAGTAGAGAGTTTGTAAAGCTTTGATAAAACCTTGTTTAATTCCTGTTCTAGCTAGAACATACCAGAGGTAGCTCCAGGAGACCCGATCGAATGCTTTCTCTGCATCGAGTAACATCACTGCGATCGGGTCCCCTGTAACCGCCGAGACGTCAAATAAAGTTATTGCCTTCCATATATGGTGGGTGGTTCCTCTCCCTGGTATAAAACCGTGTTGGCAGCTGCTAACGATCTTATCTATAATTCTTGCCAGCCTTGATGCTAAGGCTTTAGAGAAGACTTTTGCGTCTGCATTAAGTAGGGTTATAGGCCTGTACGAGCCTGGTTCCTCTGGTTTTTTACCCTTTTTTAATATTACGACCACCTCTGCACCCCCCCATGATTTAGGCGATGTTATGCCCAGTTGTGCACCTTGCATCACCTTCACCATTTCTTCTCTCAAACAATCCCAAAATACTTTATAAAATTCAATGGGTATTTGATCAGGACCTGCTGCTTTACCAGAAGGTAGGTTCCATATTGCCAGCTTTATTTCTTCTAACTGCAGTTCTTCTTCCAACCCATCTGCTTCCTCTTCCTCTATTGGATCTACAGGGATATCCTCGAGATACTCCCTCATTTCTTCCTTATCTTTTAGCGGGTCACGACCCTGTGACTCGTCATCATATAACTTCTCATAAAATATCCTAAAAACTTCTCTTATTTTAATCGAGTCTGTGTGTATCATGCCCGCGGTGTCCCTAATTTCCCTCACTATGCCTACAGATTCTTGTTGTCTTGCTCTAGTAGCCAGTATCCTACCCACTGACTCACTCAGCTCATAGCACTTCTCCCTTTTAGTGTTGTAAATTTTCGCCACTTTGCTGGCAATTTCACCCTCTGCCTCACATTTGGCTTTTACTAGCTCTACCCATGCTTTTTCGATATCCCGCCCCGACACCACACAATTTTCTAATTTTCTTCTGCCATCAAGACATTCGAAGCTAATTCTAGATTCCTCAACTGAACTTGTTTCCTTTTATAAGAATTATAACTCATTGTTTCGCATCTTCCAATGAGTGGAGGGGTATGGTGTGAATGTTTATCGAGTGCACCAACTGGAGATTTCCAATACCAATCTTGGCACAAAACTAACCCTGGGCGTAGTTTGCTTAGTAGGGCTACGCGTAGCTACGCGAAGTGCACTTTGCACTACGCGAGCTACGCAAACTGCGTAGTGCACTGTGCAAAATGCTGGTCAAACTGATGATTCAGAAAAGGGGGTGGTGATGAACAGAGTGTCTGAATTAAGCAGACCACTCTTACCCAGTCCAAAGAACAGGGCTTGATCCATCACCGTTTTTTTAGCTCACTGCACCATCCCAGCTCAGAACTTGGCTATATGCAAATTAGTCTGACCCTGGTCCAGTGCATCATGGGAACAGGGCAGACCAAACTACCAAGCCAATTCTTATACTGGGAAGGAAACAAGCTACCGGGGACCGGTTTCTAGCATTTCAGTCGTCTTCGGCCCGGCTTGCTTGAATCCTGATGGTGCAATGAGCAAGGGACTCACATCTGAGTATACCCTTCCACGCTTATGGTGGACAAAAATGATTCAGAAAAGGGGGTGGTGATGAACAGAGTGTCTGAATTAAGCAGACCACTCTTACCCAGTCCAAAGATCAGGGCTTGATCCATCACAGTTTTTTTAGCTCACTGCACCATCCCAGCTCAGAACTTGGCTATATGCAAATTAGTCTGCCCTGGTCCAGTTCATCATGGGAACAGGGCAGACCAAACTACCAAGCCAATTCTTATACTGGGAAGGAAACAAGCTACCGGGAACCGGTTTCTGGCATTTCAGCCGTCTTCGGCTTGCTTGAATCCTGATGGTGCAATGAGCAAGGGACTCACATCTGAGTATACCCTTCCACGCTTATGGTGGACAAAAATGATTCAGAAAAGGGGGTGGTGATGAACAGAGTGTCTGAATTAAGCAGACCACTCTTACCCAGTCCAAAGATCAGGGCTTGATCCATCACCGTTTTTTTAGCTCACTGCACCATCCCAGCTCAGAACTTGGCTATATGCAAATTAGTCTGACCCTGGTCCAGTGCATCATGGGAACAGGGCAGACCAAACTACCAAGCCAATTCCTATACTGGGAAGGAAACAAGCTACCGGGGACCGGTTTCTGGCATTTCAGCCGTCTTCGGCCCGGCTTGCTTGAATCCTGATGGTGCAATGAGCAAGGGACTCACATCTGAGTATACCCTTCCACGCTTATGGTGGACAAAAATGATTCAGAAAAGGGGGTGGTGATGAACAGAGTGACTGAATTAAGCAGACCACTCTTACCCAGTCCAAAGATCAGGGCTTGATCCATCACCGTTTTTTTTAGCTCACTGCACCATCCCAGCTCAGAAATTGGCTATATGCAAATTAGTCTGACCCTGGTCCAGTGCATCATGGGAACAGGGCAGACCAAACTACCAAGCCAATTCTTATACTGGGAAGGAAACAAGCTACCAGGGACCGGTTTCTGGCATTTCAGCCGTCTTCGGCCCGGCTTTCTTGAATCCTGATGGTGCAATGAGCAAGGGATGCTTGTCCGCACTGTGCAATCAGTGCAAACTGCATCTTGCACAGTGCAAGCAGTTGATTTCTGCTGCTTGAGTAGATTTCTACTCGAGCAGCAGCTTTCTCAACGCAAACTGGTAGTTTCTCATTGCGAGCGGTCGCGAGCATACGCGACCACTCGCAATGAGAAACTTGACCTTCCCGCATTGAGAAGCTCGCCGGGAGGTTTATTTTCCACGCTCGCGAACGAGGAAAAAGTCTTGCCGGGAAGTAATTTTACTTGCTCGCGGTCGCCAACTTGACGTTGAGGACCGCGAGCAAGCAAAAAATGACTGCTGCACTACGCTACGTGGGTTTGCACTGTGCTATGTGCAATTTGCGTAGTGCAAAGCAGTGCGAAGCAGCGCAAACTACGCGAGCGTAGCGTAGTGCTTTGCCCAGGCTTAAACAAAACCCACCAAAACACAACCTTTTCAGCGCCGCCCTTTCAGTTAACTGTACAAGAGGCCTCCATTCAAGGTTGCAGAATTCAGGTTCCCTTTCAAGTGTGCAAATCCCGGAAGTTGTGGGTCCACCAGTTACCCTTCAATTCACAATTCACTTTTGAGACTACTTGACAGGGGCGAGACTGCCGCACTGATACTACTTGACCTCAGTGTGGCGTTCAATCCTGTCCCGCATAAAATTCTTCTTAAATCTCTAGCCGCCATGGGCATTGGAGGCCTAGCTCTTGACTGGTTGGCTTCTTTCCTGACGGATCGAACGTTTCAAATCTTCTCCCATTCAGCTACCTCCAAAATCTATCCCTCACCCCACGGTGTTCCTCAGGGCTCAATCCTAAGCCCCCTACTTTTTAATCTTTATGTCACTCCCCTGGCCCACATCGCTGACAGCGTCGGTTTAACTTTGTTTACCTACGCCGACGACTCGCAGGTTGTCTTCTCCCTTTCACAATCTAACCAGACCTCCACCTCCCTCCTTCAGTTTGGACTTGGGGAAATTGCCACGTGGATAAATCTTAATCTTCTCAAACTGAATGGAGGGAAGACTGAAGTCCTGGTCCTTGGGCATAAGCAAGACCTCTGGACCTCCAGGCACTAGCCTTCTGAATTGGGCCCGCTTCCGTCTCCATCGGAGCACGTGCGTAACCATGGGGTGATCATAGACAGTGGTCTGACAATGCAATGTCAAGCCAACAAAGTCTCCTCAACCTGTTTTACCATCTTGCGTTGGCTGAAGAAGATTCTATGGATGCTGCCAATCGACGCCCAGAGGTCGGTGGTGAATGCTTTGGTTACCTCCCGGTTGGACTATGGTAATGTACTCTACCTGGCGGTGACCAAGGCAGTCACTAGACGCCTCCAGTTAGTGCAGAATGCCGTGGCACGTCTGCTAAGTGGCTGTGTAGAACTGACCATATAACAGGACGTCTTCGTGATCATCACTGGCTGAAGGTGGATAGCCGAGTGAAATTTAAGGCGCTCAGTTACATGCACAAAATCAGGATGAGAACTGCTCCCAGCTATCTGCAATCCTTGGTCAATGCCTACTCCCCTTCTCGTTCCCTCCGTTCCTCCTCTCAAATTCTTTTCACTGTGCCCAAGTTTAGATTGTCCAGAATGGGCGGAAGCCCGTTTGCTTTCCTAGGGCCCAAGTTATGGAACTCTCTTCCTTTCAAAATTCGCTCTGAGGACTGCTATGCTCGTTTTCGCTAAGCCGTTAAGACCTGGCTTTTTAATCAATAACTGCGTTTCTTTCTGTACCTACTGCTTGTTGCTATTTCTCAGCGCCGGGAAACCCTTTTGGGTAGCTGTCGCGCTTTATAAGCTCAATAAATAAAATAAATAAGACGGGATAATTCAACTACTACTTGGAGTGTAACCTTCAAACGAGAGCAGAAAATGAAATTAATTCTTTAGCTAATAGCTTCACTAAATTGAACTCGAGTAGCTAACAAACTCACACAGAAAAGGACATGCCTTAGATCAATTATGGGCTCCTAGTTCGCCCTTGAGAATTACTACTGTTCTTTCCTGTGACTAGTCTGAACCCCATACTATTAAGTTTTCCTCTACCAGAGGAAAATACATAATGTAATAGAATTTGAGTCTCCTTCAGGGAATGGGGCAAAGTCAATGTGTCAGTTATGGTTACCTCTGTCAAAGAAACTAGCTATCCAGATTTTGGCACTTTCCTAGTGGGTAATAAAGATAGTCATAAATCACACCTCAGTAATTTTCAATTGGGTGTTTAAACACTTTGCATCTGCTCAATTGGTCTCTCAAGACTCGCTCTGGCAAAAACCACCACCTAGAAGGAATGTGGCGGAGATCCTTTAATCAATCTGCTAAAGCAGAGTTTAGGAAAGAGCGTGCTATCTATTAAAAAAACTGTTATTTTTACTATATAAGCTCGTTATTCCAACAGACTCAATGCACTGCTCAACACTCGAAAGCGTTTTTTCTAATTATTAAAGAGATGTCGGGTATGTCTAAATTCACTCCTGGTATAATTCCCTCTCAATCTTCCATAAATTAAACATACATGTTGTAGACAATATTTCCAACATTAGACTGGATATTGTCAAGTGATTGTTCCTACTGTTTACTTGGCTGTAAAACCAGTTCCAATAAACTGCCGCCTTTAGCTCAGATGTCTAGAGCTGATGTATTGTCACCTATTGCTATGATTAAATTGGCCTCACCCTTGAACCCTTGTCAGCCAAACATTTTTATACAATTGGAAGACGCAATCGCGGATTCTCTTACTGCTCTTAAAATTTCTTCTTTAGAGCATGATATAGTTCATAGCCTCTTTGAAGAATCAAATGTGTTACCATTGCTAAAGAGGGCGCACAGAACCCAAGACTATAACTTATTACCCAATGTCTTTACTTCCCATCTGTGCAAAAATCAACGAAAAACACGAGGTCAGATTCCTTTGTAATCACCGGCATAAGTATTTTTTTTAAATTTATTTTCAAGCTGGCTTTCAGGAATGTGCAGAGTACTGAATTTGTGATATCAATCATTGTTTAGAACATGGCAAGGGGCACATCAACATACTGTCATAGATTCCTGAGGAAACATTTTTCCTAAAGAGGATGGTAAAAAATCTGCAGTAGCAGAGAATATTGTTCAGACTAGACTATTCAAATTCGCTCTCATTTGATATATCTACCGCTCTCTCAAAGTAATTTAAAATGGATCTGCAGGGCTGACATTGAAAACGTCTAGATTTGAAACATCACACCCTTTTCTCAATAAGTTGCAACTGCTTCCTATTAAACAGGGGTTTCAGTTCAACTCAATTTGTATAATCTTTAAAACTATTCACGGAACTGGCCCTAATTTCATCTCTAGCAAACAAAATATATATATTTCTGGTCATACTCTGCATTCTCCTTCGGACAACTTTGGCGGTCCCTAAAATCCACAACAAAGGAAGATGAGGAAACTGCTTTTCTTTCTGTGCTCCATGACTATGGATTCTTTCCCCATTTAGGCTTCAAGCTGAACCAAATGCAGCTTATTTTAAGCCGAACCCTTTAAAAATGGCTTTTCTAAGAAGCATTTTACCCGTAGCTCATGGAGTCTTGGGAATTCTCTACGTGCCAGTTCAGTATCGAGAAACCATTCAGTCTTCGCACACTCTATAACTGAGTTAGCATAACATAATCCCTATAGAAATGAGGAACCACCTTCTCGTCCTGATCTGGGACCAGATTCTTACTCTGCTGATGGCCCTCTTTGGATTAAAGGTTACTGTCACTTGGGACACCTCTTGAGGAAGGTTGTTGCTTCAATTCTTTGTGATGCCAGCTGTGCTGCCCCTCCCAAATGGGTCAACTCCACTAAGTAGTCAGTGTTTGCAGTAGAACAGTTTTTCCGGCTTTAGAAAAGATTGAATTGACTTCTGACAGCCCAAAACTTCACACCTAGTTGGAAAGCTATAACAGCCACTGGTGGAAGGTCAGGTGAGCAGAACTTATTTAGTTCTGCTTGGATTCCAGGCTGCATTAAGTGTACTTTGTACATTTCTACTACAGATTTCAACAATGAACTAGATTCTCCCAGGAGATATAAAAAATGACTTACATTCACAATTAATTATCCTCATGGGAACATACAACTTCAGGTACACAAACAACATTTTGTACTTTAATACATTAAACACCCAGAATGTTGGTCCTAAGGGAAACATTTACCAGTGTCTTAGTCAATATGTAAAAATAGGTGTTCTACTTTACAGAGGATGTATTCTATATGTTGTAGCACTGACTTAAAATAGCAGCTAGCCAAAATAGCAGTTAGCCAGGACTCAGAAGTGTTCCCCCGAGTCACACACAGCTGTCATACATGTGTGTAGTTCCTGTCCAAACGTACCATGGCCTTAATAAAAAAGTTTTTTAAAAAACAGTTGATTGCAATCAAGTTTTCCTTATGGCAAAAGCATGTGTGCTGTCACACTGAACTGAAGTGTCTTGGAGCACAGATTCCTGATGCCGGACAACAATGTCATGCCCACGGCTATTAAGAACAGGCCAGGTAAAGGGACAGGCTAGTTTCTTTGCAAACTGTACCTTATATTCTTGATGAAAAGGCTCTGTGTCCTTGGAGTTACTCAGGTTAGCTTGGGATGAAGGGAGCAGCTTCCAGCTTCCTTCTCAAAGAGCAAGGCAGTCCTCAAGCAGCAAGGCAGTCTTCTGGTAGCAGCAGAGCAGTCCTCTGGTAGCAACAGGACAGTCATCTGGTATCAGGGCAGCCCTTCTTCTGTAATGTCCACAGGCCAGGAGAGTACTGAAGAGTTGTTCTCAGGGTCCAATATGTATACCTGGTGCCAGCCTTTGTGTCCTGTCCTACCAACACCACATAGGTTTCTGGAAAGTTCTTCCTTTCCCTGTCAAGGCTCCAAGAAGTCTGAGGTGACACAAGGCTAGTGTCTGGGTCCTCTGTGCGTGCTGGTGGCAAGCCCATTGAAGTGTAAGTGGACAGGGAACAGCTCCGTCCACAGCCATCCTGTCTACACCTAATCCCCTTTGCACCACTGTGTGGGAGGAATATACAAACCCCAAAAACAGAGCCATTTACAGTCATGTGACCCAGGATGATAGCAGAAGGCACAAATGGTTGGAAGAAGAAAATGACAACTATCTAAAAGTACTGTTTTCAGAATTGTGACTTAAAACCCAACTTCACCATTAAAGAGGATTTTAAATTACAATGTATTTGAGTGTAAACAGCATACCTCCATGTGCTCCCAATCCACAGCTTTCCCTTTTTAAATGTAATACAGTAACCCAACTTTAATCAATGGGAAAGTTAGGCCTTACAACAGCGAAAAAATGACTTTAGGTGTTTTTTACTGCCTGGAAATGTAAACATATACCACATGTCTTACTTTTTAATTACAATGCACCCTGCCCTTTGAGCCTTAAGGGCCAATCTTGATGGCTTACATGCGCTACAAAGGAAGGTTTAGGCTTCGCCAAAGATTTATTTTTCGAAGTTGAATTGGCAGTTTAAAACTGTATTGTGGGCTGCAGTGTCAGGCCTGAGACATGTTTCCCAGTGCTACTTTACTGTGCAGCACAATGAGTGCTGCAGGCCCACTAGTAGCAGTTAATGTACATATAGTACCATATACTAAGGATCTACAAGTAAATTGCATGTGCCAATTCAGCGTAGGCCAATTCCACCATGTTTTAAAGAGCACTAACACTTCAGCATTGGTTAGCAATGGCAAGGTGCACAGAGTCCTAAAGCTAACAAAAACAAATTCAACAAAGCAGGAGTGGTGAAGGAAATACGTTTGGCGGGATCCCTGCAGAGAAGGGCAGGTCCAACATGTGTACAGAGCTTGTAGCTCACTTCCGCAACAAGTGGGAGCTATTACTATGAAAAGGACTGTTTTAAGAAACTATTTTAGGGTCAATAGGTGCAAAGGACAGCTGTGCATCGGCTAAAATGGAGTACTCATAAGGAAAGTGAGCACCAAATTAAGGTCTCACTGTGGCATCACAAAATGCTTGGGTAGAAACATATGAATCACACCTTTATGAAATTGCACCTGAAAAACTTTATTTAAATAAGGACTAACACTAAGGTTGGTCTGGTAACCTCAAAAATGACGCAAGGGCCAACAAATAACCTTTAACGGTGCCCATGCAGGTCCTTGCTGTACTAAAGACAGCACAAAAAGCAAAACATCTGCCAACATTCCTTGTTTTTGGGTGTTTACACCAGGCCACAAACTTACTGCAAAGTCTGAAGTAAACAGTTTTCACAAATAGATGCCGGGCTTCTAGATTGGCATCACTAATTCAGGAGAGAGATCGAAAGCAGTCAATTGTTACAGCACAATCTCCATGCATGGAGGTGTAGGTTGGAAATGCCTGGGCGCAGGACCTGTCCTGTTGCTGTGACAGAAGGTCCTCCAGAAGCGACAGGCTAACTAAAGTACAGAACTTCCTGCCAAGAAGTCCTGAAGCACCAGTCTGGAGTCCCCTGACCTGCCCATGTAGTAAGTAGTGTCCAACTCGGAGTCACCAAAATCTTGCTAACCATAACCCACAAGTCATCGGAGTATTGCCATAGGAGGCCGCTGGCATTCACAGAAAGAAGGATGAGACTGGTGTAGGAGAACACCACTTTCCCATGTGCATTGATTCCCTATCGAGAGCAATGTAGGGAAACAGTTAAGGTTCAGTCTACTTCTGGACGCCAGGACCATCAGACATTCAGAAGTAGGGTATTGTATGAGGAAAGCGGAGTCTCCTAGGGCGGGTCTGTGTCTTCTAACCACTTGCCCATCCGCCAACAGGAAAGTACAAGGTTTTACCCAAGTGCCCATTAGATTGAAGGACTTCCAAGAGAACATTGGTCTCAACCACAATGGAAGGCAGTTGCGGTCCTACACTTTGTCAGCACAACGGATAACTACTGAAAAAATAGCTGATTCTTCTGTGGAAGGATTGGTGCGGAAGGTTCTCAGCACAGTGTAAAGGGAGGAGGCCAGCTCACTAGCCTCCTGTAGGTCCATATGAGGATTGTCACCAGCAAGTAAAGCAATGCATCATCCTTGCCATGGTGGTCACCCTGACTATGTTCAGAGTATGACGAAATAGGGTTCTGAAGGACTTCTGGCTCATGGCGGCATTCTATCAGAATCAGAATGAATGAGTTTGGCACCTAGGCATACTCAAAGGTGAAGAGCCTGCCATTAGAATATCCATCAGAAATTAATTATTTTTTATAATGAACGTCAGATCATAAAGAAAAGTGGTACTATTTTATTGCAGTGAAAACCCTGCTTCCAATGTGTCATTAAGCAGCCAGCAGTCAAAGACTGGATTTGCATTCCTGTCCACCTGTTGCCTCAGATGAGCTGCAACCATTGGAGTGTCTTTAGGAAGCAAAATGACTATGTAAGCTGCAAGGAAGAATCTTGGACTGACAGATGCTCCCCGACCACAACAAAGAAAGTTGGGAATGGGATTATGAGTTATGTACATTGAACATGTACATTGAACATGACAAGCTGTCCGGATGTTAAAATTGTATTCAGAACTTGCGGCAGAATGTAATAATGAAAGGCGCTGCTTTGTAACAGGGCGTCCGTGGTTGGTTATTCAAGATAATATCTTGGGCAGAACTCCCATATGGCGTGCTTGTATACTTGTGAAATAATGAGAATTTTAACCTCACTGTAGTTCTGAATTCAATTTGACAGCAGAAATGTGGGAGTCAAAATACAGTCAACACATTAGAAACCAAAGAAGTTAGTACAGACATTACCTCAAACCAGCTGAAAGTCAGATTCTGAAAATAAAAATCAACAAAAACCATGCAGCTCAAGAACTAGCAGACGTGACATAAATGGGAACCCAAGAACCAACATGAAGAAGCCAGCTGACAGGAAATAATGGCTGAAATCAAAAGGCAGTTAAATATAGAGACTGTACCACTGTGCAAATATGTGATTACATCTCTTTGCGCAGAGACAAAGAACAGAGCCACAAAAAAACAGGAATATCTGGATTACTAATGCAGCTAGACGATGCCCCTTTAGTTTGTATAAAGGGATTGGAAATAAAGCGTATTTATGACACATTAAAAATGTTTTACTGTTACTGCTACGAGCAAACATTTAGTAATTGTGCTTGTAAAAGTCAGAGATGTTTCAGTGGGGTAATAAGCTCCATAGAGATAACCAGGTGTTTGGATGACTTGTACAGACACATTTAGCTATATTTGAAGTATACAGAAATGTGATAATGCTTCAGGAGTATATTGTCTTGGCAATGACGATGAACATCCTGTGATTCTGGGCAAATCACTTAATCTCCCGTGGCTAACAAAAATGAATGTGTCCTCATGTAACACAACTGGTGCTATGTAAAGCGCTCTGATACCCGATCCCGGGTTAAGTTTGCGCTATATAAAACTCCAGAATTCTTTTTCATTTTTTTATTGT
This sequence comes from Lissotriton vulgaris, assembly GCF_964263255.1. Classification (NCBI taxonomy): domain Eukaryota; kingdom Metazoa; phylum Chordata; class Amphibia; order Caudata; family Salamandridae; genus Lissotriton; species Lissotriton vulgaris. Next base: position 909,044 of record NW_028250360.1, on the reverse strand, counting down.
ATTTTCATCACTAATGTGCAGAGGGGGTTGTGAGGAAGTGGATAAAAAGCAAGAACAGTACCCACAGCCCAAGAAAGGTATCCTAACACTAATCTCCTGATTCACAGTTCCTCCAGAGATAGGGAGAGTAACAGGAAGACAGTGAAGGAGGAGAACGACAGATAAGGGGCGTGGAAAGCGCTAAGACAGAGGGGACCCGACGGTAGTGGAGGTAAGTAGTATTAAAATGTATTGGGAAAATAAACAGCGAGAGAGACTACCAAAAGAAAAAGAAAAACGATTGAAAATTAGAACATGTGGAGTGGTGTAAGTGTTAACAATATTTAAAAGAACACCACAAGACAGGCAAGACTAAAACACATTTAGGCACATAAAAATATTTCAAGAACCATCAAAGTAAACAAAAAGCCACTTAATTTGACACTCCTGACAAATTCACAAAGGGAACCACTGGCAGAAGCAATAGCGTGGACGATGAATACTAGATGTATTTACTCGGATTAGGAGAGAATCCTGCATAAATCATGGGCAGTAGAGTGCATTATTCAACGTAATGCAGTTATTATAATGAAAGCTGCTGAAACCACATGACGTCACCACAGACGTGAGTCACATATAATTTGCACTGTGACAAGCTTTCACATAAATCCACAGATTTTCTTCCATCAATCTCCCAGGAAGACTTGCTGTACAAGTACAAAATAAGGATTCATATGTGAAAGCCTAGCTCCAAATAACAATCAAGAGTGACGTGGCTCTGTTTCAGGTTTGCATTCTCTAAATAAAAGACTACACATTGCTTTTACTACATGCAGTAGTTTACATTTTGGCTGAGAAAACTATGAGAGCACTATTCTATCACAGCCTACAATTAAACCTTGAAATATATTTTGTATAACCACAATATGTTCTACAAACATAAATGCAAGAAATATGAGATCACTGTTGACAGTGGCAAAGATATAGGGTTTAAAATCTCTGATATATTGTGCTATGCAAGCCCCCTGCGTGCCATTCTAATGAATTTACATCAACAGACTTGGTTCATCATCAGCTGAACTACTTCAGGGATCTATGACCTCAATGACAAACAACAGCTTCACTTGACAAACAAGGTATGTATGGGTTTATACGGTACAAAGTAACGTTCTACGGAAAAAGGCTGCACTGTCTTCATTAACTGGCTTATGCATATATTTCAGAAATGCAGGTATAATGGAGGGCGAAATGTTTAGATTTGATGTCAGGCTAAATGTTTTTGACTCGCCAACTTTAAAAGCGCTAAAAAAAGACTAATAAGAGATGTGTATACAGGCCGGATCTCACAGTTTGTCACATTAACCCCTGCTGCCTTTCTCTTGTTTTCTTAATCTTTAGGATCGGATTCATTGCATAGTTTACAGGCAAGGATGTTTTACTCTCGCAGTGTGACCTATTTGGAGACTGGGAGTTTGTTAGTCAAGTCGGGTATCCTGATCCATGGCCCTTGAGATTACATTTACGTTTTTCAAACTGCACTAGGGTTAAAAGTCCATCATGCACTGATCACGTGGCATCCTGCTTCTTATTTTCATACTGCGTGCGCAGACCACGGGTGATTATTAGTGCTACACTACACTTAAGACTTGGCGCTACTGGGATCTTCTGGCCAAGCGGTGTGGTAATCTTTTTAGGTCGAGGACCTAAAGGCTGCGCTTGCGCAGTCTGGGGTCGGAGAATTAATGCTTCTTAGTAAGGTTGAACCCGCCTCCCTGCCCTGTCTCTCCTCCATTGGCTGGCTTCCTAAACGGAGGCCAGCCATTGGAGGAGAGAGCCATCACTCCGATTTAGCCCCGTCTCTTTCGGATTAGGGGGCGTAAGTTTTGCTGTTCTTTAGCTCGTGACGTCGTCCGTCACTCAGGACAGCAAAACCACGGCCCGATTCCGAAAAATTCGGAAGGTTGCTGCGGCCATTTTGCTGTTCGAGCAGCGTAGGATTGGACATGAGGTAAGCCTCTGCCCCCCTGTTTGTGCCGTTCTTCGTGCCCCTGCCCCTGTTTCTGCCTCTGACTCTCTGTTTCGGCACCCCCGTGGCTGGTACACTCTGTGCCCGGTTGCCCCTTCCTCCTCGCGCTGGTACCCTACCCAGCGCGGTGTTAACTCTCTCCATTGTGGCCAGTAATGTTCTATCTCGGGCAGGATGACACCTTCACTCGCCTGATATTTTTATCCTGCTAAGCTCGCCCCCACCCCGCCGCTGGGCACGGGGGAGCAGGCTGACATTTAGCACGGCCAGTGTATTCACTCTCCGAAAGCCGGGGGACCTCAGTGCTTCGTTCCTCTTCCTCCCGACCACTGAGGCTGGCTCTCGCCCTTCGCCGACGCTCCGCAGCCCTCCGTGCGTGGGGGGGCAGGGGCCAGCTGCCGCCATGAAGGTCGTGCCCGGTAGGTCCCGTGTCCGGCGAGGTGATGGTGTGACATTTGCTCTGCAGGGGGTATTTTGGGGCACCCCTCGTGCTGGGGGAGGGCCGGGTTCCCTTCATGGGTGGGCCGTGTCTCCGGCCTGTCTATTTCCAAGCCAAAGGCAGTTTATTAAAAGCCCGGCTGACGCCTTGGGGTGATGCGTGCGTCGTTCTATGTGGGGGGGGAAGGGCCTGGTGTGTGGAGAGGCCGTGGGTACACCGTGCCCCTGTCAGTGGCGAGCTCCCTGCACCCCTTACGTGTCTTCGGTGTTACTGGGCTGAACATGGCCAATAGGAAGAAACCCATTGGCACCTTCCCCAGATTGGCACTTTAGTGACAGCCACTTGGTGCGTGCCCCCCTCCTTCGACCCCCCCCACACACAAAACCCCAACCAAGGCCGGCTCAATCTGGACAACGGCCGTTTTAAAGGTTGTCGGAAACTATTTTGTTTGGTGTTGTGGTTTTTTGTCACCGTGTGGCCTGCCCAGGACAACTGTGCGTGCCGTGAATAGGATGCGCCGGGATATCAGGTTATCCGACGTAGGTGGTGCGCAGAGGAGAACATGCCTTGGGAGCCGCCTCATTAGTGGTGGAGAATGGGCAGTCCAACTGGAGCCGTGGGACCGGGGCCTGGGGTCACCCTGGCATCTGTATGTATGTCACACCTTCACAGCTCGCCCCGTTACTGACGCTCCAACCCCTAGAGCCGCTGTCATGGGAGGGGCACTTCCTCCGGGTGGTTCTGGGGCGGCCGCTCTGTCCACTGCTCCTTTATTCTGCTCATGCAGCTTTAACCCAGCGTGGGATAAACGTTGTGTGTTTGTATTAGTGGTAGACATCGGGCACCAGGTAAACACGCATTAAGTCCGCAGGGTTTTCTCCCTGCTGTATTGGGGATGAGGGGTGCTGTGACACACTCCGGGGTCCTTTGTGCAGTTTGAGACTCTCCCTGCTGTGTGGTGATAGAGGGGGTGTGTCACCCTCTTGGGACGTTTGTGCAGTTTATTGACGCTCCCTTACTGTGCGAGTGATGGGGTGTGAGCGTTCACTGCGAGGAATCCTGCAGTTTACAGACTCTCTGGTTTGTGCAGGTCATCGCCTCATCCAGTCAGATGCGTTGTTCCGGTGTGCTTGCATTCCTGCCCCCTGTTCCGGTGTGCTTGCATTCCTGCCCCCTGTTCTGGTGTGCTTGCATTCCTGCCCCCCGTTGTGTGGGCTGTGAGAGGTGTGTGGGCTGTGAGAGGTGTGTGGGCTGTGAGAGCTGTGTGGGCTGTGAGAGCTGTGAGGGCGGTGTGCTTGCATTCCTGCCCACTGTTGTGTGGGCTCTGAGAGGTGTGTGGGCTGTGAGGTGTGTGGGCTGTGAGAGGTGTGTGGGCTGTGAGAGGTGTGTGGGCTGGGAGAGCGGTGTGGGCTATGAGGGCTGTGTGGGCTGTGTGGGCTGTGAGGGCTGTGTGGGCTGTGAGAGCTGTGTGCAAATTCTGTAATATTTGGGTACACTTCCTCTTAACTACTCACGACTCAAAAGAGGGAAACTGGCATGCATGCCTCCACCCCCACCACTTAACTATTTAGGATAGACACTTGCCTTTGATTTAAATAATTTAACTCTAGAGAACACTGGGTGGGCCAGATTGAGGTTTGGAAAACACATGTTCAGGTAAGGTTCCTAACTATTGGCTGCATACAAGTCCTTCACAGTAACCTATTTGATTCACAGTCTTTGCCGCAGGAGACTGGCTCTGTCTGTGTGTGGCGCTCTGTCTGTGTGTGGCGCTCTGTTTGTGTGTGGCGCCCTGTCTGTGTGTGGCGCTCTGTCTGTGTGTGGCGCTCTGTCTGTGTGTGGCGCTCTGCCTGTGTGTGGCACTCTGCCTGTGTGTGGCGCTCTGCCTGTGTGTGGCGCTCTGCCTGTGTGTGGCGCTATGCCTGTGTGTGGCGCTATGCCTGTGTGTGTGTGTGTGTGCATGTGGCTCTGTGTGGATAGCTTTTTGGTAGGTGGCTCTATGTGTGGGTGGCTTTGTCTGTGTGAGGGTGGCTCTGTGTAGGTGGCTCTATGTGAATGACTCTGTGTGGGTGGCTCTGTATGTGTGTGGCTTTGTGAGTGTGGCTCTGTGTGGGTGTAAATGCAATAGGTCATGCATATGCGAGCGATTAAGCTATTGGCATTGTAAATGACAATACCATTTATTTATGATTAAAAAAAATTCTGTTTATATCTCACTACCTCACAACATCCCTCTCCCTCACTACCTCACTCTTTCACTAACTCACTCTCTCTATCTCACTACCTCACTCTCTCTCTCACTACCTCACTCTCTCTCAAATTCAATACCTCACTCTCTCTCTCTATCTCACTACCTCACTCTCTCTCTGCTAATGCAATAGGTCTTACATATGCAAACAATTCAGCTATTGCCAATAGAAATGACAATGCCATTTATTTAGGGATAAAAAAAAAACACAAAAATTATGAGCAATGCCAATAGCTCTACCTATAATATTGCCGAGACCATTGCATTGTAAATGCTTGTTTAATAATAGTTGTGTTGGATCCTTATTTTTGCTTTTTTCGTTTGATGCGGTGCATTAGTCTGGGGTTCTATTTATCTACCCAGCTGCCCCTGCTCATTTGCTTTTACTTTGAGGGCATTGGCCTGAGCTTCGGGTCTTTTTGCTCAGCAGCCCTGGTGCTTTTAAACCGCTAGTCTCACCTTCCTCTCTCGCTGTGTGCAGCCTCCCCCTCACTGCCGGTGCCTCATCGTCACAGCCTGATCCGCCGCCGGGTTTTCCCGTTCGAGCGGAGGGCCTGTGAGGATACGAGTCACCTGACCTCTCTACACCTGGTCCTGGGGGACGGAGCTTCACCTAGGGCGTCACGTTGGTGGACTACAAAGCCCACATGTCATTCTGGTCGCGCAGCGGATGCGCGCAGTGGGCGCGCCGGCGGCGCACCAAAGGCAAGCCTGTCCGCACCCGACCGGGGCCAGGGGCCCGGGATGCTGCCCAGATTTTTACCTACACTTCCTCAAAACTAATGGTGTGTCAGGCTAGATGGCTTACTCCTAAACTTACACAGGCCAAGCTAGTCACCTTGTTTTTTTTTTTGTCCTTCCGACCCTCCTTCCTTGATCCCTGTAGTTGGGGAAGCCCCTGTCCCCATAGATAGTGAGAACTTTCCAACAGCGCCCTCCTCTGTCTGCCCTCCCGTGGTATTCTCGGCATGCCTGCTTAATACTCGGTCATTAGTTAAGCATCAGCTAGAGACTTTCTGTTTTCTTGACCAAGTCCAACCGGATTGTTTATTTCTTTTTTTATTCCCCCACATCCTCAGCAGATATTTTAGCGGCCCTTCCTGAAAATCACTATCTTCTGCATTCAGATCGTGTGACAGGTAAAAGTGGGGGTGGGGTTGCTGCCATCATTCACTCAAGATGGTCTTTTTCCCTAATGCCCTCCCCGATGATCCCTGCTGTCGATTACTTAGTCATGAAAACCTTATCTGTCTCTCCCCCGTTGGTTTGTGTTTTGTTTTACCGTCCTCCTCAATCTATGTCCGCTTTTCCCTCTCTAGTGAGCGAGATTTTGGCCAACCTGAAAGTAAACAATTCGCGTATAGTGATTTTAGGTGATTTTAATTACTGGCCTGGCGACCCCATGGAGGACTCTCATTCTAAGGAGTTTTCTGATCTGCTTACTAATCTGAATCTGATACAATTGGTACATTCACCTACCCACTAGTTTGGCCACATTCTGGACCAAATTTGGTCGGCTAATTTGGATATCTCTTTACTCTCAGTCTCTCCCGGTTTGTGGTCTGATCATTATTTGGTCTCATTTTCTTTGTTACTAAAACCCACGACTCGTACCACTTTACCTACCAACATAAAAGTGAGAAACTAGGAGCGAGTTATTATTAATTCTCTTTGTTCCTTGCTTTCCGCCTCCAGTCCGACTAATGCTGATAATCGAGACTCTTCTCTCCATGACCAGGCCTTGGCCATTAACTCTTGGCTCATCTCATCCTGGGATGAACTGGTCCCTTGGAGATCGATTCGACTTAAACGCCCACATGATGTGCAGAGCTGGTTTTCCCCCTCTCTACAAGCTAAGAAACTTCAGCTTAAACAGGCAGAACGAAAGTGGTGTCTGCATTACGACCCCTCTGACAAAACCATTTACTCCACCATTCTTAGGGAATATAAAAATTACATCCTCACTGCAAAAACTCAATATTTTTCTGCAATGATTCTATCATCTCCTAATAAGCCCAAGGAAATTTTCTCCGTCCTCAATAGTCTTTCCAAACTTGATCGAGTAACTGCTAAACCTCTTCCCTCTCAGGGCCTCTGCGATTCCCTTCACGATTATTTCTTCACAAAAATTTCCACTATCAAACTCTATATATCTTCTCCGTCTTCCTTTTTCGTTCCTTTTTCACCCCCTCCTAGTACACATTCCTTCTCACATTTCCCACCCATTCTGACAGAGAATTTTCTCAGTTTGGCGAGCTCCACGAAATCTGGCTCTCCCACTGATAGTTGCCCTTCACATATCCTCCGTTAGATCTTTTCGGTCTGTGTCGATCCACCTCTTACTAGCCTCAATAAATCATTGGCTTTGGGCGTCGTCCCTAATCTTTTTAAATCAGCCATGATTGTTCCTGTGCTGAAAAAGGTGGGAGCTGATCCGAATATTCCTTCCAACTTTCGACCCATCTCCCTACTTCCCTTTTTAGGTAAGGTCTTGGAGAGATATGTCACCAACTGCCTTAGCTGTTTTATAGAGGCTTCTGATTATTTTAATCCTTATCAGGCTGGTTTCCGCCCTACTCATTCTAGGGAAATGGTTACCCTCGCAGTTCTAGATGAACTGAGAGTTAGTGCCGACCGTGGATCCACTCAGGCCCTTGTACTTCTCGATTTATCGGCTGCCTTTGACACAGTCGACCATCACCCTTTGGTCGAGCGTGTCCGAGCAGCTGGCATTTCTGATGTGGCCTTGAGTTGGGTCTCCTCATTTCTGGAGAACCGCCAACAGGCGGTTCAGCTTTCCCCTTATTCTTCTACTTTGCGTACAGTATCCTGTGGTGTCCCCCAAGGCTCTGCTCTTTCCCCTCTTCTTTTCAACCTTTATATTTTTCCTTAAATTTTTGCTTTACGCGACCGGGAGGTCACAGTGTTTAATTATGCTGATGACCTTCAACTTATATTTACTTTTTCCTCCTCTCCCGACTCTATCTCTCATTTCCAGAATACTATGGTTTTTATCCAGCATGAGCATAAACCATCTAAAGTTAAATCCCGACAAGACGGAGCTAGTCCTGTTCGGAGGCTCATCCACTCCCTGGTCTTCTAACTTTTGGCCTCCCTCTCTTGGACCTGCCCCTTCTTCCGTCAAGTCGGTGAAAAGTCTGGGCATCAAAATCAATGACTATCTTTCAATGCAAACCCAGATTAGTATGATCGTCTCTTGCTGCTTTTCATGTCTTCGCACTATTCGCAAGGTTTCTCGATTCTTTACCACTGATGTTCTTAAGGCTATTCTTCTCGCCCTGGTTATCTCCCGGGTCGATTATGCCAATTCTCTTTATATTGGTATTCCTTCTAACACCAGCCTATGAACTAGCTCATTCAAAATCAGGCGGCTAGGCTGATTTATAATCGGTCCAGATTCCATCATGCCCTTCCGTTGCTAAGGCAACTACACTGGTTACCAGTTGCCCTAGATGCCTATTTAAATTAGGGTGTCTTATTTTTAAATCATTAGCGGGCTTAGCTCCCTTCTACGTTGACTCTAGGCTCACAACCTACACTCCCTCTAGGAATTTACGTTCTTACTCCAAGAACCGCTTGGTTGTTCCACGCTTTGTTAGGAAGAAACATGGGGGGGTCGAGCTTTTCTTTCCAGGCTCCTCGATTTTGGAACTCTCTTCCTGATAACCTCCGATCTCCTCAATCCTACTTGGAGTTTCGCAGAGGTTTGAAGACCTAGCTATTCATCAGAGCTTTTGAGGTCTAATTGTTTCCCTGTTTTGCTGCCGACTGCTTTAGCGCCATGAAAACATTTTGGTATACGCGCGCTCAATAAGTTACCCCAACTTCAACTTCAACTTTGATTGACACATTGGTGGTAACCGCGTTTCCACTGCTCCTGCCTGTTTCCTCCCGCTGGGAGCACCGCAAATTGGGAGGGACTCATAATCCCAGCAGTCCCAGCCTTGCCAACACCCCCAACGCGCTTAAAAGCAAGTATGGAGTCCTGTGGCACGGGACGTGCGCCTGGACATGCCCGGGCCGTGCTCGGGCCAAAGTCTGGCCCGTTCACACCAGTCAGTGCCCGTAGGTGGCTTGGCAGGCCCCCCCCCACTAACATCTGGTCCAACAGAGAGTGAACACTTCAGGTAATGTACTATTGATTTCTTTAAACAGTTATTAACATTCCCTCAGCACACCTATTTAAGAAACTCAAGATTCAAAAAAATGAGTAAGCGCAAGGGCCGTCCCAATCGTACTGGAATAGCGGGAACCTTGGACGCTTTTATCATGCGCAATGAATCAATACTTACTCATCAGATCCAGTTAACCTGCAGAGACGTTCTTCATTAGTCATTGATAACTCGACTAGCATTCTGAAATTATCTCCCACCACTATGATAAACCCCCCTTCACCTCACCCTCTGTTGTGTGTTTTATCTAGGACCCAGATCAATATAGGACCCCGATGAATATTGTGACCTTATGCCCCTATACGGCTATAATCAATTCATACCCCTATAATGGCATAAACGATCAGAGCCATATTTCAGAAATTTGTCTCAACAGATAAAACCCCCAGCAACCTGGGAAAGCCCCGCTTGCTTTGTTTTTATTAGTAATAGAACTCTAATGAGCACTGTAAGAACAACCAGTTCTTAGTGACATCTTTATTGACGTCTTATGTCCAAAAACTTACGTCAAACAAGGCACCTTTCAGGTATAAATAATACCAACGTTGCCTTAAGCAAGTGCGATGGTGGTGGTGAATCCAGGAGCAGAACAGCCGTCCCTTGCAGAGCCCAGGACATGCGAGAAGCCCACGGACGCTGCCCCTCCTCCTCCTTGACGCACTGAGAAAGACGCTGTCTTTTCTCCTGCCGAGAAAATCCAGCTCCGGCGTTTCCAGCCTACACTTGCGGGTGACTGGAATATCGAGTCCTGAGGGGAGATACCAGACCTCCAACATTCTATTCCAGAGGTATGGTGTTGACTAAACCCTTAGAGGGAATTCTTGAAGCAAACCCTTGGCAAAACTTAACTTAACTCAAACTGCTACTTATGTACTCCCTCCCATGTATTAGGCTTAGGTCAGGTACACCGGGGTAGGCGTAGTTAGAAGCACCAGTTGAGGACGTTAGCCAAATGTATATATGAATGTATATATTTTATTCATTTTAACCATTGTATGGCTAAGAAACCATATCAATGCTTTTACAGTATTATTTCGCAATACTCCTTTTACTGTACGCACTTTTTATAATAACAAGTCTTGCAATTGTGGCAATTCATTTCTCTTGCATGAGAAGAAAGACTGTTCAGTAAATAATACCTTTTATTGAAAACGCCCGTCTCTCTATTCTCTGCATCCTGGTGAAAGTAATTCTTGCACAACTGACTGAGTGAAATAGCTGTCTAGATTGACTCTTATTCTAAGGAGCAAAGTTGTCATGTTTATGCGGTTGTTGGAAAACTGAATCCCTTCTAGTCTGAGCCAGGGAAGCTGATCACTTCCTATTCAGTCAAGAAAGTTTCCAGTGACCTCTGAGCTAGTTGGTACAAACCCAATTAAGTCTAACATAGTCAGTAGAGACCTGGAAGACCGCACTTCTACGTCTACACTGCTGTTTATGTTATTCCAATGCGCAGGGCCTATAGGGAAAATAGGAACTACACTACATGGCGCCCAACGTTTGGTAAGGCGATAAAACTAACGCAAGACGCTAGAGTAACTCAGTCGTGCTTTTTCACACAGACCCTTTCTCCCGTAAATACTCCAATAGATGTCTGGAGTGGGCGAAAGGTTAAAATCCGCCCGAACTTAGTAGGAAGAGATTCCTATGTAAAGCTTCTGGTTTATTCAACGTTGAAGGATACAGTGTTCCAAAATATTGTGCACCTAATCTTTGTCTCCTTGGAGACCTGCTCTGCATCAAACTTTCATTTATACAAATGTCAGACTTAGAGAACAACGGAACCGGGTGCAATAATTATCCCGGTCAACATAAGAAAAACTATAACGTTAAAACTTATAGAAAATGGACTGACCACACAAGGTGGCACAGTCGTCTTCGTGATAGAGGCACACGAATATCGGCAGACAGAGGTATTCTACTCTTGGATAAAATTTACAGCAGCAAACGCTGCAACAAACGAGTTCCACTATTACAAAATAGAGGATCCACCGGATGAGTACGCTCCTTTTCGAGGAGATTGAAATCCCATTAAAATACCAAGAGCACCTGCTCTGGTTTAAAGGCCCCCTAAAACATAATGATCACATCACCAGGCTCGGTCCACTAGGTAGACCAGGAGCAACGTGGCCGGTTCTAGCCAGCTACACACCACATCTGGACATTACAAAAATGTCAAAGGAAGAACTTTTAGCACAGCTAAAAACATTAATTAAAATATATAGACAACTAGTCCAATATGTAATGCTGACTGCAACAGTCCAAACAGCTGTTAATGTTCCACAGCTGACCCCTCATCAGGGGAACACAAGTAAAATTACACCACAGAACATACAATCATGTCTTGGTAAAACACCCATAAAACGGGAACAAATTTCTTTCTGGTTAGCACAGAAAATTACTCAAATAGAGGCAGTATTTCTGAATACTACCCCTATTGAGAAACACAGAATTCTGACCATCTGCCTTCCAATGAAGGTCGCACCACATGTGGAGGACTGTGACACTTGGGGTACAGTTTTTGCTTCCATTTACACAAAAACACATGGTGTTCAGTTACTGGCGGTAATACCAGATGTGCTAAAAGAGATTCAGAATGAATACGGTCCAGAACCTGCTTTAACTCTTGGTATGAAATTACTGAAAGACTTCAAACAGGTCTCAGCTATATTACTAGCCAATATAAAAGGAGAAGCAGCATCTGTGGCGATCCGCCAGAAATTGAAGGAAACAGATATAACAGATCAACCAATTGAGCTTGCCAGAATCATAGAAAAATCCTATGAAGAATTAGGTAGAGACAGTTTGGGTGGGAAACCAGTAAAACCCCAACTACTCGAAAATCCTGAAAAATTATTTATTAAAAATAATTCAAACACTCCTAAAAAGAGCTGGGATGGAAATAAACAATCCACTCCCAAAGAAAAAGTTTTTCAGTCCAGAGGAAGGTCTCCTCGACGGAGGGAAAAGACTCCGACTCGAGAACACCAGTCTCCCCAGAGGGAGTCCTCTGAGAAAAGATATAACCTTAGAAATAGGGATAGCTTGAAAAAGCCTGATAGATATCAAAGTATTGATACACGTCCCTCTCGATCTTTTTCGCAGAAATCGGAAAGAAGAGGACGGTCAGACCCAGAAGAGCACACCAAGTCCAAAGACAAGGAACCTGCTCAAAGTAAAAAATTACAATTTCCAAAAAAGAAGGTAGCCAGTATTAAAGTAATCAACCATGCCGAGAATACTGAGGACACAGCTGAGAAACGGGGAGTGGGCACAGACAATGCTAGACAGTGCAGCTGAAATCAGCATAGCTCGCAAGATCCTGATGAGTCATCTGGAGACAGTGGACACGAATGAATACATTCAAGTGGAAACTGCCGACACCAGAGTTAGCGAACCTCATAAGATATACGAAATAACACTGCGTATAGAGGGTGATAAGACTAGGAAAATAAGGGATAACCTCTCAAAAGGCTATGACATCCTGTTAGCTGAAAAAGATTGGCCCCCGAAGTTTGTCAGGAAGTGCCCTCATGGCGAAAAAATGATTATGCCTGCCTTCTCGAATCACATTCCGATTCACACTAAATATATATATGCGAGGAAATGGGCAGTAGCCCAGACACCGGCATTATACAAGAATCATGTAGGATGGGATGAGGACTCTCCTCCTCACAAGATCCAGTTTAAAAGTCAACCGACTGCACAAAGACAGTACCCAATTAAGCAAGAAGCTAAAAAACAGGTCAAGGAGATTTTAGATCAACTTGAATACCAGGAGGTGATTGAAACATGCACCTCTCAAATGAACAATCCTTTGTTTCCTGTCTCCAAACCGGACGATTCGTATTGTCTAGTCTTGGACTACAGACACCTTAACTCATGTTGCAAAACATTTGCAGTACAAAATTCGCATAGTGCTGCACTAATGAATAACATAGTTCGGAAAAAATATAAAACAACATTAGACATATCTAATGGGTTCTTTTGTCAAAATATTGCACCAGAAAGTAGGTACTTGACCGCTTTCTCAATAATGGGGTCACAGAAAAATTTCTGTAGGCTCCCACAGGGATTCAAGAACAGCCCAAGACTATTCTCAGCCTGAGTAACAGAGTTACTACAAATGTATGATGATGAGGAAGTATCTTATGTCGATGACATCTATCTAACAGACGACGACTTGGATACTCACTTGAAAAGGGTGAACAGCATAATACTTGGGTTCGCTGCAGAGGGTTACAAATTCAACTTCAAGAAGTCAAGAATTGCCCATCTGACAGTCTTATTTTTAGGATACGAATTATCAAGTGAAGGAAAAAGCCTAGCGGACAACTTCTTAGAAAAGTGCGCTGTACTCCAAGCACCAAAAACGCTGAATAACTTACAATCGATTCTAGGCTTCCTGAATTTTGGAAGAACATATATATTAAATTATGCGGAAAGGGTTAAACCTCTCTACAAATTAATTAAACCGGATTTTAAATCAATCAACTGGACTCAAAAACACACAGAAATTTTGAGATCACTGCAAACAGACATGTTAGCAAAAACAAAATTAGACACACGTGACAACACACGCAACCTTGTAATCCGAGTCATCCCAGGAAGATGCGGATTCACGTACCTGACCTCTAATGAGGGAGAAATGGTACCAATAGCTTACAAATCTCACTTGTACACACAAGCAGAAAAAACATTCAGTCTAATAGAAAATACAGTGAAAGCAGTGCAAACTGCTATAGCGACAGAACGAGAACTAGCACAAGGCAAAAGGATGACTGTTTTCACAGCAGAATCCGCCTTCGAGGCACTCTTCAGCCCAGTAAACCTGCCTACAGTGTCACTGGATCCTAAATGGATACAGTGGGAAAATTCTCTTGCTGCGGAAGAAGTGAAATACTATTTCGAACCGCACATGAAAAAACTGAATGATTTAAATTATGAAAAAGAATATCCTCTGCCAATCGAAATTCTTCCTCTACAACAGTACTCCTGTATAATATGTACGGACAGATTTGTACAGCACTACAATGTAGAAAATAAATCCTACGATGCAGCCTGCGCGATTGTTAAAGGTCGCTGGCTCTGCGGTAAATTCAGACCGAAAATAACAAAAACTGAATCACTGAGAAAATGTTCGGCTCAGCGAGCTGAAATCAGATCCTTGAAGATGGCGCTTGAAAATGCAGAACGTGAATTCCCAACACTAATCGTGTGCGATTCGCATTTTTGCGTCGACTCTTACAATAATAGGTTGCAGAGCTGGGTTCAAAATGATTACAAAGATGACACAGGTGCCACAATCAAGCATAAAATGCTTTGGAAACAAGTAGTTCTTTTACAGAAAGAACTACAAAAGACTCACGTGATACACACTCTGAGTCATCAACGTGATGGCGTTCACGTTGCAGGGAATTCATTGGCTATTACAGCCAAAACGGAAGCAACTAAACTGGCTTCCGTAGCCACAAAAAAGAGTTCAGAAAAATACATAGACGGGGAAACCATGCTGGCAGTAAAAACGTCCTTAAAAAGCGACTGTGCAGCACTACCCGTGAAGTATCCACTCAATTATACATACGTAATTGATGCAAACTCCGTTCCTTTTGCTCGAATCCCTGGAGTGGGGGATAGGGTAATTCCAAACACGAACTGGAGAAAGTTATTAATAGTAGACGCACACTTTGGAGAAGGTGCAAGGCACAACCAGATGAAAGATTCTCTGAAAGAATTACAATCAGAGTACTGGTGGCCAGGAATGAGCATACAACATTACAAATTTGTAAAAAATTGTCCGGACTGCGACAGAGATCGCAGCAATGAATCTTCCGGAGTAATGCCATGGCCAAACGTATAAGTTAGCTTGAAGCTACCTATACGTAAAATCCAGCGTCCTATTAATTGTTTAAGACTACATTCACTTATAAAAATGTGGCCCCAGCGCTCGGCTGACGCCAAAACGGTTATAAAAGATCTGCGAGTCTTTATCGGCACATACGCAATTGCCATGTTCCATTCTGACCAGGGTCCTGCTTTCAGCTCTCGAGCTTATAAGGAGGCCATGGCCAGTATGGGCGTTGGGTTGCGATACTCTTGTCCATTTCACCCCGAAGGGAACAGTGTAGTGGAAAGAAAAAACCGAGACATAAAGCAATCTATAACGGCGAAGGTATTAGGTTCGGGTGATGGGTGGGTCAAACATTTAATAAGTGTCCAACTTAGTCTAAATAATTTGCCAAGAAATTCTCTAAAAGGTTTCAGCCCGTACGAACTATTGTTCGGAACTAGAATGCATATTCAGGATCTTGATAGTCAGGCTTCAGTGGAAAAAGATAAGAATAAAGACTTTGACATCAAAGATCGTTTGGCTGTTTTACAGGACTTGAATGGAACAAGAAAATCCTTGAGCAACATAAAAATAAAGCAACAGCCAACCACCACTGAAGACACACCACCAGCCCCAGCAAGAACTGTCTGGATTCCAAAGATTGGGGATCTGGTCAGGGAGAAAATAGCGGTGAAGAAGGAATTTGGGCCTTCTTTCAGAAAAGCAGTACCTGTCTTAGCAATCAACGGAACAAGATCAGTAGTACTACCGCCTCTTGCTGGTATAAAGGAGAACAGAGTTGTATCAATCGACCTGGTAAAACCACAATCATGTGGCCTATAATCAACAGTAGGCCAAGTGGACTCCCAAGAAACAACAGAATACCCAAATTGGCAACAATCAAAGAGGTTCAAACTGAAAGACTAATCACATTTGATAAACCTGCAGTAAACAGAGAAGGACTATGCAATAATGCCATGGAACTCGTGCCTCTTGAAACACAGATTGAAACAGTTCGTCATGAAACACCAGTGTACAATGATGTGGCATCAGAATGTGCTAATGAAAGACAAATTGAGAAAACGATTCCAACAATCGACAGAACTGCATCTGGTTACTTCCTCAATTTCGATAACTTTTCTGTAGATCCAAGCGAACCAGAAGAAAAGCCAGAAACAAAGACTTTTAAAGACAAAGCAACAGAACTCTTTCAACAACTCAAGAAAACTTATTTTATTTCCCCATGGTTAGAGTTCTGGTTTTGATTAGGTGCATTTTTCCTCCTACTTTGGCTCATCATGGTACTTTGTTTGGGAAAATTCATTGAGGGGAAATACAGTTCAATGGACACAGCAAGTCAGAACATCAACTTAGTCCTGAAACAACACAAATCATCTTACATCGAGAAAAGAGAACTATCATCAGTGAATATCACAGCCATTCCAATACCCGGTGGGGTAGTATGGGACAAGACTGACTATGAAGTATATGGCCCGGTCGAAATCTTGAAATATCCTCACCAGTTCAAGGTTTCGTTAAGTGACTTTGTAAAACCAAGTACATTCTCTGATGATTGGGATTTTGAAAGTATAAATAATATGATGTCAGATCTAGTGTTGTCAGCAAAATTTCAAGAACATGATTATTTACAAGGTTCGTCTAATTATGAACAGATGCATTGCTTCTCGCATTTTGGGGACCATTACTTGCATAAATCTGCACAACCTAGAAATGTTTTTAAATATAATCAATGGGAACATTGTGCTACTCCACCTAAAAGTAGTTCGAAAACATTCTATGAGAAATTTCAGTACTTCTCAGGGTTTAACATCAGTGATGCAGAAACAGGGACGAAAACAATGCTGACAAATACTAAATTGATATATTCAGAAGCATTTTATGAAAAAATGGTGACATTTGGTTTTGATTTCTGGAAAAACAATATTGAAACAAAAACCATCTGGGGTACAAAAGATTGGCAGGTACAAGGTGTAGAAGCATTATTTCGAGCCTGCATGATCCCAGAACAAATAATGTTCTTAAATGACACAATTCACCAAACATCCTGTCTTGGCCTAGCTAAGATTAAAGACCTTAACAAACCGTCTATTCCAAAGCCAATACCTGATAATACAACCACAGATATTGAAATAGACGTATCAAAAATTTTACATTTAAACAGAACACATCCTGATTGGAAAAAGTGGTTAATCTGGTCTACTGACACGAATAACTGTCAGAAAGACCTGTCATTGAATGGATAATACATGGGATTATCACAATTCCGATAACAACTTTCCGATTTAAAAATTGCCTTGAGTATATACCTACTGGCCAGTATGAACAATTGGGTAAAGGGTACATTAAGTCAGCATGGAAATTACCATATACACACACATGCTATAGTGACAATAACAAAAATGTATTTCTTAGTGGTGACAATTGTAAACATTCACTAAGCGGTATACTTTAGAGCCAGGGTATTAATTTACACGGGGCCTGTGAAGGAACTTCAAACAACCTTTCATGCCACCAACACGTCACACCTGCAACGCAGATAAAGCCCTTCTTTAGGCAGCTTTCTAACAGGAGTTACATTCTAATAACGGATCACAGCTGTTGTGGCTTGCTGCCAGGGAAAGCATATCTCGTAAGCGTAACTTCCATGGTCACTTGCTGTATGCAAGCATTGTTTCCAAACGGCCCTGGAGACTCAGAGACTCCCGTCTGGCCTCGTTTGAATGTCTCTTCTATACGAATTGATACTTTAAGCAGAATGAAGTCTGTGCTTTTATAGAAAACAGTGCCCATCAGGTCATCAAAAGAGACGTATGATCTCCAAGTTGCAAGGACAACATCGGAGATACATGACCTTTTATCAACAAATTGCCCCATGCATTTCACAGAAATGCTTAGGCAAATTCTAAATATGTCGGATGCCGTAGGTATCTCAAACGTATTTAAGACCCTTTTTTCGGGACTGTTAACACCATTCAAAGTAATCCTGAGAATAATTCCTAATTTTGTCCATTCAGTCTTTGGCGGCATACCCCTGATTTTGGGACTTGTAGCAGGCATTTTATTTTTGATCCTCCTGCTCCGATATGGCAAGCCAAAATACAGACATGACTCCCGCAAGGATGGAAGAAACGATCCTAGCAGTACGCTACCGGGACCGCATAACTTGAGTCCTTGGATTGGCCAGGCTGAGAGATCTGAACATGACCTGGTTTCTTTCATTCAGACCTATATGGCAGACCTGCATCTTACCTGTGCTTCGATGTATGCTATGCGGAGAAGAATGCGTGTTAGACACCTGTCTTACACTACCATCAGCAGTACCAATGGATATTGATACTTTGCTAAGTCCTGTAACGGCTCATGCATTGTGTTGTCCCCAGCGGCTACCAATCCTGATGACGGCATTTGTGGAAACTCCTGCGCTACGACTAGGTGGCGGCAGTGAAGAGGTGCATAAAAGCAACATCACCCAGGTACGGCCTTCTGTGAGCATTGCTGATCCAGTCACCGATGATAGCAATCATTCTCACACCTGCCAAGTTACAGCATTATCGAACTTGGTCGAACTGTCACCTGAATATGTAGACCTATTCTTTGAGAGCCTGTCTGATATGATGTTCTCCCCTGAACAAAAACAATGATTTTTGAAAAGCATTCCAGCGCACAGCGTTCCCATGAACTCTGTATTCGGCCTTCAGTTTTGATCAACAAAAACTACTGCAAAGCGTTTGGAACTCTATTCCCCCGTTCATTATGAAGTATTTTTGAATCTGACCTTTTTTCCAAAATATTTCCCTTTTTTTGGCACAAATACTTTTGCTTAAAGTAGAACCATTCATAAAGAACAGAACTTCTATTTTTAGTACATCTAGAGACAAAATAACTTTACCTCGACCTCTAGCACATTTTACAGCAATTGTATTTATATATGTGATGAAATAGTCTCGCCCTTCTTTTCTGTATCAAGAGACTTTTTCATGTGTAAATCTTTTTTCGCAAAATTGTTCAACTGATTACATATGCAATATTTTGAATGATTCCTATGCTTAAAAACGTACAGTACCTATATTTTCATGTATTTTGAATACGCCATTTCAAATGCAAATTTGTATTTTGGGGTGGGAAATATCACACACATCTTATTGCATTCGTTTTTAGTAATTTGATGGACATAAATTCGTGGAGTGGGTGTTGTGTGTTTTATCTAGGACCCAGATCAATATAGGAACCCGATCAATATTGTGACCTTATGCCCCTATACGGCTATAATCAATTCATACCCCTATAATGGCATAAACGACCAGAGCCATATTTCAGAAATTCGTCTCTGCAGCTCATTACAGTACATGACACAGCAGAAGCCACTATCTTAGATTCCTAGATTACACACAGAGTTCTTTCAACAGATAAAACCCCCAGCAACCTGGGAAAGCCCCGCTTGCTTTGTTTTTATTAGTAATAGAACTCTAATGAGCACTGTAAGAACGACCAGTTCTTAGTGACATCTTTATTGACGTCTTATGTCCAAAAACTTACGTCAAACAAGGCACCTTTCAGGTATAAATAATACCAACGTTGCCTTAAGCAAGTGCGATGGTGGTGGTGAATACAGGAGCAGAACAGCCGTCACTTGCAGAGCCCAGCAGATGCGAGAAGCCCACGGACGCTGCCCCTCCTCCTCCTTGACGCGTTGAGAAAGACGCTGTCTTTTCTCCTGCTGAGAAAATCCAGCTCCGGCGTTTCCAGCCTACCCTTGCGGTTGACTGGAATATCGAGTCTTGAGGGGAGATACCAGACTCCAATATTCTATTCCAGAGGTATGGTGTTGACTAAACCCTTAGAGAGAATTCTTGAAGCAAACCCTTGGCAAAACTTAACTTAACTCAAACTGCTACTTATGTACTCCCTCCCATGTATTAGGCTTAGGTCAGGTACACCGGGGTAGGCGTAGTTAGAAGCACCAGTTGAGGACGTTAGCCAAATGTATATATTTTATTCATTTTAACCATTGTATGGCTAAGAAACCATATCAATGCTTTTACAGTATTATTTCGCAATACTCCTTTTACTGTACGCACTTTTTATAATAACAAGTCTTGCAATTGTGGCAATTCATTTCTCTTGCATGAGAAGAAAGAATGTTCAATAAATAATACCTTTTATTGAAAACGCCCGTCTCTCTATTCTCTGCATCCTGGTGGAAGTAATTCTTGCACAACTGACTGAGTGAAATAGCCGTCTATTGTTTCACACGACTCTAGAGATTGACTCAGGAGCAAAGTTGTCATGTTTATGCGGTTGTTGGAAAACTGAATCCCTTCTAGTCTGAGCCAGGGAAGCTGATCACTTCCTATTCAGTCAAGAAAGTTTACAGTGACCTCTGAGCTAGTTGGTACAAGCCCAATTAAGTCTAACATAGTCAGTAGAGACCTGGAAGACCGCACTTCTACGTCTACACTCCTATTTAGGTTATTCCAATGCGCAGGGCCTATACGGAAAATAGGAACTACACTACACCTCCACCAGACCAGGTTTCCCCTATCTCTTCTGATACTCCAAATGGGCCCAGTATAGGAATAACGGACGAGCCTTCCAAGTCACATAATAATGATCTAATGAGTGAACCGCCAGTAAAGCGAAAGAGGGGCGCAAAAACCTAAATCAACCAAAGGGGCTCCTTCGGCCAAACTCACAAAACTTAAAGGGCACGGCGATCCAGCACGGGGGCAAAGTCCTACTTCATTGGCCACTGACCAAGCAACGCTGCCCTCCTAGCTGAATAGAGACGAATTTTGAAAATGAATGGAGGACCCTGGTTATGGTGTCACTAAGCCCCTTGCAGCTGAAACTACCTGAAATTGAAGAGAAGCTGGCCAAACTAGAGGGTCTGGGTTTGCAGGGTGACACTCGTACATCACACTCCACTGTTGGAATGGAAGAAGGGCAAAGGACTTATAGATTAAAGAAACAGGAACCTTGTCGAAATATGAACTTGAGTACTCTTGCTCCATACCTTGCCCCGCAAGGGCTAACCAGTATATTGCAAAGGACTGGCAATTCCTCAAATTTCCCCCCTAATTTGTAGTAATACCTCGGATAGGCCCGTATGTAATCCACACCTAAGTAAAACCGTGGGAGCCAATGTTGTCAGTTTAAATCAGGGGGAAAATATTGAGGGCCAGGCCCTTGTTCGGTCGGAACCGCTGCATCTACCTCCTTCAGCGGCTCCCCTTGTATTGATTTTAGGTAATGTCTCCATTCTGAAGGAGGGTCAGTTTGAATCCACGACCCATTTATTTGATAAATCTCTTCACTGGTTGTCTATCCATACAACAAGCTGGATGAAGGGGGGCTCACGCCTTCTCAGCCATATTA
Source organism: Lissotriton vulgaris (assembly GCF_964263255.1). Lineage (NCBI taxonomy): Eukaryota > Metazoa > Chordata > Amphibia > Caudata > Salamandridae > Lissotriton > Lissotriton vulgaris. The sequence goes on along the minus strand of NW_028250360.1, from coordinate 887,933 downwards.
TTATGGCAAGAAAGGTAAGGTGGGTGGGACCGACCCAAATAAACCTGGAAGGCGATTGTGTGGTACTCAACTTTATTACCTCATCACTATCCAGATTTTGTTTTGTTTCCGTTACACAGAGTACCACCTAGGGTCTCCCACATTGTAGCCCTCCCTTTAAGTCACTTTTATACCCCTGTCCCTCATATAGCTCTGGAACTAACACAGAACTATAGAGCGGGTCATACCAATCTTACCTCCCTGGGAAACTCAGGCATACCTACCTCAAATAGATGGGCCCCACTCTCAGGTATGGATCTCTGCAACTGACTGCCCCCCCAAGGCCACCTGAGGGGCTCTCCCTACTACAAACTGTACCACTTGACATTACTGAGTCCCCTAGATCGTCTGACCAGAAGCCAAGGAAGCCTAGTACATTTTTATTAGCATCCTGGAATGTTGCGGGTATAATAAATAAGTTGGGTGATGATCAGTGGGTAAAAATGTGGCAGAATTGAGACATAATTTCCTTCCAAGAAACCTGGGTAACAGGCGCGTTTTTTGTAAATGGCAATCGCTCTTTTCAAACTAGGGCTGCTCTGTCATCATCAGGGAGGTCTAAGGGGGGCTTGTTAACACTGATCCCTAACACGACAGGAGCCAGCTTTTCCACATCCTTAATTTTGAGCTGGCTAAACAAGGCACATGGCTTTTAATTAACTTTTACAATAACAATTTCGGGCCTAATATGTACCTGGCTGTAGGCAAAGTAAATAGGGAATTGGATGAAATATTAACAAGGTTAAAGGCACCCATACATATTATATGGCTGGGAGATTTTAACATTCATCCTTGTAAATATAACCTAGAGAATGTATGTGGTTTTGTGGACCATACGGGTAATCCCTTATCTAATTTTTCACATTGCACCTGTGGTAACAGTCTTAATCGAATACTATCAGCCAGGAATTTGGTGATTGTGAATAACTATTCTTCCCTCTTGGACTCCCTGTTAAAACCTTTCAATGGTCTGACTACGAAGCAACTATTGATTTGACCCTGGTTTCAAACCTTCCTAATGAGACCTGTACTAATGTTGATGCCCAATTCACGACTTTTAGCGATCATGCTATCTTAACCGGTGAGTTTCAATTTGTCTCCAGAGAAGTGCCCACCGAACAGGACATTGATCCGCCACTCTTAGTGAGAAGAAAGGAATACCAGCTCAAGTGGGCCCAGATTGATAGTTCTAAATTCCTTTTCGAAACGGTGAACAACTCTCTTGATAGCATCGAAACCTGCTTGGATTCAAATATCTCTACCCATGTAATGTTACTAGGGTTTATGAAAATCCTAGAAAACATAAGCAGCGCCTTAACATGTTATAAACCCAAAAGGGCAAAGGGCTGGTTTGATACATCTTGTTCAAAATCAAGAAAGGCCCTGGCAATTGCACTCAGGACCTAACCTAGAGACACATTATTAATTGCATCGCTGCGCAGGGAGTCTAAAATGGCAAGAAAGTTCAGGGAAAGGGTACCAAGGGACGAGATTTGGGCAAGATTAAAGGAGACCTCACAAACAGGAAACAGTCAAGAGTTCTGGATACAATTAATGCCCCCTACTTTAAGAAGCAAGGAGACCCCACATTAGAGTCCATGAAGGTGAAAAAGATTGGGTGGCACATTAGTCAAGTTTTTGTTCTTATTGACACCACGCCCAGTCCCCATAACACAGTAGGGTTTAATTCTCAGGATAAATTAGTGTTCTCTCTCTTAGAGGTAAAGTGTGCCTTAAAGGCATGCAGTATGGGGAAAGTGCCAGGCCCGGACGGGGTTCCCATAGATTTCTTTCATGTGGATTAGGATCTCTGGGTCCCCCTTCTGGCAATTTCTTTTAACAAGATTGCGCAAACTAGCCCACTACCTTCGTGGAGGACGAGTGTAATAGTTCCCATTCACAAAACGGGAGATAAGGGGAATCCAAAAAACTATAGATCCATAGCTCTTATAGACACGACAGTCAAATTGATGGGTCCTCTCCTCCGTTCTAGACTTGAACTCTGGGCCCGAGACAGAAATCTTCTAATGAAGACCCAGTATGGATTCCAACAAGGGAAGGGCTCTGTTGATCAGTGCCTGAACCTCTCCCTTACAATGGACAAATATACCAGAGCTCCGGGTGGGAAGCTTCATCTTGCCTTGCGTGTCCCACCCTAAGCTCTGGAATATTATGGTGGAGATGGGAATCGAACAGGCCCTAAATGATTTCATTCGGCAAATGTATTCTCATGCCTCTGTATAAGTAGAATGGGGAGCGAACCCGCCCCTTCAACATCTTAAGAGGGGTAAGGCAAGGCTGCGTCCTCGCACCGCTTCTTTTTTCAATCTACACAAACAGTGTGGAGGAGGCACTGATGGGTGAAACACTGGACATCCCTACTTTTGATTCCCAACGTATCCCCATGTAGGCGTACGACGACGATACCGTACTGCTTTCCAGAATGGGCTTTTGCCTCTAATGCCTCATCACCGCATATGTGGCATTTAAGAACACTTTGGATCTGAAATTAATCAGGCAAAGTCTTTTATTTTAATTGCAGGGGCAAGAATAAAGGAAAAATCCCATATTTCCATATGGACTACATAAAAATTAGGTGGTGAACTCGTTCCCATATTTTGGAGTTCTTTTTGATTACAACCTTTCGTAGACACACCTGGTGGAAGGTAGGGTTATGGTTATGGAAAGGAGTTTAGCGGCATTAAAATCATTTTATAGGAGGCTAGGCTCGAAACCTCTAGACCCTATAAAAAAGATTGATCATGTTAAAACAGTATCAGCTGTGACTTATGGGGCAGGGGTATGGGGGATGGTCCCCATTGACACCCTCCAGTCAATTGAAAAAAAAATTGTTAAATCATTAACTTCCCTGCCACAATCATACTCAAATTATGTTGCCCATATAGATCTGGGTCTTCCGTATATCACCGACTTATCACATGGCCCCACTGCTGCTGTGGCTATCAATCTGGCATAGGGTTACTGTTCTTCCCTTTAATCAAAGGATCATTAGCAATTTACTAAAATTGGAAAACCGTAGTAGGAGCAGATGGTTAAACTATGTCTAGCGGAAACTCAACACCTTAGGTTTGATAAATCTTTTTAAGAAACCCAATTCATATAAAAAGTTCTCTAAGCATAGACTGTTTGAGACTTTTAACTTGAGGGCTCATTACAAATGCAGGGAGAGGAATTATGGAGTACAGACAATCCGGATGTATAAACTGACGCCTCCACTGGTAGAGGGAGAGTTCTCCTATTAAGAAGCGGTCTCATTCTCAAACCATCAGTTTATCTTGATGAGGTTCCGTCTGAACCTGATCCCATTGATGTTGGGGTATCAGGCCAGAAGATTCAAGCATTTGGATTTGTCCCTGTGTAATGTAAATGTAAATGTATTTGAGCTTATACAGCGCACAGCTACCCGCAGTGGGTTGTCCCAGCGCTTGCTTAGGGAACCCGTCCTGGTATTCCCCTGTGAGATAACCCCGGCAGGGTATCCACAAGGTGAAAGCCAGGCATCCCGCCGCGAGGGGCCGTTGTGGAGATTAAGCAAGCTATTGCCCAGAGTCGCAGAGTGTGAACCCGTGAGTCAAGAAGGCACCGGAGCGAGAATTATCGAGTCCGTGGAATTTTTGAGCCCAAGACCCGCCGAGCCGGGGAATTGAACCCTGGTCCAGGGCCGATCTCAGATTCCGGGTCTGCCGCCTCTAACCCCTGAGCCACACTTCTCCACTTCTAAAACTTCTAAAGGAGAATCCAAACAGGGGCAGAGTCAGCACTAGACGTGAAGATTGTTCCAAATGCGGCTCGGGACTAAGGAGTCCCTTCTCCCCTGATGAAGTTTGGATTCTCCTTTAATGAAGGATTTCTAGGACAAATTAGAACCAGTGTGTTGCAAACAACACTATAGCTTACTACACAAGTAGTGTAAGTAAAGTTAAATGTTATATGTACTTTGTCTGTCTGTCCTGACGAAAGCTTCGTAGACCCGGCTGAGCACAAAAGGAGCAGAAACATGTCGACGTTTTTGTTGAAAATTGCATAACAAGATCAAGTTACACAATCCCAAGTTATATCCAAGTTTTTTAATTACAAAATCTCATCTTTTTATTAAAGTCATACAGGTGATTTTTTTGTATTTTAATTAAGCACCTTTGCTTATTCTTATTTTTCACGGGGGTTCTCCTTTTCTCTGGACACTGCTATATGAACCAGAGGTCACCTCGGGATGAGGTAGGCATACAGCACTTTTGGACACCCAATGACTATGCCATAACGCGTATGCGGGGCGGAGATCAGATATACACCGCACTAACAACATAGCGTTTATTAGGGTGATCCAATTAAGCCTACGTTCACGTAGTTACAAGTGTCCACTCATCTACGGATGCGACATGATTTGGCTGTTGTGTTATTGCCTGTGCTACGTCTTCATGGTAATGTCTGCAGTACCTGTTTGTTCCGATGTGGTCTTGCCTAGGGGGCTATCCCCATTTTGTTACTTGCGCAATTGTGCAAGTTTTTTTGTGTTGTACTTAAAACTCAATAAATAAATACATTTTGCAAAAAATGATAAGTTGTAGCGTTATCCACAGGTTCTAGAGGTAAGGAGATCTTGGAGCTCCTGCATCCACTTCTTTGAGAGTCAGTGAATGCTGTTTTTAAATTACCAGAAATACTGGACATGATTCTGGAACAACGATCTAAGAAGGAACCCTATACAGGAGAGTACTTATAGAGACTCTTTCTTTACTTATAGTACTTCTACTATGAACCCATTGTGACTGAGTATTGAATTATGGTAATAGTCTGAACTTTGCTTGTTATAAGTGAGTATTTTGGGTTGGGTCCTGAAACAACCTGATCCTGATTAATCTGCAAAAGAGTAAGGGAAGAAACATGTTGAAATCTAGAAATATATTTTTCTCGTCTTTTAACAACAATCATTACGTTGAAAGTGTGCAGGTGATCTATTAATAAAGTTGAATAGGGAGTCATCACCTGACACTAATTTTTAAGAGTGCAGCGGTCATGGCTCATTAGAATAGAACCTAGTGTGCACCAACATAGAAAAGTGCTGAAGTTGTAATACCACTCATCATTGATTAAGCAGGGACAGAGCGAGGAGTTATGGTTGGAAGCAAGGATAGTAATACTATAGGTGGGAGAATACTGTGCCTGGCCTCCCGGTACGCCCTCTATAAACTACATGTTCCTTGTGGGATTGCATCAAAGTGAAAACTGATGATGAGAAACTGGATAGAGGTCAAAACTGAAGACTCAGCTCATTTGGCGCTACGCCTATTAGGTGATCACTTTTATTGCACACATTTTTTTACATCCCTGTTTTAAAAAAAAAGATTTATTACAATTTATTAGAACTTCTCAATTAGAAATAAGCATTGCCAAAAAACAAACGATACCACCTACTTGAGAGCTATTGGCTTTGTCAATGTGTTTTAGCCATGTTGTACAGCAGAGCAGCTACAATGACAGGGAGAGGTAGCCACGGGTCAAGCAACGATGCGGCAGAAAGATGGGGCAAGCAACAAAGACGGGGAAAAAATTGAGGAGGGAGAAGGGGACAGGGGAAGGATGGGAGAACGACTACAAACACTTACACTCTTATAAAGAACTGCCAGTGAAAAAGAAAAATAAGTACCCCCGAAAAAGTGTGAGAAGGGACAAAAACCCGAAAGAAGTGAAGCTGGCAAGTGCTGAGCAAAGAGAAGCGAGGAAAATAGAGTGATGACGATCAATGATTCAATGGTAAGCTATGAGTGGGCTCTAAGCCCATTGTTAATAAACACAATGTTTTGTAAGGGACAGGGCATGCGCTGTCTCAGGTGAGACCTAAAAATTAACAGGTAACGTTAGGGATGTAAGACCTTTTTGTAAACCCTACTAAGTTCTACTGGATGGTGGGAGTTCATTGATGTCTAGTGTACATCACATAGACACTGCATCAACATGTTTGGGCCTAGGTGCAAGACTGATAACTTTATAGGTAGAACCTTTCCCTCAAAATTCCTAATATTAGTGGTAGCCATACTTACCATCTCTTCTTTTCCTGCACTACCTCCCATACTTCTTCTTTTCTTTCTTCTCTCTTTGCAGAAAGCGTTGTAAAGTCAAGTTCAAGTGCCTGGTTTGAAATCCCATCCTTTTAAATGGAATAGGAACATTATTTTGTGTTCAAGTCCCCAGCACCATATCAGTTACACCAGGTCAGCCATGGCCTGAGAGGTGCAACACCTGAACGAAGAATGTGGACAAAGGCATGTGCAAAAACTGAATGCACAAGAAAAACAGTGGTGCATAGAAGTGTTTAACTTAATTTGAACCACTGATAATTAGTATTTCTGCAATCCATAACATTGTTTACTTTGGTTGTGCCATCACAGAAGCAGACAAACCATAAGCAGGTCAGGCAGGCCATCCACCCATACCAGCTCGAACTAGCAAGCCACATGCCCTCTAAACAGAACATAACCAATCCTAGATTTATTTGACTTTTCTGGCCTCATCAGTGACTTGCAGCTTGAGCGTTGATATATATATCCCAAACATTCAGGTCGAATAGAGCCACTCCAGCCCATCAAATTGTACTGAACATTCTGCGAGGGAATGTACAGACGGTTCAGGCAACGATCTTTATATACACTTCTCACTCCTTCTACACAGTCCTGTAATAAATAGAATGTTAGCAAGCAGGGTCTCACGTGGTAAAGTATCCCAACATTCTGGCAGTTGGCTTTTTGAGCTGCTGTGTGACTTTCGCTTTGCTCAGTGGGATCTGAACGCAGTATGCTGAATAGGGTGCTCATACTAGGCAAGAATCTGCCTTCTCATCAAACAATAAAGCCCCATCATGTCCACAAACAAGGTTTGGACATCTTCTGAAATCCTGATGGCAGACATCTAACCATGGTGCCCAATGTTCATGTTGAGAAGTTTCATAGAGGTCATCGTTATCCTCACTGAGGCATCCTGATGCTGCACTGCTGGTGTTGCACCAATGGAAAGGTTCTGTAGAGTAGGAGCAAACCACGGTAATGAACCAGCCACCTTGTATGGCTTTCCTGGCATGAGGGATAATGACAAATGTTTCATTAGCAAACTGAGGATTGTGAGCAGGAATGTAGCGCGATGCTAGGATGCATAGACACATGGCATCTCTATTGTCAATCGCTTTTTACATTGGACATAGGGCCTTGATTTGTGAAACACTCACAAAAGGCACCTCAGGTGGCCTGAGATGGAAAGTAGGCATAGAATCTTGAGAAGAAGCTGGAAGCTGCATTCTGGGTTATTTGCAGATGAATGAGGAGGAATTTAGGTAAGGAAAGATGCAGGGAATTCTGGTAGTGTAGGCAGATGGATTTCAGCGCCTAAACCACTGTCTTTTGGGCGGGAACTGGCAGAAGACGTTAGACTTTTCTCAGTATTAGAGGAAACAAATGTTGGACGGAATGCTGACAATGCAAACATTCCCCCCAGTTAAAAGATCTGTGTTAAATCCATTGCTCATTTGCCCACTACGCCACCCCACTTTGGACCCAGCCATATGCAAAACAGACTAAAACAGGTCCAGGAGCCCCCACTACAGGTCTTTTGCAGTCTCCTCTGAAATCTGTAAACATCTAAAGATTCCCTTGATGGTGTGCCCACTGAGATTTGAGGTCCCACTGCAGAATGAATACATTTAATCAAGAAATAGCTATACAATTTATGCTTTTGAAGTTTGCCGGTCTCATTTTGTAGCACAAATATCTTAAAACCGGAGCTTATATGGGAAACACCTTTGTCCATCTTTCACTTTAACGAGTCTTGACGGATCTGCAGGTAACTTATGAAACGCTATAAGCAGGTACCACATTTCGTGCACATGCGCGAGGCAGTGCAGAAATAATTAGAAAAGCAATAAGTGTTTTTTTCAGAGGAATGTGTGCCTTAACAATAACCACAGAGTCGCTATAGTAGACTCGTCAATATGTAAGCATACACATGTATAAAATACACAAAAAACACACACATTGAAAAGAAACAGAGGTAAAATAAAAACATTTGCAGTTGATTAATGTACCTAATTTACTTACCAAATAGACGCTACTAAGAAAGTAGTAATTGCAATGGGCACTAAAGCTGGGTACTTGGCATCATAGTCAGGGATTCCACAGTGCCACTCTAAGTAAATGATGCAATAAACGGCAACGCACAAACTTGCAACCAAAAATAAACTGCCGACGAGTAGTGATGCACTGCAAAGAAAGAAAGAAAGAAAGAAAGACGTATGAAACAAGTATCTATCAGGGATTGCCTCATTACTGCAGAGCAAAATGTTGCTGCAAAGAATAACTCAGTAACTGAATGTTATTAGGATATAAACATCTCTGCTTTCATGTAGTGATTCTCAGCATATATATATATTTTTTTATATATCAGACTTTAGTCCCTGCAATCTCTGCGAAGTAAATGTATTTCATCAAACGTCATCAAAGTTTCATTTATTAACCAGTTATGGAGAAAAGGCTTCGTGCAGGCAGTGGAGTCGCACGTCATTCTAAGTAGAAAATCTATTGCTGGGAGACTATCTTATCCATGCAGCTATACAGAAATAAGTACCGAGACGTAGATCCACAACCGACCGAGAGATGCTGAGCAACAAGCATTCACATATTAATCGCAGAATCGCATTCAACCACACTGAATGCAGAACGTGCTAACAGACTACCAAAAGGTTGATTTCAGTGTTGCAGCAGAAGACATGTTAGATTATTCGCTGCTCAATGTCATGCGTAATACCATCCTCCTTGAGATGACAAGTTCAGAGATGCCTTCTGGCCCAAAAAGTACAAAGAGAACATCGTATTTTCCTGAAAATCTAACTTCTATCTTGTTAACCAGCCATGATACAGATTTCATCACGTCCAAGTGTACATGGTATGAGGTCCTTATTTAAGGACAGGCAACCAGTAAAACAATGGTCATTTTAACATAAACATCAGAAACATATATTTCAAAGGCTAAAGAACATTCTTCTCAATCATTGAAAACCGTAAACACACACTATCTGTCACAACACAAACCTCTTCTATCGTCTATTAAAAATAAAAGAAACAAACAAATCAGCTATCCAAAATAGAAATTGAATATCAGACTTATGTGCAACCACTAAAGATTCTCCAGCGAGCATTAGAAACAAAATATTTCTGTTCCTCAAAGCCTGGATCCACATACTTTGCACTTTGTATGTTGGACCCCAGTAGAACGTTCTACATCAAGTGGTAACAGCAAATATAGATGTCGACAGAACCTTTTTGTTTATTTACCAAATTATGTTTCTTTATGTGTGCTTAAGTGAGCATAACTAGTCCGCTAATTAATCTACTAGGCTGTTATCTGTTTGCACAGACAGCTCAAGAAATGTGGCTTGCACGGACTAAATTCCAGCGTCCATGTTTTCTTCTCTTCTGTGTTTTTTTTTATTATTAAATAAAATAATGGATAAGCGAGTGGCTGTGTTGAGAGGCTGTATGGGTGAGTGACTGTAGACGTAAATAAATGGGTGTGTGAGTAGCTATATGGGTTAGTGTGTGGCTATGTAAGTGGCTGTACGGGTGACTGGTTGAATGAGTGGCTGTATGGTGAGTGAATGGTTGTGTTAGTGTCTCTACGAGTGAGTGAGTAGTGTGTGAGTGCTTCTATGGAGGAGTGAGTGGGTGTGAGTGCTGGTATTGTTCTGTCAGTGCACCTTTTTCCAGCGTGAAGGAGGGACGTGTGTTTAATTGATTGCTGGAAGCCTCGCACCAGCAGCACTGGCCGCCCTGTCAAGGCCGTGGGCTCCCTGCGTGGCAATGTGGTGTTTATTCAATTGTTGGAGCCTGACCTGCTTGCTCCCGGAGAACATTAAGGATTCCCTGAGGCTGGCGAGTAAGGGAAGCATTGGGAAGAAATTCCGGTTTGCGGGCTGCTGTTGCTTTTAATAAGTGAGTGGAAAACGAACAAACAGACTGTGCAGCTCAAGCTGACTTATTTCATATGTGCAAAGGAAACCATGAAATTAAGAAAAATGTTCTCAGCGCTAGAATATTGAAAGTTATGGATTTAAACAGCGCTGTTCACGTTCCTTTCAAAATGAACTACTGTTTCCCCTGCGCAGCTTGCAATAGAATACGGCCTGCGCTTTAAAAGGAAGCACGTGGGCAATTCAAAAATGCAAAGACTTCATCCCGTGATCAAGGCTCTACGGAGCAGAAACGTTGGGACTGTGAGCTTGCTGCTTCTGTGTATTTTCCCTGAATAAACGGTTTTTAAAAGCACTACAGCCTGAGTCAGTGCACCTTTTTCCAGCGTGAAGGAGGGACGTGTGTTTAATTGATTGCTGGAAGCCTCGCACCAGCAGCACTGGCCGCCCTGTCAAGGTCGTGGGCTCCCTGCGTGGCAATGTGGTGTTATATATATATATATATATATATATATATATATATATATATATATATATATATATATATGACCTACTGGCGGTCTCCAGTAGTTAGTTACAGTTAAGACCTAGTTTCCATAGGAATAGCGTTCTTTATCCCAATACCTTTGGCGCCGGTTGACGAATCTTCGAGAAATTTTCAAAACTAGTGGCCCACTCCGGTCAGCTCCTATCTTGAAAGTTTCTGGATAATTAGACAATCGGGGGCCGAGAAAAAAGCGTTTCCCCATGTTAATTTCCATAGTAAACTTTAGACAAAGCTACAGCCCGAACTGCTGAACGGAATTACACCAAATGTGGCAAAAAGGTAGGTCTTGGTTCAGAAAGATCCCTTTTTTAAATGGTGTATATCCATTCAGTAGTTCCTGAGAAATTAAAAAAATTAAAAGTTTCGATATCTGGGCGGAGCCTAACCCCCCAAGCACAAGCATGGCTCTAATTGGTTGCCAAGACTTCAAACCAGGAAGTGTTGGCAGCCATCTTGTGCTTCAAGGAGGGAGAAAAAAAAGTGAAAAAAATATAAATAACAAGAAAAGGGTGTTGCGTATCAATGGGGGATACCCAGAAGCCTACCAGGCCCGGGTTAGCAATTCAGTACAATAGAAGGTGGTCAGGTAGCATAAAACAATAGTAAGAATAAATATAAACATAGTAAATCACATGCAAAGCAGAATTATTTCTGAAGACACAATCTCAAATTTATTGTGCTATTCCTTGCATCAGTTTTCAAGAGTTATTACTCTGTATGCACAGATATTTACAGTGTGGTGCTCACGGTAGAGGAATGGGAGGAAAGGGTATGCTCTGCTTTTCCATACTGATTTATTTCTAGTTGACAGTAATCGACCTGACCTGCCATCTCTTGAACGCGACGAGTAAATTAGGCCGCCTCCACCATGAGTAGGAGCTCGGATGTGCCCTCACCCGCCTTTCTGTGAAATGAATGAAATGAAAATAAATTTATTGAGCGCGGTTGCTGCCCGGGGGCATCCAAGCGCTAAGGTGAGACAGAGGCATGACGGAGCACAGGAGTTAGAGCTCGGAGGATTTGGCAAATAGCAGTATCTTCAGGTTTTTCCGGAATGACAGCAGGTCTGGGTTGGAACGAAGTGAGAAGGGGAGAGTGTTCCAAAGCTTAGCGGTGTTCAGTGAGAACAGCCTACCCCCAGACCTGACTCTCTTCACTCTAGGAACAACTGCCAGGAAAGCCTCAGTGGAGCGAAGGTTCCTGTTTGGATGGTAGGGGATGACAAGGTTGTTGTTGATTGCGGGTCCCGTCTTCCAAAAGGCCCGGTGCGCAATACATAGCGCCTTAAATGCCACTCTGTGCTTCACTGGCAACCAGTGAAGACTTTTCAGTCCAGGTCTAGCTGACTGGGTTCGTGGAAACTGCAGCAGGGTGCGTGCGGCGCAGTTTTGCACCACCTGCAGCTTCCGGAGAGTCATCTCAGGAGCCCCTACGTATAGGGCGTTATTTGAGTCCAGGCGGGACTGGATGAGGCCTTGTACTGCCACCTTCTTGGCTTCTAGGGGCAGAAGTGGGAGGACTTTTCTCAAGGTTCTAAGTATGCCAAAGCATGTGGCGGACAGCTTGGTGGCCTGGGTGGAGAAGGAAAGCTTCTTGTCCAGCCACACTCCTAGGCTTTTAACGCTTTCCTTGGGAGTGGGGGGGGCGCCCAGGGCTCGAGGCCACAAGGAAATGAAAGGTGCTGGCGAGGCTGGACCTAGAAGCATAAGCTCTGTTTTTTCTCCGTTTAATTTGAGGGAGGAGTTGGTCATCCACTCCTTGACGTCCTCTAGGCAGTTCAGCAAACCTCCCGGGGATTGCCTGATGTTCTCTTGCAATTAAGTAACGAGCTGACAAGATAAGCTGCTCCACTACAGTCATGATGAAGACCCCGTCCTAAGGCAGAACTCACCTAGCTTAATCATCTGGGATCGAAACATCGACACACACCCACACGAGTAAAAGCAGGGACAATTGTATACAAATTTCGGTGTCCATGTTGAGCTATGTACATTTGGAAAATGTGCGGATTGAGATCTTATTGTCTATGTGATGAACACATGTCACACCACTTTCTCCGTGTCCACCACCCTCACAAACCCTTAAAGACCACTCACACCCTTTCCTCCCATTTCTCTACCCTGAGCACCATACTGTGTACTAACAAGAAAAGGGGGCAGGGTAAATACACCCTGACCCCCAGGCCAGCCAGGGACAAAAAAGCATTTTTTTTCGGGCGAAGTTGCACCAGTGCGTGAATCCACTCCAAAATTGTACAAAAGTGAAGTGCGGTCTCCCGCGCTTCGTTTTCAAAGCCCCCGGTTGGGCCAAGTCCCGGGGGCAATCTATTTATGTAGCAGTCCCCAACTTAAAACGCGCGACAGTGCACGTTTGCACACTTATCCCGTCAGGCCCCTCCTCCTCCGTGCACCACTGTGCAAACGCGACTGTGGTGCATTTTAAGTTGGGTAATTAATCCCCTGTCAATCCTGAGGGTCCCTGGTGGGCCAACTAGCCCACCAGGCACCTCCAGTAAGCTCCAGTGTTAGGACTGGGGGTCTCTAGTTGGCAGAGGTAGGTACCACTGTCCAAATAGGGACCCTTGCTTCTAGTCAGGGCAGGGAGATAACCCTCTGAGATAACCCCCGCTCACCCTCTAGGTAGCTTGGCACGAGCAGTCTAGGCTAACCAGAGGCAATGCGTAAAGTATTTGTATCAACACTCACAGTAACACAGTGAAAACACCACAAACTGACTCCACAACAGTTTAGAAAAATAAAGGTATTTAATCTAAACTACACAAGACCAAAACGACAAAAATCCAACATACACAGTTCAAGAATATAGTTTCAAAAAGAGTTCTTAAGGTTTGCGATAAAATAATCCACAGATGCGTGAAAAGTTCACAGTTGTGTCACGTTTACTCACAGTACCTTTAAGTTGCAACAAAGTTCCAAAAGCAGAAGCTGGTGCGGTGGAAAACAAGCGATGCGTTGCTCCTGAGACCCTGGGGAGGCGATGCGACAGCCCCGCTGCAGCAGCGGGCGTGTTGCGGCCAATCCGGTCTGTATGGGGAGGAAGGCCACTTGTATGGATTCCGGTGCGTAGGTTCCGTAGGAAGTTTGTTCTCGCAAAGGCACGATGCGACGATCTTGTAGGGGCTGCGACGATCTCCTGGGCGACGATGCGTGGTCCAGCGGTGATCCTCTCTCTCGCTTCTCCTCGATGCGATGGTTCTGCGACGATGCTCGCAGCGACGTGATGCGGTCCGCAAGCAAGCGGTGCGGCGATCTCACCCAGCGACAACAGGCTCTGCGACGGCACTCGCAGCGATGATCGGCTTTCCCGCACTGGTCTGGTGCGTCCCGCAAACGAAGGATGCGACGGCTCTGGCAGCGGCGTCAGGCGCTGCGACGATCTCGGCCTTCGTAGCGGCGGGAAACTTCTCGCACTGTCGGAGATGCGCTCCACAAGTGAGCGATGCGACACTTTTCCGTTGCAAAAGTCTCTCGCTTAGTTTCAAGCTTCCCAGCACAGGTACAACTTCCAGAGGCCCCGCAACTGGATCAAGCACTCTAGGAAGGACAGAACTCTCTCAGCAGAGTTCAGGGAAGCTGGGGGGTGAAGTCCTTTTGTTCCTGGGACTTTAGAACATGGAGCCAGCTCTTCTCAGGCCCTTGGAGTCTCCTTCAAGACCGGGGACACAGCACAACAGCAAAGTCCTTCCCCTCTCCTTGGCAGCAAAGCAACAGGTCAGTCCAGCAGAGCAACAGCAGGACAGTCTTCCTTCTTCAGTTTCAGCTTTCTACTTGGCAGAGGTTCCTTCTTGATTCCAGGATGATCTAATTTTCTGTTGTCAGGAGTCCTGTACTTATACCCCTAAAGTCTTTGTTCTCTCTGTGCATGTGGGCCCTGAGCCCGGTCTGAACTAGTTCTGGGTGTTTCCTGAGTACTTTGTTTTGCTGGCTTCTTCTTTCCTTTCAGAGTGAGGGGCAAGGTCGTCAGTCGCCCAGCAGGAGGTGGAGCCAGCATTGTGGTGATGTAAATATATAATTTACCGTCGAAATTTCTATGCAGGTAAGTACTTAATCAATAATAACTCAAGTCGGAAAGAAAGAACCAGAGTCTGTGGTGTTAGAGTTCTTAGGGGTTTTATTCCTCAAAAAGGAATGGTCAAGACCAAGATATCATGTTCTTCCCACCACAGGGGTGGAAGAAGGGATAGAGCGCGCTACATTTTATTGACAGTACATAGCTTATATACTTAATTCATGTCATAGAAAGCAATACAGTAGGCGTAACAGCTGAGAGAAGACAAGATAACAGTATCCACGTGCTACTAGTACGTAATCAGAAGGCGTGGACTAGGCGTGAACTGGAGGTGTGTGCTAGAAACGTCACAGGTAGGTGTCACAAAAGGGGTGGCACTAACAGAAATGTTGCAATGTCAGCAGAAATCGGAAGCTTGGATGCGCGCGCAGCTGCATGACGTGTGATTGACGTGAAACTGGAGGGTGCAGGGGACTTGACATTTACACTGACGGAAAGAGACAGAAGTCTGGCATGTCAGATCAACTTGTACGTCTATCGTATCTGATATCTGATGTTTGGGAACCTTATTATCTGGACGGAAAGGTCTCTGGGGCAGAAGCTATTCTATACTGACTGTGAGTGCGTGTATAAGCGCCTATGTGTCTGCATGAGAAGCGTGGGGCATGGGGCCTTCCATGTTTACTGAAGCTGAAGCTAGTAGGCAGGAATGTATTCTCGAGGAGCGGAACAGATAACCCGAAGGTTATAGTCAGTCTTGGCAGGCAGCAGGCTGAGCTGAGCGCGGTGGGCCGCGCTGGAAGTAAGTCAGAGTTCACGGGTACAGAGGCAGCCTGGGCTGAGGCTTTCAGAGTCAGAAGCCAGAAAAAAGGCTCGATGGCAGAAATTCAGGGCCTACTTTGCCAGAGCAGAAAAACGTGTAAGATACATTACAAAAAGACGTTGGCATAGCATACTTAGGAACGGACTAATTAACCCATTCAGGGTGGGTCTGAAAGAGGACATGTTAACGTTGGACGCAAATGTATTTGCGTCTTCATAGCTGGCACAGGAGGGAAGTTACATGCACTTTAAGCTGGTACATGGAGACGGTGGGGTACGCGCTAGGGAACACAACTTGACCATAATATTTATATTTCCTCATTCCCTCCTTGTTCCCTACGGACCCTTCATGATATATCGATCCTCATGAACCGATCAGTTTGTTCTTGTAACATCATTTGCTCCTCTTTCTTTCTTTTGCGTTTTGAGAGGAAACTGGAATGTTCAATGCATGACGTGGCACACAGTCCACAAATCGCTGGCCCACACTGCAGGCACAGGCAGCAACTGAATACTAGGACTAGGCCAATGCCTAGGAAGGATAGGATCTTCCATCCCCAAGCGGTTAACGTTGTCCAGAACCAACCGGACCAAGTCCAGGTGCCTGGATTCTGATGTATCTGATTTGCAATTTTATGGAGACGTGTAATAGCTTGATATACAGATGGTGCGTTTTGTGGAATGAAAACACAGCAACTTGACCCGATGACCTTACAGGCTCCACCTCTATCTGCCAAGATGACGTCAATAACAAGACGATTCTGAAGGACAACAACCCGCATGGCGGACTGCTCTTCTGTTAAGTTACCTAGGGCGGAGGCAGTTTCATTCACTACTGCTTCAAGTGTTCTAGTTAATCTGCGTATTAGTTTACTATTTTGAACAGGTCCTAAAAAGAAAAAGAATCCTTTATTAAAATCGGTGTACTGTTCCCATGCCGTTTCTGTGTAGTCGACAAGTGGGATATCTCTTCTGAGTCTATTCTTTACTAGATTTGTATTTCTGTGGTAATCAGGAGGAGCTAGAAAAACAGGTGGCAGAAGGAATGCAATATAACAGGTACCATCCCAGTCGGGAGGTAGGCGTATGTATGCGGTGTGACCACAAACAAAATAGGAATGACGGATAGCTTTAAAGGACGATTTACCATGATCACTGAATTCGACCACAGTAGTACATTTACTATGACCTAAGTGTACTGAACCTTTCTTCCTGACACATATTTCTCCAGTGACTGGTAGTACTGACATAACGGGCAGAACTGGTGCAGCTTCGGATTCAACAGTAAGAATCATAAGGTTAATTGTGTAATTACCTAATCCATACACTTCATTTTCTAGATCAGTTCCTATTCTAGTGGGGAGTCCCTCTTTATCAGGATAACAGACGTCGAGCAGGACCAAGTTCAAGTTTCCCCAAACCCAGCCCCCATCGAAAACAGCAATATCAGGATCTAAGGAATTAATTATTTTAAACCATGCACCACAGGAGCCATTGTGAGTGAACGGGTACGGAAAAAGGGGCAGAGCTCCCTTGTAATTCTGGTAGGGAGGGAGTCGGCCACATATCCAGCAATCTGTAGCATTGTTGGTCTGATGGGAATGATGTAGCATACTAATGAATGTGTTGTTGCGCAGCGCAAGTCTGTAGGAGAGTTCATGTGGAGGTAACTCGCTAAAAGTGTGCTCAGCAGAGACATTGTAAGCAGATTGTTCACGCTTGAAAATAGGACAATAGATAGGGAGGAGTATACTTGCAACTATTATCAGAAGACTTAGAAAAAACATTATTAACAATGTCACTATACAGTGACTCCGCAGTGATTTGCAGTATGTACGTTTCTTGACTTGTCTCTCTCTCTCTCTATCTCGATCTAGGGGATACATGTCAGAAACTATTTAATCGATTCACCTAGGGGAGGACTTAAACAATTAAACTGTCTGACTTGCTAGATCGAAGCTTGAGTCTGTACTCCTCTTGGGGAGTTTTTTCTCGTTCGGAAATTTTAAAGTCACTGGGCTCGATACAGTCTTTGGAAGGGGTGGATGAGCCTGGGTCGGATTTCAGTTCATTGCACAGTTTAACATGGCTTATGTGGATCCACCCCTTCCTGCCCTCTACTTTCACCGCTGTCCTTGTAGTAAGTAGAACGGTCTTCGGCGATTTCCAGCGGGGCTCCAGCGGACTTTTCCTGTCAAAGTTTCTTATGAGAATCAGATCGCCTGGACGGACGTCATGCGGCTTTACATCAGTGTTGTCAGGGAAGGCTGCGGCAACCTGTGAACGACATGATTGGAGTGCAGACATCAAGGAGGCAAGGTAATCTGTCAACACATTGCAATCAACATCAGTAATTTTCTTAGGAATGGGCGTCCCCCACATATTCGGTGGTCTGCCAAAGACCACTTCGTACGGGGATAGTCCTGATCTCGAATGGGCAACCATTCTCATATAGAACAGTGCCACTGGCAGGGCGACTATCCAGTCGACCCCTTTCTCTTGACATATTTTAGCAAGACGTGTCTTTAATGTCTGATTATGCCTCTCTACAAGGCCTGCGGCTTCGGGATGTCGGACACAATGGAATTTCCATTGATATCCTAGCAGCAAGGAAACCTGCTTCATTAATTCGGATGAGAATGGCTGACCGTTATCTGAATACACGACACGAGGCATGCCGTACCGTGGGAAGAATTCACGAACCAACTGCCTGGCAGTGGTCGGGGCAGTATAATCTGGGACTGGATATGCTTCGGTCCAACGGGACAGAGCACAAACAATTACGAGGACATATTTGAATCCTCGACAACGGTCCATCTGGATATAATCCATCTGGAGGACTTCAAAAGGGTGATCGGGAGGATGAAATCCACCTTGCTCTACAGGGACGCTTTTACCTGGATTGAACTGACAACAGATCATGCAAGTACGCACTTTCTGTTTTGCTGCTGCTCGTAAGTGTTTATTGCTCCAAAGATTTTGTAAACTGTCTAACATCGCTTTTTCTCCTAGATGTGCTGGACTATGTGCTGTATTAATCATGACTTGAACCATAGAGTCAGGGAGAAACCATGTACATTTTCCCTTCGTCATCCAACCTTGATCTGTCTGGATCCCTCCTAGTTCAATCCATTTCTTTATTTCTTCTGGGGTAGCATGTGTTTGAATATCGATAACATCTAGTGTGGGATCCCTGACTGTCATACAATTTGTCGGTCCTATTGTCTTTGTCATGTCAGTTGTCTGAGTGTGAGTCAATGCTGTATGTTTTGCTGTCTGGTCTGCCAGGTCGTTACCCTGGGAAACAGAATCTGTAACTTTAGTATGTGCTTTACACTTCATGACGGATATGCCTGAAGGCAGATGTATTGCTTCTAACAGGGCTTGAATGAGGGGACCGTGTTGGATCTTGGCACCATGAGAGGTCAGAAAACCTCGTTCTTGCCATAACATGCCGAAGTCGTGTACAACTCCGAACGCATAACGGGAATCAGTGTATATGTTGACATTTCTGTTCTTAGCTAGAATACAGGCTCGGGTCAGAGCAATAAGCTCTGCTGCTTGAGCAGACAGTGTGTCAATACGATGTGTTTCTTTTACTTCGGTTTCAGTGGTCATGGCATATGCGGCCACTAATTCTCCTGTACTTGTTCGCATACATGAACCATCCACATAAAGTGTCAGGTCTGGATTCGTCAATGGAACATCTGTTAAGTCTCGTCGGGGCTTTGTTACTGCATTAATGATCTCTATGCAATCATGCGGGGTTGGATCTGTCATAATTGTAGGTAACAGTGTTGCGGGGTTCAGAATGCTGCAGCGTCTGATTTCTATGTGTGGCTGGAATAGCGTTAATTCGTAACCTGTCAGTCGTGCTATAGTCAAGTGTTGAGTCTGGGTTCTGTTTAACAGAACCTCTACAGAGTGTGGAACTTGTACTGTTAACTGATGTCCTAAAACAATTGAATCGCTCTGTCTTATTGCTAACGCTGTTGCTGCTACTGACTTTAAGCACGCAGGGAGTGCCTGGGCTACTGAATCCAATGTACTTGAAAAATAAGCGCAAGGCTTATGTGAACCTGCTTGGTCTTGAGTGAGGACAGACAATGCTGTACCATCACGTTCTGTAACAAAAAGTGTAAACGGTTTGCTGTAGCATGGTGTTGCTAAAACTGGTGCTTGACATAATGCTTTCTTTAATTCCTCAAAGGCTTGTGTATGTTCCTGAGCCCAAGGGAGGACAGTCGAAGTCGCTGCCTCCTGCGTCGTTAACTGGATGAGTGGTTTAGCTAGAAATGCATATTGAGGAATCCATTGTCTGCAGTACGAGGTGAGGCCTATGAAGGCCCGCACTTCCTTTTGTGTCTGGGGTCGTGGCATATTTACAATTAACTGAATGCGATCGGGAGTGAGCTGTCTCCCCACTTTGGACAGCAAGTGACCCAAGTATACAACTTGCTGAACACAGAATTGAAGCTTCGAAGGAGACACCTTGTGTCCCTTGTCAGCCAGAAAATGTAAAACTGTCAGTGACGCTTGTTCACATTCGGGCTCACTTCGTGCGGTGATCAGTAGATCATCGACGTATTGCAGTAAAGCGGTGTTAACTGGCATTTGAATACAATCTAGTTGTCTTTTCAGTGCTTGACTATAGATGCTGGGGCTTTCTGTGAATCCTTGAGGTGCGCGGGAAAATTTGAAGCTTCGTCCATTTAAACTGAATCCGAAGAGATATTGGCTCTCTGGATCAATAGGTACACTGAAGAAAGCGTTCTTGAGATCAATTACAGTAAAGAACGTTGCTTCTGAATCAATAGCAGTCAATAGGGAAGAGATATCGGGGACCACAGGGTACTGTGGTACAATACATTTATTCAGCTCTCGAAGATCAATCACCAGCCGATATACTGGCGGTGCATTGGGGTCAGTACGTTTAAGAATTGGAATGATGGGTGAATTACAGATATTGGAGTCGGTCTCTACGACCACTCCTTGGGCAATGAGCTCTTCAATGATTTCCAGTAAAGCCACTACAGCATCGGGTGGTAACTTGTATTGTCTGATTCGTGGTAGAACAACTCCTGTCTTGAGTGTAACACGGTATGGTGTGATATGCATACAACCTACATCAGTTGGGCCTTTTGCCCACAGGTGATCTGGTACATTTTTCAATCTGACATCGAATTCTCGCAAAACATAATGACCCTTGGAATCCCGTAGAAAGAGTCTAACTCCCTCCGGGGAACAGCAGATTATAGCTCCTAGAGCCTTCAATGTTTTAATTCCTAACAGATTTTCTGGGCATGATTTCGTAAGTAACAAGTCTGTAACTCGTGACAATGGACCCACAGCCAAGGGTACTGGTTCTGATACTTCATTTACAATGGGCTGTCCTGAAAAACCAAGGGAAACATTCTGTGAGCCTGAGAGGGGTGCCCCTGGGACTTCATTATGACTGATCGTTGTGCGGCTTGCCCCTGTGTCAATTAAAAACTTTCTATCTTTTCCCATTACTTGACTGTGTACATAAGGACCTTCTTGATCTACAGGAATTTCAATAAGAGGCAAGCCAAACTCCCTCTCTAGGCTGTTTCATGTGTATCGTTGATACTCAGGGTAAGCAGATTGGGCATACTGGTACATCTGTTGGGAAACTTGTTGAGTCGAGGCAATGGGCTGTGGTACCGCTACTGTCTGTGCTGTATGAGATGTAGCATGCATAGGCTGTGTGTTCTGCATGGGCTGTACATTCTGTGAAGTCTGTTGCTGGACCTGATCTTGTCTAGGTGGATGCGGTCTCTCTTTAGTTTTACCTGTTGCTATGTTATGTTTCAGAACTGGACATTCATGTACGTAGTGACCTGGCTGCTTGCAATAATTGCATGTCCCTTTAACGGGACCTGCGACGTGACCTGTCTGGTTCGTACCCTTTCTGTTTCCGTCGGTATGGACCGACTGGGCTACTAACATTTTCATTTTCGTGTCTTTCATACGTTTCTGTTCTTGATCCTGTTCTTCTCTAATTCTATTCTGATGGTATTGTAACATTTGTAACATCTGGGATGGCGTATTTGCTTGCCATGTACTCTCAACCTTGTATACACGATATTTGACTGCTAACAGGGAATTCTCAACTAACTTGGATACAAAAAGATGCGGATACGATTCGCTACTTGGTTTAAGACCACTATTAATAATAAAACATTTCTCGAATCTTGAATAAAAATCACTAGTATCTTCGTCGGGTTTCTGTTTACATGCTGAGATTGCATCCCAGTCTTCTTTTCTAGTTGTCAATAATCTTGGCAGAACCTGTACTATTAAACCTGGTAATGCTTTAGTTTTGTCCCCAAGGCCTACCCCTGGGACACGTTTGTTCTCTTCGTCTTCTATTTCTGCCCATACAATCTTTTTCTCTCCCACCTCCCATTCCTTTTCCTTCAGTTTCTCGTAGATGCCCGTGGGCAGCAGTACCTTTAACATTTTCATGATATCTTCATAGGTGTAATCCCCCATCAGTAACATGTCTTTAAGCTCTCTGTGAAAACCTGCAGGGTCTTTATCATGGCTCGGGACTAGTTTCTTCATTTCTAACAGTTCTAACTTAGTCAGTGGCGTGTGTACATATACACGTTTCAAGAGATGATCCTCACCCATAACTGGGTGCACTTCTCGTAAGGGGTTCTGACTTTCAATGCCACTCAGGCGTTGCATGTGATACGTTTTCCTTTCTGGGGGCGGAGCGGGAACATATTCAGAGCTTATGAAAGTGTTATATCTATGTCGTTGTTCTAGAATTATTTGTATTAACTTGGTACTGAGACCTCTCCATCTATCCATGAGTAGTGCTTCTAGTGTTTCATGTAAGGGACCTGGATCAGAATGTTGGTTTCTGTATTTCATGAGGAGGTGCTGAATCATGTATACACCTGCTAATTTCTGCTCGTCTGGGGAGAGGTTCAGAAATGTCTGTGCTACTGTGTCATCATTATACATATCCGGATTTTCAGCCCATAATATGGCTGACCGGGCTAGTTCTTGTTCATCCATCGAATTGAGTAGGTGGTACCCCACTCGGTCTCGGAGTCTTTTATCAGTCTCCTGGAACTGATGTTCAGAAGAATTCGGGTTTGTTAAGGCAGAGAGAAAAACTCTCTTGCTTTCCGGACGGATACCTTTCCTAAGGTAAGTTCCCTTACCTACATACGCTATAGTATCTGTAGTCTTTTCTGGTTCTTCAAGTTCTTCTTCCTCCTCGGAGGAAGCCTTTTCTTTCTCTTTTTGGTGTATTTCTATCACTGCTTTCCTAATTTTCTTGTACATACTGGCTATGCAAGTCCCCTTATCATGTTTTCCTTCAGATATATTTTGACCCCACTTGTTTAGTGCATCTAATTCACTCTGATCTGTCCCAGGCCTGTCTCGTTCTCTTATTAGGCAATTTATGAAAAAACGTAGTGTCTGTGCTTGAACGTCGACTTTCTGACGTTCCATGGCCTCCTGAATACTGTCAGGGTCTTTCCCCGTCCGAACAAACTCATATATTCTATCTAGGCGCTCCTTCATTCCTGCATAGCACAGCAGGAAATCAGTAGCAGATCTTAACCGTAGTGATGCCATCATCATTATATTGTCTTTACCGGGTACTGGATCATATCTGCAAACTGAAAGGTTTTCCTTGAATATGTCAAGGCGGGGTGACTTGAACGTAAAAGGAGCCCGCAAATCCCCGAGCTGTAACCTGCGTGTTAACGGCGGTGTTTGAAAACCCCCGGCCGCACCCCCTGAGGCGGAAGCTTGGGCATTATCTCTCGGCGGAGTCTGTATCTGAGCTTGAATTTGTCTTTTAGTAGGATCAGGTAGAAGTGGTTTCGGTAGATCAATTTTAGGTGCGGGAAGTGGTGGAGGTGGTGGAACAGGAGGATTCTGTTGTGGTACTGGCGGAATATGATCTTGGGGCGGGTTACCACCCCCGTCCCTGGCGTTAGGCAGGGAGCGGACAGGCAGATTGGTGTAAGCGGGTGCTACATCCTCTAGATAGGAATTCAGGAATATGTCTTTAGTAGTCTTATGCATTACTTTAGTTGGAACTAATGGTGTCGGCAGATTTTTCGGTATTTCAGAAATGGCCTCAGGCGAACCCTCAGCCGCGAGATACATACCGTTTACGAGGTTATTTCGTGCGCGGTCTACCTGCTCTGATTTTACTCGAATCCCCTCGGTAACTAACTCGTTTTCTTGGGCCTTGTCTGATTCTTTAAGTCTGTCTTCTCTACGTAGTGCTTTTTCAGCACGCTTATGTGATTCTTTACGCCAAAACTCTATGGCGTCTTTCTGAGATTGTCTGGCTTTCTTTTTCCATAGTACTTCCTCTACCTTCATGATGCACTCGGCATCCCATGTTCCGGTAACAGGCCATCTGTGTCTTTCGTCTAGATGCTTAGTATAGTCGGCCCATAAATCTAGATATAATATGGCATCTATGCCATGCTTGTGGTACATGAAGTTTCCTGGAGTGTCCCTAGGGGGGATAGGAATTGCTTCCTCTAGTATCCCTTTCCTAGTTCCTATCTGCTTTAATTTGTCGAAAAACGGCATCTTGCTAACTTAATACTGAGTGCTCAATCCTTACTACTTAATACTGAATATAGCTGGTTATACAAGAACACAATAATGCACATTAAAAACGGTCACATTCATACCACGACATTAATCACATGAAAAGACATTTGAGACATATATGACTACCCCCTATACTGGATGTACTGCTAAACAGTACAGATACACTGGTGAAACAGTGCAGAAATTCAGAATACTAGATATACTGCTAAACAGTACAGATACACTGTCTAAAAACAGTGCAGACCGGACTTGTGTACCCAAACCCGTCTTGATACGTCCCAGCAATGGTACTCACCGGGAAGCACGGAAACAGAAGGCCTCGGAAAACTCGACTGGACTCGACTCGACACTTCGGAAAACTTCGGAAAACTGGTGGGCCTCTTGACACCTCGGACCTTGCTTCTTTCGGCTAGGCTCTGGTCGGGATCCTCCGCACTCCTCACCGCCTCGTCTGGGTACTGATCGCAGTCTTCGTCACCTCCGTGGGCCAGAGGGAGATGCAGGAAAACTGATGGCAGGGGACAGAGCTTGCAACGCACCAACCGACGCGTGAGGTGGGGGAGGGGTCCCTATTCGGGCGCCAAAATGATGTAAATATATAATTTACCGTCGAAATTTCTATGCAGGTAAGTACTTAATCAATAATAACTCAAGTCGGAAAGAAAGAACCAGAGTCCGTGGTGTTAGAGTTCTTAGGGGTTTTATTCCTCAAAAAGGAATGGTCAAGACCAAGATATCATGTTCTTCCCACCACAGGGGTGGAAGAAGGGATAGAGCGCGCTACATTTTATTGACAGTACATAGCTTATATACTTAATTCATGTCATAGAAAGCAATACAGTAGGCGTAACAGCTGAGAGAAGACAAGATAACAGTATCCACGTGCTACTAGTACGTAATCAGAAGGCGTGGACTAGGCGTGAACTGGAGGTGTGTGCTAGAAACGTCACAGGTAGGTGTCACAAAAGGGGTGGCACTAACAGAAATGTTGCAATGTCAGCAGAAATCGGAAGCTTGGATGCGCGCGCAGCTGCATGACGTGTGATTGACGTGAAACTGGAGGGTGCAGGGGACTTGACATTTACACTGACGGAAAGAGACAGAAGTCTGGCATGTCAGATCAACTTGTACGTCTATCGTATCTGATATCTGATGTTTGGGAACCTTATTATCTGGACGGAAAGGTCTCTGGGGCAGAAGCTATTCTATACTGACTGTGAGTGCGTGTATAAGCGCCTAAGTGTCTGCATGAGAAGCGTGGGGCATGGGGCCTTCCATGGGAGCATGGTAACAGGGGCTATGAATTACTTGCACTGAGACAGGTCGGCCCTTTGGCTCTGTAACTGAGGAGGATGTTTACTGAAGCTAGTAGGCAGGAATGTATTCTCGAGGAGCAGAACAGATAACCCGAAGGTTATAGTCAGTCTTGGCAGGCAGCAGGCTGAGCTGAGCGCGGTGGGCCGCGCTGGAAGTAAGTCAGAGTTCACGGGTACAGAGGCAGCCTGGGCTGAGGCTTTCAGAGTCAGAAGCCAGAAAAAAGGCTCGATGGCAGAAATTCAGGGCCTACTTTGCCAGAGCAGAAAAACGTGTAAGATACATTACAAAAAGACGTTGGCATAGCATACTTAGGAACGGACTAATTAACCCATTCAGGGTGGGTCTGAAAGAGGACATGTTAACGTTGGACGCAAATGTATTTGCGTCTTCATAGCTGGCACAGGAGGGAAGTTACATGCACTTTAAGCTGGTACATGGAGACGGTGGGGTACGCGCTAGGGAACACAACTTGACCATAATATTTATATTTCCTCAGTGGAAGGCAGGCACAGCCCTATTCAGGCCCAGGGGCTAACTCCTCCCACCACTCCAGTTGCAAATGCAGTCATTCAGCCTAGGGCTGACTCAGCCAGCCTCCTGGGAAATCCCCAGCCCCTGTCACTCTCAAACCAGACAGTTAATACACAAACAGGCCAAGGCACACAGAAGGGTCAGACAAGAGAATAGCAACTTTCTAAAAGTGCTGTTCTCAAACACAGGATTTAAAAACAACCTTTCCTAAAAGATCTGTTATTAAATTTTGAGTTCAGGGATACTAGATACTTATGTCCTATCTTGTTCCTATGGGAAGAAATGCTGGAAGCCACTGTAGCCAGCATCCCCCATGTTAATCTATGGAGCAAGATAGCCTTACAATAGTGAAAAACGAAAATGGCTGCCATTCACTATCAGAGCATGTCACCTGCACTAGTACATGCTCTACCTTTTACATATACTGCACCCTGCCCAGGGGGGTACCTTGGGCCTTCCATAGGGGTGACTGATGTGCGCAAAAAGGGAAGGGTTAGGCCTGGTCAGTGGGAACACTGACCAGGAGGACATGGCAGTTTTTAAACTGCCCATAGGCACTGCAGTGGCAGGCCTGAGACACCATTTTAGAGCTACTCCTGTGGGTGGCACAATCAGTGCTGCAGGCCTACTAGTAGCATTTGCCATCACCAGCCCTGGCACACCCAGTGCACTTTACTAGGGACTTCATGGTGATACAAATATGCCAAACAAGTATATCCAATCAGAATAACAATTTACATGGGGAGCACTTACACTCTGGCACTGATCAGCAGTGGCAGAGTGACCAAAGCATCTAAACCAGCAAAAACGAAATCCAGCACAGCATCAAAAATACAGGAGGTAGAGGCAAAAAGAGAGGGGAAAACCACGCCAAAGATGCCAAGTCTAACATCCAGGGAGCTGTGTTTCAAGGTCCAAGGCCACGCCCCCTTTTCACACAACTCTGCAAAGCAGTTCTGTAGCGTTTACTGGAGGTAGCTGGTGGGCTATTTGGTCCCCAGGGACCCTCAGGACTCAAGGGGATTTAATCCCCCAATTTACAACGCACCAGGGGGCACGTTTGCACAGTTGTGCAGGGAGGGGCGTGGCTTGATGTGACACGTGTGCAAACACTCCCTGTGGTGCGTTTTAAGTTGGGGGATTAAGTCCCCTTGAATCTTGATGGTCCCTGGGGGCCAACTAGCTCACCAGGTATGTCCAGTACGCGCCACAGAGTTGCATACTAGAGAGGTGTAAAAGGGGGGGTGGCCTCAGACCACCTCTCTCTGGCGCTTACTGGAGGTAAATGGTGGGCTAGTTGGCCCCCAGGGACCCTTAGAATTCAAGGGGAATTAATTCCCCAATTTAAAACCCGCCTGGGGGGCGCGTTTGTACAGTGATGTCATTTGAGATATCATCAGTGATGTCACTGACCATGTCATGAATGATGTAATATGTGACATCATCAGCAGTGGGTTCGGGCGCGCGAGATATAGTTAGTACAACTATATCTCAATGGTCTTTTATGAGTGAAATGTCCAGCTAACTATAACACCCCTAAAACCTACAGTTTTTTTAGTGAATTTCAAAGGTTTTTTAAATGCTAATTCTTAACTATATCAGGCCTGAAACCTATGTTTTTTTCAGTGAATTTCAAAGGTTTTTTAAATGCTAATTCCTGACTATATCAGGCCTGAAACCTTTGTTTTTTTCTGTGAATTTCGAAGGTTTTGTAAATGACAATTTTTAAATGTATTAATTGTTATATTTATTTGTTTTGATACTGATTTACTACATTTTTATTATAAATATTTTTATTTTATTTTTTTAGTTATAGTTCATATTCTTAATGTAAAATAATAAAACTAAATAAAAAAACAATTTGTTTATTAATTTTTTTTTAAATATGGGCTGAAAGATGCAGCACTGAGGTCTGTCCTGATAACAGGTGAGTAAATCAGAATTCATAGTTCGGCTGATTTTTGAGGAATTTTTAAAGTTCCAAAACTCCACACTTAGAAGGATTTCCAAGTGAAACCAGTCAATGTTAGCCTATGGAAGGAAATTCAAGTTACTGTACGTATGGTTAGAATTAATTTTCAGGATCAGTAGTGCACTCAAAGATGCTGCACTGACGTTTCTTTTGATAACAGATGAGTAAATCGTAATTCGTAGTTCGGCTGATTTTACAGGAATATACTGCTCAATAGTGAAGTAAGGGGGCGGGGCCTGAGGTAACATGTGTGCAAACACGCCCTGTGGCGCGTTTTAGATTGGGGAATTAATTCCTCTTCAATCCTGAGGTCCCCTGTGAGCCAACTAGCCCACCAGGTACCTCCAGTATGCGCCAAGCAAATTTGTTGCAGAGAGGTGTTCAGAGGGCACGCCCCCTTTTTACAACACTCTGCAACACAGCTCTGTGGTGCTTACTGGAGATACCTGTTGCCCCCTAGGGGACCTCTGGATTGAAGAGGAATTAATTCCCCAACTTAAAACGCGCCACATGGCATGTTTACACTCATATCACCCCAAGACCCGCCCCCTACCTTCACCACTGTGCAAACGCACCCTGGAGCATGTTTTAAGTTAGGGGATTAAGTCCCCTTGCATACTGGAGGTCCCTGGGGGCCAACTAGCTCACCAGGAACCTCCCGTATGCGCGGGGCAGCATTGCAGAGAGGTGTAATGAGGCCACGCCCCTTTTTAACCGCTCTGCAACGCAGCCCCTGGCATGTTTGCAGACGGGGAACTAATTCCCCTTGCATACTGGACGTCCCTTGGGGCCAACTAGCCCACCAGGAACATCCAGTATGCGCTCAGGAAGGTACAGAGTACAGTACAGAGTACAGTAAAGAGTACTGCACTTTGTCTCTAGATATCACTATGATTTTACTGTTGATTTTCTCTGGAACTACTGAACGGATTTACACCATTTAACAAAAAGCACAATCTGGGAACCAAACTCTTCATTTATGCTAATTTGATGTAATTCCGTTCAGCCGTTCAGGCTGTAGCCCTGGCTAAAGGTCCTATGGAAAATTGCATGGGGAAAACACGTGTTGGGACCCTACTTTTTTCTCTGCCCCCACTTGACGAATCACCCCAAAACTTTCATGAAGGGAGTGAAGCAGGACACTTTCTTGGAGAATTTTGCGAAGATTCGTCCACCAGCGCAAAAGTTATTCCAAATAGAATGTTGTGGATTTCCTATGGACCGCCAGTAGGTAATATATATATATATATATATATATACGAGGCTGAAACAAAAATTTTAAAAAACGCATAAATTTAATTGATACCATCCAGGGTTACCTTCCCGTAACACGCGGGTTAACAGACCGCCTGTGCTTAAGGGTAACCCACTCAGTGGCTTACACGTGCCATTGTCGCATACTGTTTTGTTTGTGTTGAGCCAAGTATTGGATTAACATACAAAAAGTCCCTGATGCAATTCTCATCATGAGTGTCTGTACCATTCTGTGAAAGTCATGTTTCTGACACAGCGTTCCATCCCAGTTTACAATGCCAATAATTGTAACATCATTATTGTTATTTTCCACACTGTCCGGTTTTGTTTGTGCATATATATTTTATATTCTATGATTTTACTTTTGATTTTCTCAGGAACTACTGAACGGATTTACACTGTTTAACAAAAAGCACAATCTGCGAACCGAACTCTACATTTTTGCCAAATTTGGTGTAATTCCGTTCAGCTGTTCGGGCTGTAGCCCTGGCAAAGGTCCTATGGTAAATTGCATGGGGAAAACATGTTTCGGGACCCCCTTTTTTAATCGGCCCCCACTTGACGAATCACCCCCAAACTTTTAGGGAAGGAGCGGAGCGGGCCATTTTCTTGGAGAATTTCGAGAAGATTCGTCCACCAGCGCCAAAGTTATTCCAAATAGAATGTTGTGGATTTCCTATGGAAGCTAGGTCCCAACTGGCGATATATATATATATATATATCACTGAAAAAACCATAGGTTATAGACCATATCTAGTTAGGGATTAGCATTTACAAAACCTTATTTTACACGCATAAAACCATTGAAATTCGCATATATAGTTAGTTGCGCTAACTATATATCGCGCACCCGCAATCCACTGCTGATGATGTCACATATTACATCATTCATGACATGGTCAGTGACATCACTGATGACATCACTGATGACATCTCAAATGACATCACTGATGACATCTCAAATGACATCACTGATGACATCAATGATGACATCTTAAATGACATCACTGATGACATCACTGATGACATCTCATTTGACATTACTGATCACATCACTGATGACATCATTCATGTGATTATACGATGAACCTCTTCAGACTCTGATATAACCTTAGATACACTCAGTGTAAACAGACACTCACAGACTGTCACTCATCCATGGAGTTACTCACAAACCTAGTCAGTCATGCAAAGAATCAATCACACCTCCATTTCCTCAACTATACAGTTATACACATCTTACTTATTCAAACATATACTAACACATATTTACTCCCTTATACAATCCCTGATACAAGTTCACAATGATCCATACAGCCACTCACACATTCACTGGCTCTTATGCACAGTTATTTATATATGTCAACTCTCATTTGTACTGTGTTTTACATATGTACTTACTTTGACATGTAGCACTGAGATATCCATTCACTCACCAATACACTCATGCACACAGTCAACCGCCCATACAGCTGTTTCCACATGCACTTTTGAACCCATACATCTAGTGAATCAACTGCTCACACATCTATGCACAGAGTCATACACCTCCCAGCCACCCCCACACACACTCAGTCTCCCATACAAATACTTGGGCAACCAATCAATAACCCATATAGTTACTCATATAGCTACTGATCAACACATGCAGCAGTTTACAGAACAACAGACATAATGATGCACAAATTAAGACAGTTTAGTCACTAACCCATGCACTCAGTGAGACACATTTAATCACTCACTTATACAGTCAGTCATGCACCTACTAAATCCTTCATCCAGACACTTATACATCCACTCATTCTTCAATATGTAATACATATTTTAACATTACAGAAACATACAGTCACTGGATAATGTCATCAGTGATGTCATCAGTGATGTCACTGACCATGTCATGAATGATGTAATATGTGAAATCATCAGCAGTGGATTGCGGGTGCGCGATATATAGTTAGCGCAACTAACTATATATGCGAATTTCAATGGTTTTATGCGAGTAAAATAAGGTTTTGTAAATGCTAATCCCTAACTATATATGGTCTATAACCTATGGTTTTTTCAGTGAATTTTCAAGGTTTTGTAAATGCTAATCCCTAACTATATATGGGCTAAAACCTATGGTTTTTTCATTGAATTTCAATGGTTTTTTAATAGCAAATATCAAAAGCTGTCAAATGTCAAGTACGTGATAGGTAAAAACATTTTCGTGTTTATGCACGCTGATGTGCTTTGAACGCTGCCCCCCCCCCTCTTTTCTCTTAGAAGTACTCTCTCTTTGCAGATAGTGAAGGGTAGTTAACGCAGGCCTTTGCCCCCGTTGTAATCCGTCGTGCCTGCTTGTCTCTCCATTTGATTGATTGTTATCCAAGCATTTACTATTTTAGAATTTATTCTCTTTGGTTCATTCTCTATTTACTAACAAGCACAAAGCCGCAATACTCTGTTTAGTCTTTGCAGATAGTAAAAAATCGTGTAAAAAAAATAATCGAGCAAAATCAGTAGGCCACTAATGGGATCTCTTTTTGACCTCGCTAAAATAGAAACATTAGGAACAACCCTTCATGAGAAATACGAAACTAGTGAGATGAACTGAGCTCCACACCATGATGGCTGCAAGACAGCTCGTCTCCGCCACCCACCCCGCCCAAAATAACGATAAACTCTATGCAAATATTATAAATATATACAACACACCAGCAAAGTAACAGGGTAAAACATTTTATTAAATAACTATTTACATAACTATTTTATACTTTTTGTTGCCTGATCCGGCTAGCTCAATCGATCGAGCATGAAACTCATGCACTCTGATAGCAAGCGTTGCTGCTGATGCTATGCAAACAAAAACTGGTTTTCAGTTTGTACATTCTTCAAGATTTTTCATCCAAGGCTGGTTGAGAGTTTGTAGAACGATGGCTTCAGATTTTCAACATACGGTGTGGTGGCGCGGACTGGGAGGGTGCGCTTGACTTCTGCCCCCTCCCCAAGTCGTGTTGCCCTGGCGTGGTCTAAAATCGCCCCCGACATAGGCGGCCGGCTCCCGGGGTCCGGCGGAACTTTTTGCCTTTTGATGACTCTTCCATTCTGGACCTTATCCCACAATCCGTTTGACCTGAAGACACGCTGTAGTGGGGCGCCCCTTTACCGTTTCAGTTGCCATTCCGCCCGCTTTTGCTACACTGTGCCTCTTCCGCCATTCAGCTGTTTACCGCCCGCTCTTGCGACTACAGCGTCTCGCTCACCATGTAGTTGAGTTGCTCCCGCTCTTGCGATGCAGCTATAGGCGGCTGCCACAGGACTCTCAAAATGGCGGCCGCCTCTTCAGATTTGGGCGTGGTCCACTAAAATGGCCATGGGACACCTTGGAACTCGGACGCTTGTCTGCTAGGGCTTGGGCCCCATTCTCGAAAGCGTCCACTGAGCCTTGAAGATTCTACAAAAGTCTTGGGGGCCCCCGACTCCCGCAGGCTTCTGGTGGGGAGCGGCTGCCATGATTGCTCGTGGAATGGCCACGACTGAGATACGAGATGGTGGTGCTCTCATGCTAACACCAGCTTCAGTCTGAAACATCCAGAAACACTGTAGACTACCAATTCCATCTGTTCCGGTAGCGCCCCAACGTGACCCGGTAGGGAAGAACTTGCCCTCCCCTCTTTGACTGATGGTTCTTGTTGCCTGTCCCTTCTGTTGTCATTTAACAGAACTTTTTAGACTGCTGAAAGGGGTTGTGTTCCGACCGCTGGTTGGTGGAGACATTTTGACTATATTCTGGACCTACGTTGTCGCGTAATGCGTTATATGACACGCCGCGTTAGCGTACCCGGAAGTACTCCAGTGCGCGAAGCGCAGCTTCCCGGAAGGGATCCGGGGCGCGGCGCGCAGCGCGTAACGTAAGCATAACAGGTCATGTGACTTGTTAATAAAACTTTTCATTGGTTCATTTTACTTTTGTTATTCTAATGATGAAAGGCTTGGTCATATGACCTAAAAATTACGCTTTTTATTGCTTTCGAACATTATTTTTTCTTAAACATATATGTTATAATGTTCCAGGCTAATGTATTTTCCCGGAAAATTTACAACTGTCCTGCAAGTAAAATATATTCCTTTTTCTAGAAAAAAGGGCGTTTCTTCGTCCCATGACGGAGCCGTTGAGCAAAAGATGCTCGGCCTGCTGTCTTAGTCGCCGATACGCCTGAATATCAGATTCTTATCGATCACTTTATGTTGCAGGAGTAAAAAACACAACAGCCCTTGACCATTTATCTTTACTGCGTTCCTGGGTATTATACCTTTTATCCGTCATGTAATTGGACTGCTTTATTTCACTTGCCTTTTACTGATTCGAAAACAGTGACTAAAATTAAAAACTTTACCAATGTAAATACTACTACCATGTTTTGTTTTAAAAACCTTTATTGTGAAAATGTCAGTATACAAATACGGGCCTATAACCACGTGGGCCGGCCACGGAGCAAACTGGAATCGTATATGATGAGGAGACATTTACACTGTAGAGGAACGGAACGAGCGGGCCATTAGGTTGCAAGAACTAAGGTGTCTAACAGTTGCGGAATCGGTGGACGTACATTTTGTAATTAAAATACGACAGGGCCACTTACAATAAAATTATCTAGATATACATTTGCGGGCAAGTACCATGGGTGACGTTAATTCGAACTTTCAATAGTACAGTAATCAATAACACATCAGAACTTAATATCAATAGGGATTTCGAAATATTCAATCAATTCTCGTTCCCGCCCGCCATGTGCTTCAAAACTGCATACGTATCTCGTGATATCAAGGTTGTGCAACCAGTACACAACAAAGAGTTACTAGTCCCATTTATACCGGCGCCATTTTGGGCGAGGCCGGGCAGGTCCAGGATATAGTCAAAATGTCTCCACCAACCAGCGGTCGGACCAGAACCCCTTTCGGCAGTCAAAAAAGGTTCAGTTAAATGACAACAGAAGAGATAGGCAACAAGAACCAACAGTCAAAAGAGGGGAGGGCAAGATCTAAAGCCATTGTTCTACAAACTCTCAAGCAGACTTGGATGGAAAAATCCTGAAGAATGTACAAACTGAAAACCATTTTTTGTCTGTATAGCATCACCAGCAACGCTTGAGTCAGCTTTGTGTGAAGCCGCC
Source organism: Lissotriton vulgaris (assembly GCF_964263255.1). Lineage (NCBI taxonomy): Eukaryota > Metazoa > Chordata > Amphibia > Caudata > Salamandridae > Lissotriton > Lissotriton vulgaris. Next base: position 853,674 of record NW_028250360.1, on the reverse strand, counting down.
ATTTTGATTCAATCAATAGCGTCCCCCTGCACACATTCAGGGACCTGGTCGTGTCTAAAGGTCAAACGGATTGTGGGACAAGATGCAGAAAGGAAAAGGAAAAAAGTTCCGCTGGACCATGGGAGCCGGCCGCCTATGTCATGGGCGATCTTTGGCCACACCAGGGCAATAGTGAAGCTGCAGCAGGTGCAAATAAGCTTCAGACAGTGTTACAAGCGCTGCTCAGAACTCTCAACTATGACACCACCTCCGTGCCATCCGGATCTTGGCGCCTTGTGCTGGTTCCGACCTATTCACACATCGGTCCGCTACTGACACCACCTCATAGGCCAACGGGACACCTCGCGCCGACTTTCGGCGCAGCATTGTAGGATGGCCACACCAGTGCGGCAACTTGCTAGACACCACCTCGGTGCCATCCAGATCTCGGCGCGTTGTGCTTCCTTCGGCCTACTGTAGCCGCAAGTGCGGACGCAACTCAGCTGGATAGCGAGTGAAACACCAAGGGGCGCCCCACTGCAGCCGAGGAGCCTCCATCTTGGGGGCGACGCACAGCATCACATTGCTTTCTCAAACAGCCCCCACTGACTGACGCGACCTCACAGGCCAACGGGGCGCCCCACGCCGACTTTCGGCGCAGCATTGTAGGATGGCCACACCAGTGCGGCAACTTGCTGGACACCACCTCGGTGCCATCCGGATCTTTGCGCGTTGTGCTGCCTTCTGGCTACTGTAGCAGCAAGTGCGGGCGCAACTCTGCTGGACGGCGAGTGAAACGGTAAGGGGCGCCGCACTGCACATCAGGTGCCTCCACCTGGGGAGGCGAGAGAGGCCAGTTTGCGCCACCTCCCCCCCCCCCAGGCACCCCACGCCGACTTTTGGCGCAGCATTGCAGGTTGGCCACACCAGTGCAACTTGCTGGACACCACCTCGGTGCCATCCGGATCTCGGCGCGTTGTGCTGCCTTCGGCCTATTCGCACATCGGTCCGCTACTGACGCCGCCTCACGTGCCAACGGATTTTCTACGCTTTTTATAGCAGCGCGTAACGTAAGCATAACAGGTCATGTGACTTCTTTATAAAACTTTTCATTGGTTCATTTTACTTTTGGTTTCCTAATGATGGAAGGCTTGATCATATGACCTAAAAATAACACTTTTCATTGGATTAAAACATTTTTTTTTCCCAAACGATGAAAGCCCCACCTTGTTTCTAGATGTTTCAGACTGAAGCTGGCGTCAGCCTGAGAGCACCACCATCTCGTGGCTCCGTCGTGGTCATTCCGCGAGCAATCATGGCAGCCGCTCCCCACCGGAAGCCTGCAGGAGTCGGGAGCCCCCCAAGACTTTTGTAAAATCTTCAAGGCTCAGGGGACGTCCGAGTTCCAAGGTGTCCCAGGGCCATTTTAGTGGACCAGGCCCAAATCCGAAGAGCCGTCCGCCATTTTAAGAGTCCTGTGGCAGCCGCCTATCGCTGCACCGCAAGAGTGGGCGCAACTCAACTACATGGTGAGCGAGACGCTGTAGCCGCAAGAGCGGGCGATAAACAGCTGAATGGAGGATGAGGCACAGTGTAGCAAAAGCGGGCGGAATGGCAACTGAAACGGTAAAGGGGCGCCCCAGTACAGCAGACGAGCCTCCACCTGGGGAGACCCGTTCACGCCGCCTCCCCCCCCCCCCCCCCTGGGGCGCCCCACGCCGTTTTTCGGAGCCGCATTGTAGGATGCCAAAACCAGTGCGACATCTTACTGGACATCACCTGGGTGCCATCCACATCTCAGCGCGTTCTGCTGCCTTGGGACTATTCGCACAACAGACCGCTACTGACGAGGCCTCCCCGCGCACCCCCAGGGACGCCCCACGCCGTTTTTCGGAGCTGCATTGTAGGATACTAAAAACCAGTGCGGCACCCAGGTAACATCACCTGAGTGCCGTCCAGAACTTAGCACGTTGTGCTGCCTTGGGACTATTCGCACAAAACACAGCTACTGACCATTGTTGCTTCTTTTTTCAAATTTTTTTTTAAATGTATTTACTGTTTTTGTTGCGTTCTATATATTTATAAGTTATTAAAGTGTTATAATCCTACTACTTTGTTGGAGTGTGTTGTAAAGGACTAAGGAAGCTAAGAAGCAAAGTATGAATGTACAACAGAGTGCTATATATTTTTAATGTGACACATAATTGTAAAAACTTTGATGTACAAAGAGGCATCCCTGGAATCTTCCGCTTCAGGCTCAGTCCCACACACCCTCACAGTGAGAATCCCCTCCCCAAGCACAATACAGGATGGTTATCAGATAGTAGGAACGCGTGTGGTGTGACGGATCTCATCGGGTGGGGGCCTTGATCTACTGTAACTCCTTTGAAGAGGGGTGATTCTCTACAGCTGGGGCCATAAACTACATCTGCAGGGCTAGGTGATAGCCTGGGACCGGCCTGAACAATCGGACACAGAGGAAGAGGAGTGTCAGAGGGTGCGGTAGTGAATAGGGTGAAAGGGTGGTGTCGGGCGGGCACAGGGTGTGATTCTCAGGGAAGAGCAGCGCACATGGGAGGAGGTTTCTGGCCCATGCATGAGAGAGAGAGCGGGGGTGACCAGTGCGTGGGAGAGATGCTTGCGAGGGTGGGGAGCCATGCTGAGGATCGGCGGCGTGCAGAGAGTGGGTCTGGTCAAGGCATCTAAAATGGCTGCCGTGCTCAACAAAAGTGTGGCATTGCAAAAAAGGCAAGATGGCGCGGACAATGTTTATCAATAAGGATTAATTTATAACAATTATTTTTAACAAAATATTTACTCGCAGTGACAAAATGGCGGTCAACAGTTCCTGATTTCCATCGAATCGAACGTTAACAGACGTCACGCAGCAAAAAAAAAAAAACGCTCACGCACAGCCGCTGGAAGACATGTATCAACATATATGAGCCTCCTCAGCCACCCTCAGAAAACAAAAGGGGTCAGGATATGTCTCCCGTACCCCCTTATACCTAGTAATTTAATTAAATCGAAACACAAAATGGCGAATTCACGTTTCGCTACCAGTTTGCGACCCGGTTCGCGAACCGAGAAGCGCTTCTATCGCGAAAAATCTAATTTGTATTATTTGCCCCACGGGACCCTTTAATAACCCCAACATCATTCCTAGGGGGTCAAGAGGGGTCTACCTAGCCCCCTTTCATTAAATTCCCCCTTCGTTTTTCTCCTCCTCTTGTCTCTCGATCCTACCGACAGACAAGATGGCGGACGCACCGGACTGTATAGAATGTTGACAGACACCGGAGAGCCAATCAGCTTCGCTACGCAAAGCTCCGTTACGCGAAAAGTACGCGATCTGGAGCGCTATCTGGGACGCTGTCACAGATAGATCTGTTTTTTAAACGTTCATTTCTCAAAATCCACTGGAGCACATATATTGAGACCCAGCAAAGGCACATCGGGCTAACAGTCCCTATAATTTTGCCAAGTTTCGTGCAAATACATTCAGCCGTTTGTTTGCGATCCGGTTGGCGAATCGAGAAGCGCTTCTACCGTGAAAAATCAAATTTTTTTTATTTTCCCCATGGGACCCTTTAATAACCCCAACATCATTCCTAGGGGGTCAAGAGGGGTCTACCTTGCCCCCTTTCATTAAATTCCCCCTTCATTTTTCACCTCTTCTTGTCTCTCGATCCTACCGAGAAACAAGATGGCGGCCGCACCGGACTGTTTAGAATGTTGACAGACACCGGAGAGCCAATCAGCATCGCTTCGCAAAGCTCCGTGACGCGAAAAGTACGCGATCTGGAGCGCTATCTGGGACGCTGTCACAGATATATAAATTTTTTAAAACGTTAATTTCTCAAAATCCACTGGAGCACATATATTGAGACCCAGCAAAGGCACATCGGGCTAACAGTCCCTACAATTTTGCCAAGTTTCGTGCAAATCCATTCAGCCGTTCGAGCTAAAAGTGAGGCCAAACGCCCTATGGAAATTAACATGGGAAAACGCGTTTTGGGACCCCCCTTTTTTCTCGGCCCCCCCTTGACGAACCCCCCCCAAATTTTCAGGGGCTGCTCAGAAACGAAATGTGCCATTTTCCTGAAAATTTCAGCCGATTCCGTCCACAAACGCCAAAGTTATTAGGCATAGAATTTTCAAAAGTTCCATAGAGAAATAATCCTAACTATATATACCTACTGGCTATCGCCAGTAGGTGTTATAGGTGTTTATATATATATATATATATATATATCACCAATTCGTTCCACAGAAGGTGCACGCTATTAGTGATTAGCGCGGGGACACACTGTTCTATGTGTAACCAGGCGCTCTATAAATGTTGCATTATTATTATTTATTATTATTACGGTCGGTGCCAGAGAGCAGAAATGAACGTGTCCCCACAGATCATCTTTCACCAAAGTAGAAAATAATGTCTGCACTCATCCATTGCTTTATGCTTGGGTTTTATTCAAGAGACTCAAGGAGCCCCATTCAGGTGACACGGACCCCTCCAGCGCAACGGGTAAGCGGACAGGAAGCAAAGCTGACGGTGATCCGGAAGCATTATACAGCCCCGTTAGGAGCAACCGCTTTTACCCCCGGCGAACCAGACCGAAGCGAAAATAGTGATCGGTGTCAACGGACTCTCACGGCTGTGAGCGGGTCCGCAACGCCGAGAACAATTCGTGACCTTTGGGCAGAACAGCCGGTGCAGGAGAAGGAACATGCGAGTGAGCAGAACCACTCTGGGAACGAAGATAATTGCTCAAGAGTGTGTGCGCTAAACAACTTATAAACAATTACCGGTGCACTATCATGGACGCCGAGGATGTGGTTAGAAAGAGAAGCAGAGAAGAAGCGGCAGTTAGCATGTTTGACGACGGCCCCGTGGCGGAGGATCAACAGGCGGGGGCAAGTATTACACCGGGACCTGGGGGCAGCCGCATCAAGGAGCTTTTTAAACAACTAGAAAAAGCTATGAAAGTCGAACAGGCAAAATGGTGGGAACAGAAATCCCTCACTAGATATCTGGAGGTGGGGAGAGTTCCCCACGGCTTGAGAATTATGCTGGCCCCCAGCTTTGAGAACCCCGACCCAAAAATGCTCCACGAGTGGGCGCAATGCAATTTGGATAATTCCAGTCGCCTAATGCGGATACTTGTGCAATACGCTGAGAGTGATGGTGCCAAACTCCAAATACAGATAAAAGAATTGAATGACCAAATTAAAGCACTGAACGAGGAAGACCTGGAGAAAAAATTGAGAGAGACTATGACAACAAGGTTGGCAAAGGAAGAAGATATTATCAAGAAGAGAAAAACATTTAAATTTCAAAGGGACAAACTTGACTATCAAAACAGGCGTATTTATACATTTTCACGAAAGTTTGACCCCCCCCGGCAACGAATAAAATGCCAAAACAAACACAGGCGACTACGAGTCAGAAACATCACTCAATTTCATCTACTGACATTAGTACGGTTCCCAGCAGTGACTCCGAGATGGAACAAGGATCAAATGTGTAGCAGTTGGGGTTTACAAAGCGGTCGTTGGGTCAGGAGGTGGAGTGCCTGCAAAACGACCGCAAGAAGTCACTAAGATCCCATGCTTCCAACTCCGGCGCAAACAAAGGAACAACGCCAAGCGCAACCAGCGGAGAAAATGCAGGGCAGCCAAATCAAGGCACAAAAAAGAAGACGTACAAAAGATGGAATCACCGCTAAATTCACAAGTAAGTGACAACATGACCATTGTGAATTTAACTAATACGCGATTAAGTCCCAAAGAACAGAAAATTCTATCACTGGGGTTATCATTTTGTCCACCATGCACGCTTGATTACGCCAGAACCAGAATGGACACTGGAAAGCTATTTCTGGTCAACAAACAAAAAGCGCGCAAACCCCAAGAAACAAGTATGGTGGAGGGTAGTAATTTGTCGGTAAGAGAATATGAGTTGCAATGTGACTTACAAGATCTCTTAAATGAAGGGGATCTGGATAACATTCAAGAAACAGTGAACACAACTGTAACTAATAATCCAGGCAATACCTCATTTAAGCCTAAATCAACGTTTAACCCAGTGATGGCACATGATAATATCGATGTGTTCAGTGACATGGTAACATCAGAGATGAAGAAGTTAAATAAAAAAACTTTGATGGCAAATAAAAGAACAACAAAGTATAACAATTCTTTTGGCAGCCTAATGAAAAAACTCCAAGATGATGAAAAAACTGTAATTAGGTAATCAGACAAAGGGGGCAATATCGTCCTCTGGCCTCTGAACCTTTATCTGGAGGAAGCACTTAAACAACTGGGCGATAGATTGTGCTATAGCAGGTGTGATCGACAGGCATTCAAACAAGCATGGGACAAGTTGAATACAAAACTTTACTCATGGAGAGGACAAGGACTTCTGAGTGGGGATGAATTGAAATTCTTAAAAACAAACCATCCGATAATCCCGGTGTTCTACTTGATTCCTAAGATCCATAAGGACAGCACTAGACCACCTGGGAGGCCCATTATTTCGGCATGTGGGGGGACATTTGAAAAGGTGTCCAGATATATTGATCATTTCCTTCAGGAGTTTGTGAAATCCCTGCCATCTTACATCAGAGACACTATGGACTTTTTGCAAAAAATCAAATCAGTAGTGTGGAGTACAGAATATCTATTGGTCACACTAGATGTCACTGCTCTCTATACGAGCATAAACCATGTTGATGGAGTGAGGGCAGTTAAACATTTTCTTAGCAAGAGACCAGTGTGCATGTTGGAGCATAACATCATGTTGATAGAGATGTTGGAAATGTGTTTAAACAATAACTATTTTCTCTTCCAAAATCAAATGTTCCAGCAGTTGCGGGGAGTAGCAATGGGGGCCTACTTCTCCCCCAGTTACTCATGTCTGCACATGGGGCTGTGGGAGGAGCAGGTCTTGGGCAATGCCTTCAGTGAGATCATGTCTAGCAAAGTGGTAGCTTGGTACAGATTCATAGACGATTTGTTTATAATTTGGAAGGGGACAGCGAGTGAAGCAGAAGAATTCATTAGTGACATCAACAAGAATTAATCGAATTTAAACTTCACAGGCACTATAAGTGAGAACAAAGTCAATTTTTTAGACGTAGAGGTTTATGTAAAAGAAGGGAGACTGCAGACTAAATTACATCGTAAAAAGACTGCAGGCAACACAATCCTCCATGCCTCTAGCCAGCACCCCAACCACCTAATCCGAAGCATCCCCTATGGGGAGATGCTAAGGATTAGAAGAATCTGTAGCACAGATGCGGCCTGCTTATCAGCACAAAATGAGAGCAAAGCAAGATTCTTACAGAGAGGCTATACAGAAAGTGTGGTGTCAAAAGCAATGGAAAGGGCCAATAAAGCAGCAATGTCCTCATATGCGTCAGCAGATGCGGGGACAGAACACATAATGGCAAACAATGCAGAGGGTCAACCAAGACTTATTTTGGGATACAGTTGCCAGCACAGACAAATACAAAATATTGTCAAGAAAAACTGGCACATAATCACAGGGGAGGGACCCTGTGATTGGAAAAACTATGGCAACCTTCCCTACAATTACATACAGCCGTGCTCGGTCCATGAATGACATGTTAGTCAAGAGTAGCCCAGAGATATCGATTCGTGACAACTGGCTAGGCAAAAGCAAGGGTTTCCTAAAATGTGCCGTCTGCAAAGCATGTACCATAGGGAAGAACAAAACAACATATAGTTCTCCATTTAGTGAGACAGAGATCCCTATTTCCAAGAAGATAACCTGTAAATCAGATTACGTTATCTATGTATTGGAATGTGCTTGTGGACTGTGCTACGTTGGTAGCACCAAGCTACAAGTCCACAAGCGCATATTGCAGCATATGAGGGCAGTAAGCAACAAAGATGAGGCCTACCCTGTGGCGAGGCATGTTAATCTATGCCACAAGGGGGCTGTAAACTGCCTAAAATATTATGCAATAGACATGGTACAGCCCTTACGAAGAGGAGGTAACAGAGAAGCACGATTAAGAGTATTGGAAACCCGCTACATTCTGGAGCTCGACACCAAGACACCGTATGGCCTCAATGCGACTGAAGATTTATATACCTGTTTACAATTGGAATAACACCATAAGCAGGTGATATGAATCAGATATTAGATGCAGTAGCCCTATAAATGGATCAGGGGCAAAAAGTCGTCAAAACATACTATACCATCTAGCGCTGCCAGGTTTTAAACAGTATTAATTTAATCACGAAATCAAGGGAAAACCACACTATTTCTTTTCGTAGTGCAGGGACAACACAAAAAGTCCAAGCAGTATAGTAGCAGTGGTCCGGAACTTTAATGACAATGCCCACTTGGGCAGTATTACTTAATCCTCATAGAGTATTAAAATCCACAGTAAAATAAGGTCAGTTAAGCAATATGCACTTTACTTTGCCAACTTTGCACAGAAGTTTCCCTTTGTTTGACAAAATTACTTGTATAATAGTTCAAAGGGAATGTGTATATACTTGACAAATAGTGTAAATAATTGTTGGTGTATATAAATATTGAAACCGTCACTGTACAGTAAAATATGTCCAGATTCAGCAATATGCACTTTATTTTGCTAACTTTGCCCAGGAGTTTCCCTTTGTTTGATAAAACTATTTGTATAATAGTTCAAAGAGAATGTGTATATACTTGACTAATAATGTAAATAATTGTTGGTGTATATAAATATTGTAACTGGCATTGCAAATTTGCACATATATGTATTTATTTTAAATATTTATTATATTTATTGTGAATTTTGCACATCTCTGTGGAATACAATGCAATGAGGAAATGATTAAGTAAAAACGAATATATTGGAGAGAAACGTTTTTGCTAAACAGTCCGGATTAGGCTGAAGTATTTTGTTTATTTCTATAGGCTTGGGGACATGTGACCTTTCCTGCACTACAAATCACGAGGTGTAATTCGACCATGTCATGTGATCAAGGGCTCCAGGGCCCGAAACGCGTCATGGCGGACAAGAGGGTGCACAGAATAAAATAAGCGTTCAATTCAACCTGAATGGGTCCGTTTCGTTTTTGGCTTCCAGTTTCTTTGGGGCGAATGGCGAAGTTCCAGATATATATATATATATATATATATATATGATTTAATTTGAGTTAATTTGATGCAGTGTATTTGTTTTATATGTGAGATGGTTATGGTACACAATTGTATTCCACCTTTTACCATTACAAAATGGCGCCCACACATTGGGTTTGGGATGTGACTTTCTATGTTAGTCCACCATCTATGTTTAGTATTTGTTAAGGCGCGAAATTTAAATGTGTACTTACTTTGTATATATACATGACCTCCACTTCACCCGCTCATCAGTGAGCAAGGACGCAAGCCTGAAACGCGTCTGATGACTGGCACCACCATCACCATTTGTTGGAATAAATAACTTTTCGAATTGAAGTCTGGCTTGCGGTGATTATTCAAGGAGTCTGTGTACCTGTTTGCTGGCTGACGGCTGCCGCCGGCAACGCGTTGGATTTCATATATATATATATATATATATATATATATATATATATATATATATATATATATAACCTACTGGCGGCAGTAGGTAGTTATAGTTAGGATTATTTGCAATAGAAAATCTCAACATTCTATTGTGAATAACTTTGGCGCCGGTTGAGGAATCTGCCTGAAAATTTCCTAAAATTTGCCTCGCGGCGCTCCCGTCCTTCCCTGAAAGTTTGGGGGGATTCGTCAAGCGGGGGCCGAGATAAAAGGGGGTCCCAAAACGTGTTTTCCCCATGTTAATTTCCATAGGGCGGTCGACCTCACTATTAGCCCGAACGGCTGAATGGATTTCCACCAAACTTGGCAAAATTGTAGGGACTGGTAGCCCGGTCTGCCTTTGCTATGTCTCAAGATATGTGCTCCAGTGGATTTTGAGTAATTTAGGTTAAAAAATATCTATAAGCGCGCCCCGGTACGCGCTCCGGGGCGCTAACCAGCACGCTATGCGAGCTCGCGCGTGGAAAGCTGATTGGCTCTCGGGTGTCTGTCAACATTTCAAACAGTCCGGAGCGGCCGCCATCTTGTGTCTCGGTAGGATCGAGACACAAGAGGTGGCAAAAACAAAGAGGGGAATGACCAAAAGGGGGTAGGATAGACCCCCCCTGACCCCCTAGGTTTGATGTGGGGCCATAAAAGGGCCCTGCGGGGCAAAAAAAAATAGTTTTTTTTGATTTGCGCGGGGGGAGCGCCCGGTACGCGCACCTCGGAGCGTACCGGGGAGCGTACCATGGGGAAAAAAGAATGATAGAGTTTTTAAAAAATGGTGCCTTTTTTTATAATTTGGAGGTAGTTCTAAAAAAACTGTTTTTTTTCCTTCTTTTTGTTGTTTTATATTTTTTTAATTTTTTTTGAACATTTTGTACTTTTTTGGGCTTTTATGAACTATTTTATATTTTTTTGTTATTTTTATGGGGAGAAACAAAAAACAGGGAATTGAAAACGGCTCAACTGGAGCAAAAAAAAAAAAAACAGGAAAAAATTATGGATTTTTGGGGCATTTGTGGTGGTCACCAGCACGGTTGATGAGCGTTATGCTTTGCTCACCATAGGTGATGGTCTTACCACAAAAAATACAAGCGATCTTGTTTTGCTCAAACTTTGATTGAATGTTTGGGACCATCTCCCTTGTCTCTGGTCCCGATGGAGTGGGTTGCTTTCTTTTGGAGGTGCTGGGTGAAGATTGGGGAGGGTTACTGGCCAGTTCTCTCACCTCTGCGGCAGCATAGTTGTTGGGATGCTTGCGCTGCATGTGCCGAATCATGGTGTTATTACCAAATGAATAGATCTTATTAGGGTTCCCCCTTGAAAGTTCAATGCCACAGATTTGGCAAGTCACCTTTGGCGCATTCACTTTCTTCTTGCCCTCTGGGATGGAAAAAACTCCCATACAATGTGCTGATTTGGCCTATATGGGGTATTGTCTTCTGGCAGCCACCTCCTCCCCTCCTCCTCCTCCTCCCCCTCCTCCTCCTCCTCCTCTTCTTCTTGACCACCAATGTGATGTTGTGGTGGTCCTCTTGGTGGTGGTGGTGCAGATGCTCCAGCTGCTGCTGCTACTGTAGCCATTTTAAAGTACAAAATATTACTCAAAGATCTCCAAACAGGTCTTCCTCAGTCAAAGGACAAAGTCAGAACAAGGAAAAAAGGTGGGGGCTTTCATTATTTGGAGAAGAAAAACTGCCCTGAACCAATGAAAAGTGTTATTTTCAAATCACATGACCCGGGCTTTCATCATTTGGAAACCAAAACTGTTCAGCACCAATAACAAGTGTTATTTTCAGGTCACATGACCCGACGCGCTTACGCGTCGTGCCCCCGGACTCCACCCACTTTATGTGGGTGGAGATGGGTGAGGTTCTGGGGACCCTGTAGAGAAGTCTCGCCGCAGAGTTTTGTACCATTTGTAACCTGCGCGTCACAGCTTTGTAGGACCCAAGATAAAGAACATTTCCATAGTCCAGCCGTGAGGTGATAAGGGCTTGGACTACCGTTCTCTAGGTAGGCTTTGACAGTATCCAGAAGGGTGAGCTAAAGAATGACGATAGATTAAACCCAGATCAGTTGGCTGGGGGTGAGTGCTTGCATAGTTGAACAATCCGTCCGTCATCCCCTTTGGTTTTGCTTTGTTCGCCCTAATTTGGCAGGGTATGCCCAGACGTGGGTCCCTTGCTCACTTAGCCACTGGATTCAAGCTAGCCTGGCTGATGATGGATGATTAGCAAGAAACCATGGCAGTTTGGGCTGGTCTGTTCTCATGAGGAACAGGGTAGGGTTGATTTGCAAATGGCCATGTCTGAACTGGGGTGGCGGAGTAAGTTAAAGAATGATTATGGATTAAACTCAGATCCGTTGACTGGGGGCAAGTCCTTGCATTGTTCAATACTCCGTCCATCATCCCCTTTAACTTTACCGGGCCCTCCAGTACCAAGAAAGTTGCCAGTGACAAGAAGAAACAGAAGAAGAAGTGGCACTTTCCAAGAGTGGTGTGCCGCCCTCGTTTTTTGGAGAAATAAACTTACGCCTGCCGCAGCGGTGTCTAGCGGGGACCAAGCTGGGAGCAGCACCTCTGCATCAGTGGGCCCACCCCACCAACCTAGGCCCAAGACCATGAGTGTGGCAGAGGTAGCCAGTCTACTAACGAGCAGTGATGTTGAAATGTCATTATCGCAAAGTAGTACCCAATCAATGCACTCGCAGGCGGAAACTCAGCAGATAAGTGGGCAAAAACAGCTGCAACATCAGCCGCAGCAACAGGCGGAACCACAGCCCCAACAACAGCCCACAATAGTAGTTGTTCCTCTTGGAGTAGGGGCAATTCAGGAAATCGAGCTTTTTGGAGACGAAGAGAAGCAAGCCACTGTTTCATAAGATGCATTGTTATCTAGACCACAGCAAGGAAACGGAGGGTTAGTCCATCAACTTCTTCTTCAAGCCCCACTTCTCATGATCAAGATTCCACTTGGAAACCACCAGCTCAGTTTGAGAGTGATGCACGCCACTTGACAAGGCTAGTGAAAAGGAAGATTCCAGAAAGCCTTAGAGTTATGGAGGTAGATGTACAAGAGGGGGGTGATGATGATGATGATGATGATGATGATGATGATAATGATGATGACGAGCCAGTCATCATGAACATCACTCCCAGCCCAGAGTAGATGGAGACCAGCATTATTAACCTATCCAAAATCGCTGCGAGGGATGCAGCACGGATACCACCAACACAGGTAACACCAACACGACCTCCAGCTTCCATACTTGCATTTGCTGGGACCTACATCCAGCTCAACCACCACCTCAGTAGGTAGTGGTAGTGTAACTGCACAGAGTCAAATTCCAGGCACACCCTCCAGTTCATCTGGTATTGAAAGTGGCACCCCCAGCAGCACCAGAAAGTTCTCTTCCCCAGGTTGGGACTTCTTTTCGGTTAGCAGTAACGAGGAGAACATTGCTATATGCTCAATTTGTCGGCAGGCTGTTAGGCGGGGTAAGCGTGGTACAAACTATGGTACCGGAGGCCAAACAAGTCCTCTAAAAAAAACACCACATTATCCAGTGGAAGGCTCACCTACTTCGCTTAGAAAAAAGTAAAACTGAACCCATTGCTGTTGTTGGGGATGAAGAAGTAGGGGAAGATATGATTGTGGTGGAAGGTGAATAAGAGGGAGACATTTCTAGCCCTGTTCTCAGCAGTGTAGTGGTACCGCCCACATCTTCAGCAACATCTCAGTGGCACCGTAGTAAGAGTCAGGCTGAGACACCAAGGCAACAGAGTACTGCAATGAGAAAAAATGAGTCATCGTTGAGACTAGCTGGGTGCAAAAAGACAGCTGCACCACAAAGGAAAATAATCCAGCCTACCATTGACATTTTTTATTTGTGGAAGGGGTGGGTTTCCTTGAATTTGTGTCAGCCATCTGCCCTAAATGGAAGGTTCCCAGCCGGTCCTATTTTCCAGATTTGCTGTTCCAGGACTACAATACGATGTGCTGGAATTGGTTGGACAAGCTTTGCAGCAGAGTGCTGCTTACAATATGCACCTAACAACAGACATGTGGACCAGTTGCCAAGTCACTGATTACATGTACATCACTGCACACTGGGTCTCTTTTGTGGGGGTTTGAGAAAAGCTGTCTGAAGTAGGTGCTGTTGACACAGCTGAGATTTTTAATGCTACTCTGAAACATGCAACTGTAGCCATGTTTGCCATGGAGAAATCTCATACTGCTGAAAACATTTTGCAAGAGTTTAATAGCAAGGTGTTTGAATGGCTGCGCTCAAGAGGGCTTAACATTGGTTTTGTTTCCACAGATAATGGCAGTAATGTACTTAAAGCCATGGAGGTGGGTTGCTTATTCAGGGTCCCATGTTTGGAGCACTGCAGTAACATTATAGTTCAAGATTTTCTGAAAAAGAAGCCAGAGTCTGCAACTTACTGACCACCTGCCGAAGAATATGCACTAATTTCAGCCATTCTTTTAAAGCCCAGAAGCAGCTGAGGATCATTCAATGTGACTATAGAATGTCAGTCAAAGCACTCATCCAGGAGGTGGCAACACGTTGGAACTTAACTTGTTTCATGCTTGACCGTCTGTTTGAGCAGTACAGACCAATCAATGAATATGTCATGCGAAGAGGGGATGCTACTGTGAAAGGCATGACCCTTCAGATGGATCAATGGTGCTTAGTTAAATGCCTGACAGAGATGCTTTTTTCATTCAAGGTCTTCACACGTGACGTTAGCAAGGAGGACTGTACTATTGGCCAAGCTATCCCATTGTTTCACATGCTAGAGCAACAGCTGAAGGAGGTGTCTGAAGCGTACATACGTGTGGGGGAAGAAAAAGGAGCATATGAGTTGGTGAAGAGCTTATCCCTTCACTTAACTGAAAATACAAGGGCGTAAACTAAGATTATGTCACAAGAACATTACATTTGTGCCCAATTCTGGATCCACTGTGTGAGAAGTTGGCCCGATATGCAACGTTCGCTATTCTAGCGACCGCTATGTATCGTTCCAACGACCCTTATGGTGTTGGGTTGTAAGTCAACCTATAGACCAGCTATCCTAGTAGCGTGGATACGAGCAGTCTAAGGCTAAAGACTCGAGAGGGCGCGTTAAGCCAGCTGTTTACCACACATGTACCCCTTGAACACCCAGTGAAAGGACACCACACAAGTGTTATGAAAATAAACAGTATATTTATTAGGAATCACAACAGCCCTGTACTCTTTATGAGGACAGGGTACTAAGCACAAACCAAATCTCTTTAGCAAATACTTCAAGTGCACAGTTTAAAGACAAGTGTCCGAGGACACGGAAAGGTTAAGGCAAGTCGGAAGCGAGGGACTCGGGACCCTAGAGTAAGGAGGCTATGCAGGCACCGAAATGCCGAGTTACCTAGCCACGAGGGCTGCGGCTGCACAAGTCTTACAGGCGTCGGGGTCTTCGCTGACGAGCCAGGAGCCGGAAGAAAAGGAGTTGCTGGCCGGCGACCAGTGATGAATAGTTCGTAGAGATCCAAGCCTGGATCGGAGATCGATGAAACCTGAAAGCAGAGGGGACCAAGTTCGTACTACTAGCCAGTAGTCAGAGGGCACCAGGAAGGCACCAGTTGGCCGTCACCTCGACCAGGTGAGTGGGCGACGCTAGGCTCTGCAGTCTCACGGACCAGGAGGCGTTGTCGGCGACCACGGTGGAGGTGCGAGCTGTCCCACGACGGATGTCGCTGTCGGCGTCTTGAGTGGACCAGGAGGGTCCGGGGTGCTTCTCAAAAGATGGAAGCAAGGGCCAGTCTGGAGCAACCAGACCGGCAGTGTTGATTCTTGGTCGTCGTCACAGAAGGGCACAAGCCAGCGGCTAGTGACCAGACAACGTGCTGAGCAGCGAGCAGAAGGGCCCCACGCAGATCGTGGAGATACTGGGAGGCTGCGCTTCGGTGCTAGAGCGGCTCAGGGTCGGGGCTTCTCGGACCCCAGAGCACTCACCAGAGAGTTATCTCGATGGTCGTGCTGGTTTTTAAGAGCGTGCAGGTTCTGATGATGGCCGGTCCCTCGAGGTCTCGTCGCACCCACAGATCACAGCTGAGCTGATGACGTGGGTAGAGGTCAGAGGTGCCAGGGAAGCCGGTTCTCGTCGAGCTGGGCCGTCGGATTCCTTGAGGAAGGACTTACAGCAAACCGCAGAGTTCTTAGATGGTGCCCGCTGATGCAGGGTGACTACTCCTTAGTCACAAGGGAGAAATCTTAAGAAGAGTCTTGAAGTCCTTTCGTAGAAAGTATTCTTGATTCAAAGATGATCTAATTTGGAAGGGTCCCAGCTCCGGCCTTTATCCTAAAGAAAGGGGTGGGAACATGACTAGGTCCTGCCCTAAGGGTGGGACCAGGAAGGGGGGTAGTTACACCCCTCTCCCCTGCCGGACTTTCCCCAGGCCAGGGCTGTCGCCCCTGGAACTGGTTCTAACCGGCAGATGCGTAGTGAGCACCGGGGTGCCACTCCGCAGTCACCTTCTCGCAAAAGCCCTACCTACCCAGAATACACAAACCCTGTCTGGGACGGTGCGAACACCGTCCTCGACAGGAAACCCTTTGTCCAAGTGCTCCTCGCTGGAAGGACTCCCAGCAGCAGGAGGTCAGACTTGTGTCTGTGGTGGCAGCATCCATTTTGTGGAACTGAGGCCTTCGTTAACTTTAACCGGGGTTCACAGTTACGTACATGTCGTGTCCCTCTAGAAGGGCGGAATGCTAACCTCGTCGCCAGAGTTGGGGAGAGGACAGCATCCCGATTCGTATGACACCTTACTCGACATGTCTGGATAACGCGACACCGAAGTTACCGTTATGGTACGCGTTATCATGGAACAGCCATTGGGTCTTGATTCCGCAAGCTGCAACCGGGCTCGGCTCGGGCCAGAGCTTAGTTCACGCGAGCCCATGCACTCTGCCTTCAGGATTGTCAAGGCCTGCCATAGGAGTGACTGATAGGGACTCGGGTGTCCATTGGAGGGTTAGATATAGGGCTACTATATCTAAAGCAAAGGGTGATTACACGACTTTGCCCCAGCTGTCATGCAGCCAGTTGTGTCAAATTTAGGAGGCCAGTCAGGGGTGGCATAATACATGCTGCAGCCCCTGGCGGCCCTGGATACACCTACGCCCTGGGTTACAGGGTCTGATAAGGTGGCCCAGTACCAATTGGTATATGCACCTAGGGTACATCTTGTAATTTAGAAAGAGAACAGCCAGGCTGTGGGTCTGATTGGCAGGCCCACAGCCAGAGAAAGTCGTAAACCAGTGAAACAAAAGCGAAAAATCTGGGTGATCATGGGATTGCAGACCCTACTCTCCTACATGACCCCCCCCCCAAACGTCGGAACAACTAACTAACCTTGACCAGGTAAGTCTTCTTGTTCTAAGTGGAAATATCTGGAGAGCCCATCGGCATTGCCGTGATCAGTACCAGGTCTATGTTCCACTGTGAAGTCCATCCCCTGTAGGGAAATGGACCACCTAAGCAGTTTGGGGTTTTCACCCTTCATCTGATTTAGCCACAAGAGGGGCTTATGGTCGGTCTGAATCTTGAAGTGAGTGCCAAACAAGTATGGCCTCAGCTTCTTCAGGGCCCAAACCACAGCAAAGGCCTCCCTCTCAATAGCTGACCAATTCTTCTCTCTAGGGGTCAGCCGTCTACTTATAAAAGCAATGGGCTGGTCTTGACCATCAAAATTCAGTTGAGAAAGAACAGCTCCCACACCCAACTCAGAAGCATCTGTTTGGACAATGAATGGTTTGGAGTAGTCCGGACTCTTGAGGATAGGCGCCGTGCACATGGCCTGCTTTAGGTCATCGAATGCTTTTTGACAGCTCGCTGTCCACTGAACCTTTTTTGGCATTTTCTTACTTGTCAGTTCATTTAATGGTGTCGCAATGGACCCATAGTTCCTGACAAACTTCCTGTAGTATCCAGTCAGGCCCAAGAAAGCTCGAACCTGAGTCTGGGTGGTTGGAGGAGCCCAGTCCCTGATTGACTGTATCTTGCTCTCCAGTGGCTGAACCTGACCTCCACCGACAAGGTGGCCCAGGTACACAACCTGTGTCTGCCCTATCTGGCACTTGGTGGCCTTGATAGTGAGACCTGCTGCTTGCAGTGCCTCTAACGTCTTCCGCAGGTGGACCAGGTGATCCTCCCAGGTGGAGCTAAAGACAGCGATATCGTCAAGATACGCCGCACAGAAGTCATCCAGCCCAGTAAGGACATGATTCACCAACCGTTGGAAGGTGGCAGGTGCATTTTTCAGACCAAAGGGCATCACCACGAACTGATAATGCCCACCAGGGGTTGAAAATGCTGTTTTAGGTTTGGCGTCCTCAGCTAACCTGATTTGCCAATACCCAGCTGTCAGGTCAAACGTACTTAAGTAGTTGGCCGAAGCCAGCCTATCAATAAGCTCGTCTGCCCTTGGTATTGGGTGGGCGTCAGTCTTAGTGACTGCATTGAGACCCCTGTAGTCTACGCAAAACCTCATCTCTCTCTTACCACCCTGGGTGTGAGGTTTCGGCACTAGAACTACGGGACTAGCCCAAGGGCTATCCGAGGGTTCAATGACTCCCAGCTCCAACATTTTCTGCACCTCACTTTTGATGCAGTCTCTGACGTGATCAGGCTGCCTGTAGATTTTACTCTTTACGGGCAGGCTGTCACCAGTGTCGACCTCGTGGGTGCACCAATCGGTCTGACTGGGTGTCAGAGAAAACAGATGTCGGAACGACTGAAGAACCTGTTTACAGTCGCTCTGTTGATGGTCGGAGAGGCTGCCGCAAAAGACAACACCATCTACCGAGCCATCGTCAGGATTCTGAGAGAGCAGGTCGGGGAGAGGGTCACTCTCCTCCTCCTGTCCCTCATCTATGGCCATGAGCAAACTCATGTCCTTCCTGTCGACATATGCTTTTAGCCTGTTGACATGAAGCACCCTGTGGGGGCTCCGGGGAGTTCCTAGGTCGACCAGGTAGGTGACCTCTCCCTTTTTCTCCAGGATTGTGTGGGGCCCGGACCATTTGTCCTTGAGTGCTGCTGGGGCCACTGGCTCCAACACCCACACCTTCTGTCCGGGCTGGTAAACAGTCAAGACAGCCTTTTGGTCATGCCAAGCTTTTTGGAGTTCTTGGCTGGCCTTAAGGTTTTCAGATGCCTTTTCCATGTACTCAGCCATCCGCGAGCGGAGGCCAAGCACATAGTCCACTATGTTGGTTGCAGGCTTTTTGAGAGGTCTCTCCCATCCTTCCTTCACCAAACACAGGGGTCCTCTTACAGGATGCCCGTACAAAAGTTCAAAAGGGCTGTAGCCAACCCCCTTCTGTGGGACTTCTCTGTAGGCGAACAAGAGGCAGGGGATCAGGACGTCCCATCTACGCCGAAGCTTTTCCGGTAGTCCATGAATCATCCCTTTTAGGGTCCTGTTGAATCTCTCAACAAGCCCATTGCATTGTGGATGATAGGGCGTGGTGAACTTGTAGTTGACACCACATTCCTTCCACATAGCAGTTAAATAGCTCGACATAAAGTTTGCACCTCTGTCGGAGACGACCTCCTTAGGGAAGCCCACTCTGGAGAATACTCCAACTAGGGCTCTTGCCACAACAGGTGCTGTAGTGGTCCTAAGGGGAATAGCTTCAGGATACCTGGTGGCATGATCCACTACCACCAGTATAAACTTGTGCCCTGATGCTGTCGGTGGTTCCATGGGACCGACGATGTCGATCCCCACCCGTTCAAAGGGCACCCCCACCACAGGCATTGGTATAAGGGGGGCCTTTGTCGTGCCACCTGACTTACCACTGGCTTGGCAAGTGACACAGGAGCGGCAAAACTCCTTGGTATCTTCGTTCATGTGCGGCCAGTGAAAGTGCGAGACAAGCCTGTCCCACGTTTTCGTCTGGCCTAAGTGACCTGCTAAGGGAATCTCGTGGGCCAAGGTAAGTAGGAAACCACGCTGAGACAAGGGGACGACCAGCCTCCTGGTCATGCCAGGCTTGGGGTCTCTTGCCTCAGTGTACAGGAGTCCATCTTCCCAGTATACCTTGTGGGTACCTGTGGCGTTCCCAGCAGCCTCAGCAGCAGCCTGCTGTCTGAGGGGTTCAAGAGAAGGGCAGTCTAATTGGTCCTTCCCCAGATCTTCCCTTGAGGGTCCCCCTGAGCCCAAGAATTCAACTTGATCAAGTTCGAACTCTCTCGGCTCAGTTTCCCTCAATTCCTGTAGGTCAGCCTCCTCTGAGACTTGATCCTCGACCTGGGGCAAGGGGGAAGGCGCAGCCTTAACCCTACTGCTCTTTTTCTTGGGAGGTGTCTGGTCCGTTGTTCCAGGATCCAGCACCTGTTCAGTGGGGCATTTCCTGACCTGTGACCTAGTCACAGCGAACACATGTGCTGGCAAACCTAACATTTCCATGTGAGTCCGGTGCTCCACTTCTGACCATTGTGACGACTCCAAATCATTGCCCAACAAACAATCCACTGGGAGGTCTGGACTAACTACAACCTTCTTTTGGCCAGTTACCCCTCCCCAGGAGAAAGCTACAATTGCCATACTGTGATTGGTAGTGACATTGCTTGCATTGGTCACCAGGAATTCTGTACCTGGCATGATCTGTCCAGGGTCCACGAAGTTATGCGTCACCATGGTGACGCTGGCACAAGTGTCCCTATAGGCCTGAGCCATCTTTCCATTGATAAAAGGCGTCTGTCTGTATTTGCCCAACGTATTGGGGCTTACGTCAGGGGACACGTCCGCGTCCCCGGTACTGACAAGGACAGCCTGAGTGAGTGTGCCAACTAAGTTGTCACGCCCCTCAGAACCCAGGGTTAACCCTACCAAACCCTTGGGAGGTGCACTACCACTGCTGACTGTACTAGGGGGCACAGGTGCCTTAGGGGCTGCAGTGGCAGGAGTCTGCCCTCCTCCTTTCTTGGTGCACTCACTAAACCAGTGAGACTTACTTTTACAGTACTGGCACCATCGTTTGGATTGGCCTTCTTTCTTCTTTTGGGGAGCCTGACCCCCACCCTCTTTGGGTTGTTGGGGACCTGTCGAAGACTTCTGGTCATTTTGTTCCCCCTTAGAATCTTTACCCTTCTGGTCTGCTTTCTTCTGACCACCTTGATTCTGGCCCTGGTTCTGTTTAACTCTCGTACGAACCCATTTGTCTGCCTTCTGCCCCAATTCTTGAGGAGAGGTCAGATCCGAGTCGACAAGATGCTGATGCAACAACTGGTTCTGACAATTGTTTAAAATTTGTTCTCTCATCATCAAATTATACAATCCTTTGTAATCAGTAACCTTACTGCCCAGCAACCAGCCCTCAAAAGCCTTAGTGGCACAATCGACAAAATCAGACCAATCTTGAGACTGCGTTTTCTGGGTATCCCTGAACAGCACCCTGTACTGTTCAGTGGTTAGGCCGAACCCTTCAACGAGTGTATTCTTCAAGACTTGGTAATTGTTGGCGTCCTCTACCCTTGTGGTGAGGAGCTTGTCTCTTCCTTTACCTTCAAAGGAGAGCCACAAGATAGCTGCCCACTGACTCTGGGGAACGCCTTGCACAGTGCAGGCCCTCTCCAAAGCAGTAATCCATTTGTGGATGTCGTCCCCTTGTTTAAAGGGGGGCACTATCTTCCCAAGGTGTTTCGTATCGAAACTCTTTTCCCTATTACTAGGTACATTGCTGCCACCAGTGGGGACTGTCCCACTTAACTGTTGCTCTCTAGCGAAAGCAAGCTTTTCCTTGGCCAGGGCAAGTTCTTCCCTTTCGATCCGCAGATTAGCTGCCCTTTCTTTCGCTTCGTACACTCTCCTCTGAGGGGACGTCATCCCTCTTTGAGAAGAGTTGTGAGAGCCGTTGGTATGAAGGGATCTGCCAGAGCCTCTTGATAGAGATCTGGCTCGTCCATTCCCCATGTTAAGCTGACCTGATAGTGGCCCCAGGGGTCCCCCAGTACCGCTATCATGTTTGCTTAAGTTGGACCTGCTTAGTCTGCCGACTTCTACCTGTCCCTTATCTGCCTCGTCCCCTGAGAGATCCTCATCCTCATCCTCCTCCACATCCTCGTTCTCGGTTGCGAGGTGAATGAGGTCAGGATCGTCCCGGGTTCCCTCGAGGGGAGGCATGTCTCCTTCTGGATTAGAAGAGCTACGAAGTTTCTCAGCTCTCCTGGCATCATAAGTCTCCAAGAGACCAATCAGAAAGGACGTTGTGGGGTTAGACCCCTGCTGAATCTTCCGGGAGTGACACAATCGTCTTAACTCCTTGAAGCTCAGCACAGTATATCCTGAAGGGATGACCTGTGGAGGGTCAACTGACAAGGGGAGACTCGGGGTTTCCTCCTTGGCCCGACATACTGTTTCTAGTGTGGTGTAAGTGATGCACCTACCTACACTACGTGTTTTCCTACTTTTTCCTTGCTAAGAGCTGTAGCCAAGGTGTGCTAAGCCTTGAGGAGCTACAACAGCTGGTTCAGTAGAACTCAGAGTATTCTAAGCTTTAGTTATATGTACTAGCAGTACTTGTGCGATCTTTCAACAAGATATTCTTAGGATACGTGTGGTAAAACAACAGCAAGCTCAAATCCCAACCGCTGCCCACCAATGTGAGAAGTTGGCCCGATATGCAACGTTCGCTATTCTAGCGACCGCTATGTATCGTTCCAACGACCCTTATGGTGTTGGGTTGTAAGTCAACCTATAGACCAGCTATCCTAGTAGCGTGGATACGAGCAGTCTAAGGCTAAAGACTCGAGAGGGCGCGTTAAGCCAGCTGTTTACCACACATGTACCCCTTGAACACCCAGTGAAAGGACACCACACAAGTGTTATGAAAATAAACAGTATATTTATTAGGAATCACAACAGCCCTGTACTCTTTATGAGGACAGGGTACTAAGCACAAACCAAATCTCTTTAGCAAATACTTCAAGTGCACAGTTTAAAGACAAGTGTCCGAGGACACGGAAAGGTTAAGGCAAGTCGGAAGCGAGGGACTCGGGACCCTAGAGTAAGGAGGCTATGCAGGCACCGAAATGCCGAGTTACCTAGCCACGAGGGCTGCGGCTGCACAAGTCTTACAGGCGTCGGGGTCTTCGCTGACGAGCCAGGAGCCGGAAGAAAAGGAGTTGCTGGCCGGCGACCAGTGATGAATAGTTCGTAGAGATCCAAGCCTGGATCGGAGATCGATGAAACCTGAAAGCAGAGGGGACCAAGTTCGTACTACTAGCCAGTAGTCAGAGGGCACCAGGAAGGCACCAGTTGGCCGTCACCTCGACCAGGTGAGTGGGCGACGCTAGGCTCTGCAGTCTCACGGACCAGGAGGCGTTGTCGGCGACCACGGTGGAGGTGCGAGCTGTCCCACGACGGATGTCGCTGTCGGCGTCTTGAGTGGACCAGGAGGGTCCGGGGTGCTTCTCAAAAGATGGAAGCAAGGGCCAGTCTGGAGCAACCAGACCGGCAGTGTTGATTCTTGGTCGTCGTCACAGAAGGGCACAAGCCAGCGGCTAGTGACCAGACAACGTGCTGAGCAGCGAGCAGAAGGGCCCCACGCAGATCGTGGAGATACTGGGAGGCTGCGCTTCGGTGCTAGAGCGGCTCAGGGTCGGGGCTTCTCGGACCCCAGAGCACTCACCAGAGAGTTATCTCGATGGTCGTGCTGGTTTTTAAGAGCGTGCAGGTTCTGATGATGGCCGGTCCCTCGAGGTCTCGTCGCACCCACAGATCACAGCTGAGCTGATGACGTGGGTAGAGGTCAGAGGTGCCAGGGAAGCCGGTTCTCGTCGAGCTGGGCCGTCGGATTCCTTGAGGAAGGACTTACAGCAAACCGCAGAGTTCTTAGATGGTGCCCGCTGATGCAGGGTGACTACTCCTTAGTCACAAGGGAGAAATCTTAAGAAGAGTCTTGAAGTCCTTTCGTAGAAAGTATTCTTGATTCAAAGATGATCTAATTTGGAAGGGTCCCAGCTCCGGCCTTTATCCTAAAGAAAGGGGTGGGAACATGACTAGGTCCTGCCCTAAGGGTGGGACCAGGAAGGGGGGTAGTTACACCCCTCTCCCCTGCCGGACTTTCCCCAGGCCAGGGCTGTCGCCCCTGGAACTGGTTCTAACCGGCAGATGCGTAGTGAGCACCGGGGTGCCACTCCGCAGTCACCTTCTCGCAAAAGCCCTACCTACCCAGAATACACAAACCCTGTCTGGGACGGTGCGAACACCGTCCTCGACAGGAAACCCTTTGTCCAAGTGCTCCTCGCTGGAAGGACTCCCAGCAGCAGGAGGTCAGACTTGTGTCTGTGGTGGCAGCATCCATTTTGTGGAACTGAGGCCTTCGTTAACTTTAACCGGGGTTCACAGTTACGTACATGTCGTGTCCCTCTAGAAGGGCGGAATGCTAACCTCGTCGCCAGAGTTGGGGAGAGGACAGCATCCCGATTCGTATGACACCTTACTCGACATGTCTGGATAACGCGACACCGAAGTTACCGTTATGGTACGCGTTATCATGGAACAGCCATTGGGTCTTGATTCCGCAAGCTGCAACCGGGCTCGGCTCGGGCCAGAGCTTAGTTCACGCGAGCCCATGCACTCTGCCTTCAGGATTGTCAAGGCCTGCCATAGGAGTGACTGATAGGGACTCGGGTGTCCATTGGAGGGTTAGATATAGGGCTACTATATCTAAAGCAAAGGGTGATTACACGACTTTGCCCCAGCTGTCATGCAGCCAGTTGTGTCAAATT
This sequence comes from Lissotriton vulgaris, assembly GCF_964263255.1. Classification (NCBI taxonomy): domain Eukaryota; kingdom Metazoa; phylum Chordata; class Amphibia; order Caudata; family Salamandridae; genus Lissotriton; species Lissotriton vulgaris. Next base: position 829,333 of record NW_028250360.1, on the reverse strand, counting down.
TAGGAGGCCAGTCAGGGGTGGCATAATACATGCTGCAGCCCCTGGCGGCCCTGGATACACCTACGCCCTGGGTTACAGGGTCTGATAAGGTGGCCCAGTACCAATTGGTATATGCACCTAGGGTACATCTTGTAATTTAGAAAGAGAACAGCCAGGCTGTGGGTCTGATTGGCAGGCCCACAGCCAGAGAAAGTCGTAAACCAGTGAAACAAAAGCGAAAAATCTGGGTGATCATGGGATTGCAGACCCTACTCTCCTACACACTGTACAAATCGGCACTGAACAGTAAGACATTACTTCCTTTTTCAGAAGCGGGTGTCCCAGTACAAAACTTGGATAGCTGAGGCAGCCAGTAAATTGGAAAATCAATGGCTGGTGATTAAAGGCCCGCTACTCAAACCCACAACAAGTACTGCAGTAGGGCATCTGGCGTCAAGTTCAATTTCAGAGCCTGAGGGCAGTGCGTTTGGCTCACTGCTGTCACCAACACTATCAACAACAGCAAGAACGGGATCATCATCACCAGCCCCAGTAAAAATGGCAAAGGACTGGTATTTACAGCAAGGACTTGCTAAATCCAGTGCTGATGCAAAGACAAAAGAGGCCGAACAAAGTGAAGCACCCCTGAACATTGAGCGGACGGTCGAGGCCTATCTGGATGACCCAACAGAGGTCTACATTGATCAAAATTCATTGCGGTATTGGTATGGGAAAAGGGGCCAATGGCCAGTGCTCAGCAGGCTGGTGATAAACTATCTGGCTTGACCTGTTGCAAGTGTCTCTTAACGTGTTTTCAGTGCTGCTGGTTCCATTGTATCTGTGAGAAGGACCAATCTCTCGCCCAAAAACATGGAGTGGTTAACCATGAAAAACATGAATCAGCACTTTATACCACCGAATTACACAATACATGAATCAACACAGGAAGATGAGGACAGTGGCTCAGGTGACGGAAGTAGTGGGTTAGACGATGATTACCTACTTCTGGTTGAACCCCCAGAGTTTGAGGACGAGCTAGACTTCCCTGACAATTAGGCTTGTACTTCTTACTGTATTCCTCCCTTATTTACCTTTATTTGTGTGTCTGTCTTTCTGGTCTGAAACTTCGAATCACAACAAATCCATCACTACCGTCTTCTAGTCTTTTTATTGCCATATATGAGTTTCAGCTGTCTGCATTTCAGTACACTCCTCCGAGTCCTGCTCCTCCATCCTCCTGAATCGCCCTAAATCCATTGCCCTCAAGCCAGATGATGATTGGATGTAGCATAATAGAAGAAAAAAGAAAATCTTGCCTCATTGAGTCCCACCAAAAGAAGTGGAACACATGATGCTGACTACTAAAGCTATCTTCCTTTCCGAGCTGAGAGAGGCCGCATTAACTGAAGATGAGAAGGAACAGGTAATGAATGATGCCATGCATTGGACGCTGTTGCTGACTGAGTGATTGTATTGTTGTTTGTTGTGCATGAAGTTAATTCATTGTGTACTATTATCTAATCTACACACTAAAAGTAACTCAAGGCATTTTTTCACTTCTTGTTTTAATAACAAATGTTTACTTCTACTGCAGGCCGATCCATTGCATTTGGAATATGGAAAGGGGACTCAATCTGTACTCTGCACAATGAGTTGAACAACACCATGAAGACCACAGTGACATAATATCTTCGCAGTCACTCAGTAGAATCAGAGATGATTGATTGAATAAGTCAGGGCGTTTCATGATAGGCATAAAAGATAAACAAGTCAACAACAACCACAGCAGACCTACACGTCTGTGTAGTGGTGAAGTCAAGTGTAGTGGTATGACTGACAGCATTGATTAAGTCACTTAATTTGTAAAATGCTATGTTGCTGTATATGTGCTTTGTCTGATGTCAAAAAATGTATGCTAAATGGAGGATAGGTCAAGGGTGCTGTGCGCCTGCTCTGTCCTGTTGTTGTAGGTTAATGCTGGAAACAGACGAGAGTAGACAATATGCATCCATGCCGTCTCTGAAAGTGTTCTTGTTGCACTCCACAAATGTATGCTTTTTTTTCTACTTAATTTTTAAATTTCCCTTTTGTTTTTTCACCTACAATTGCAGGCTGGCCCTTACCCTGTGCTATACTGGGGAAAAACAACTCACACTTAACTTACCAATGAATCTACATCTGCCAGGCAGGCAGTGGCGTCACCCAAGATTGATGGATGGACGGAGCATCCATGGAAGGGAGGACCAAGAGGAATGCTGAGATGCAACTCCCCATTTGACGAGGATAACATACAGTAACAGTATCAACTCTCATCATGTTTCAAATAATTTGATTCATTTTTTGTCTTTAATCATTACTACTGTGTGTTGTTTTTATTATTATGTTTGCTCTCTGCTTATTATTCATCCCTACAGCTATTTTAAAATTGTCTTTGCTATCTTTAAAAGTAAGCCCGGTACAACAGAACACAAAGTGTATGTAATCCGGGTCTCTCTGAGGGCAGACAGGCAAGGCAAATGGCAAAATATTAATATACTGCTACCCTGTACTGTCTAAATGTCTAGTAGTAGTTAGTAAGTACTACTTATCATTAACCATTAAGTTATCATCATCATGCATGCATTTCCTTTTACTCCCTTAACAGATTTATGGATATGGTCATTTACAAAGATTGTGTTTTGTTGTTTGGCCATGCGTACTGTTTTTCTTTGTCAAACCTTTTCCCAAACCCCCCTTCCCAACCATTCATTAAACCCTAACCCTCTTCCCCCAGGCTGTGTGATTTATTGAGGTGTGACTAAATTAAATGTACACCAATAATTGATCACACGCTTACTGGGGTGGATGTGGCAAAAGCAACACTAATTCAATTTCAAGGCAGGGCAAAGATCTTCTTCTGCTGGCCCACCCATGAACAGTATATTTGCGAGGTAACTTTTTTACCAAAGGAACTTAATCCATCATCATTAATTGCCGGCATCGACTGGATTGGTCATCATACTACACACATCACTAAAGGTTACGCTTGTGTCAAGTGTAGGCCTAGTTGAGTGGCTCGACACAACTACAGTTGTAACTTTTTTTACTAGGCTATCCCCGCCATCATTATGTTTTATTTACTTCGTTCTACTACTCCTCCAAGAGTCTCAGGTGACTGACTGTCTCATTTTCTTTTTTTGCAAATGCTACTGCCAGTGTCTACAACTACCACCAGGTCCATGGCATCTCCATTCTCTTGGAAAACCAAACGTAAACATCAATCACAGGTAACATAAGAAGTTTGGTGGAGGTATAATAATGGATTAGGAGGAGAGACTGACAGTACTAGTAGGACAAGTCACTCAGTGAGGGGTACCGCATCTATCTGTTTGTGTGTTACAAAATCGGCAGATTATGAAATCCAACACTGGGTGCGGCCCTGCAGCAGCAAGGAAACCATGTATGTGACGTTAAACAGTAATCCCCCCACAATACATTAACAACGTATTGCTATGTTTAAGTAGAAATATAATTTCATACCCTAACAAAAATAAACTATGTAAAAATTCCCATAACACCCAACCCAACCCACCCCTCTCCCAAACCCCAACCTATGTCCAAAACGATAAAGTCCAACCAATGTCTAAAATGTCTATAAACCCCAACGCAACCCCCAATTCCCACCCACCAAAAAAGGATTAAAAAAGGGGCAATGCAACAGGGTCAAGTTATTGGCGGGATCTTCGGTTTGCCTTCTCCAGGACTTTTAGCCTCTTCTTCACGTCCTCTAACTGCTCCTCTAGGCGCACATTCCGGAGGAGCATGCAGTGCGTATATGCCCTGCAGTTGCATCCACAGGGGGGGGCAGCAGTGCTGGATATTGAAAGACGGTGGCGGGCGGCTGCTTGACTGTGGCACCTTACAACAGGAGCGGCCTCGCTGGAGTCCGGGGCATTGGAGGAGACTGCCGCCGCCTCCTCCTCTGCCAGAGCCACCAGCTGCGGGTATTCTTGGCAGATGGCCTCCAGCTTCCGGCGCCGGGCCATGGCTGCCAACTCCTACCTTGATGGTTTTACTTAGGAAGGAGTAGCTATATCAAGAAAGAAAAAAAACTATTAACCAACACTCTTAGCAAAACAGTAACACAAATTAAACACACAGTGGCACAGTGGCGCTAGCAAGCACAGTACACAACATTTGTGATATGTATCTATCATCGCACTTCCTCAGCCTCTAACATTTGTGGGAGTTTCTGGCACTATGTATGGACTGGAGTACACAGTACAGCAGTCTTCTTCTTCTCTCTTGACAAACATCCTAGAGTCATGGCGCAGACTCCAGTTCGTTTTATGTACTACTGTCTGCAGGTGGGGAAGCTCATATTTTTCTACTATGGGTGGCACTGGCCATACTCTGTTACATCAAGGGCAACTGCTTAATTTCACTCACCCTGCCCTGACTTCTAGAAAAAGGCAAATGATATCTGATCCAATGATCATTGATTGTATATGGGACAACATGAGGTACTTTGTTTTGCTTGATTGTGTAACCAGCCGATAGGCCACCTATGGCAGGTTGGCTGAGACAGTCGGAAAAAAATTAACATAGGTAGGGAGTTGCCCTCTGAGTTGGTGGAAAGCGCTTGATGATAACTACTACATACATACACAATATATATGCTGTGCTTGCAAACTACTGTGGGTCAAGGGAGTATTCTAAAAAAACAACTTATATTCCCCTTGGCTTTGCTACTCTGTCGCAGTTTCCTTCACATTCTCTTTTAACTAAGACTCTTCATCCAGTGGCAGTCTCCACCTATGCTATTTATGATGATACCATCCAGGCATCCATCCATTCAAAGTAAATGTCTATCATTCTTCTTAATCTCTCAACAAACCTTAGTTTGTTTCACCAACAAACATTTATTCTTTTCTTTTTTTTAAACCACCACCCATGCGTCCTTTCCTTCCTTGCTTGCCTTGACTTAGAATTTGACCCAAACACCACTGAAGAGTCTTGCTATCCTCCACCCATACAGTTTCACCCACCCACCCAGGCAGGCATCTTTTCTTTTACCTTCCACCCATCCTTCAAGCACCCATACATATGATTCCTATCAGCCACCTATGCATGCATCCCAAATAACCTTCTCTGGCCAGTCATAAATATTACATCTTGCCCATCCTTCCTCCTTCCACGATTCTTTCCCGTTTCGTTCAAGGTCATCTGATCTGACTTTTAGTCTTCTCCATAAAACTTTCACAGCTGAGTTAAAGTCAGATAGAAGAGGCCATTGGTTACTCAAATCCCACCGCTAATGCTATTGTTAATGCCAAGTAAAGGGTGTCTTCTTCAACCGTTGTTCACAACTTCTTACCTACCAAGTCTGAACAGTACAGTTTACACCCTTGCAGCGAGTGTAAGGTCAATAAGTAAGGATAACTTACCACTGCCCGCCACTGTTGCTGTCTCACCCCCGGTAGCACCTGCAGGTGCTGCATCTCCTGCCCCCTCCAGAATGGCCGTGTCACCATCGTCGCTGGCCCCGGCACTGGTGGTTGGTAGTTCACCTGGAAAAAGCATCACCATTTTTTTTATATGCCATATACACCTCCCCCTATTTATTCTTTTTCACTAGCAAGATTCAAACAAAAGTTAATACACACATATACAACAAGACATCACTAGTACAAATTTGGTACTACTAGAGTAGAGTAGACACTAGTAGTGTTATGGTCTCTAGGGTCATGCTAGTCTTTTTGCTAAGTTAGCCTGAGCTGCGCAACCATTTTAGCTTTGTGTCTTTTATTTTTACGCACGTTACCTCGCAGCTTGTTGTGTAAGAAGACTTTGAGCCCACATGAACTCATACTGCTTCTGAGCGCTGCATACAAGTTCGAAAAAAAAGCAACTTTGTTATGGAGTTCTGGTGGTCAGTCCGTATTGCTTAGCCAGAACATGCTGCACTTTTGGCACGACTGCGAAATGCTTGCGATATACTAATGCACACCATTTTTCTCATTACAGACAGAAGATATTCCTGCCAAGGGGAGGGTGGTTATTCAACCACTGTTCAGTTATCATGACTTCTCCTTTTGTCTTCTCTGGATTTGTAGTTGTAACAATATTTATTGTTTTAATCTTATGCATTTTGCTGTTGATGCTGGCTTGTATACTGCATTCTAGAACAACGTACAGAGCTTGTGAGTTGAAAATAAACTTTTTGAACTTACGTAGACTCTGCAGTATTGTATTTGGTTTAGACTTAAATGAGTGAGTGAGCAAATGGGGGTGCATTGCTTCCACGACTCTGAGAGGTCGGGAGTGTAGTGTTATGCTCTGGGTTGTCTAATCATTGAGTTTCTTCGGGGGGTTCGGCGAGCTAATGAGACACTATAGCTAGTCGGTCAGGGGATTGCGGGTGAGGTATGAGGAAGGTCCAACCTCCTATCAACAACGTCCTATGCATAGTTTTGTATGTGCAGAATTCCTACAACAGTAGTATCCTATCAAAAATAGTTAATATCTGGTTGGGCATTTTGTCGGTGGATATTATTATAAAAGCCCCAAGATTAAGAAGACTAGAAGAGGACAACCCAAAGGACTGGACTCAGTGGCTAGAGTGATTGGTGAATCGGAGTTTTATTTAAAACCTTTTAAATAAAGAGTAGCCACCTGGGCAAGCTTAACTACAGACAGACTAATAGTAATAGTAGTAGAGTCGTAGCAGAGGCAGTTAGAGGCGGGGATTACAAGAATTTAGAAACTGATTGTCTAGATTGAACATTGAGAAAGATTTTGTAAAAAACAGAATTAGGAAATCGAAATAATATTTCGGAAAAAATAAGGTGCTGGTGCAGTAAATTTTAGGGAAGTATAATTATCAATATTAACAACAGGAGGACTAACTGGGGCTAGCAGCAGATCCCTCGATAGAAGAGCGTTCCTGGCCCTGGGAGGCATCTTCCACAGCTCCCGCCGACTCCAACCCCATCTTCCTGCTCCTGTTTGCTCATCATGAAAGATGTAAGAAAGAAAGAGACAAACATGGATTATTGGTGTGAAACAAATAGAAAAATTTAAAAAACGCTGACATTTTTTTATGGTAACAAAAATTGCAATAAAATTGACCTATCTAAATCTGGTCAACTAGTATTGCGGGGTTTGCGGTCCGTCTTGTAATTATTTAATATATTTATGAACACTATTCCAGTGTCCATTCTAATTCCAAAATACTCATTAAGCTCAAGTACCACCTGACCTAGCCCACCTATTCCAGATGGGCCAATTGTTCACTAAGTCTGCATTTCCATTTATTTTAAGCCTCAAAAATGCATATATGGAAGATACATGGATACATTTTTGCATACACCAAATTGTAGATTTGGTTGGTCCCTGCTGATGTTCTGCTAGTGATAATAAGCCTATATTACCACTCAATAAACAAACTACAAAAGGTTCTACTAATGACTGGGGTAAGCAGCACTCAGCAACACGTGACGTGACAGATGATGCGTCATGCAGACCACTAAAAAATTATCTACTAATAACAATTAACTAACCCTATCAATCCACCACTATCTCTTCTTAGTGGCAGGAGGACAAAGGAAGGACTAGAGTCTCTCTAGCAGTGCCTAACTTAAGTTCTCTAAAGTAAACTATTACATAATCATGCCAAGCGAGTGCAAAGTTGCAAATAAGTAAGACTAGTAGCGCCGAGCACCTGTGTCATAACAATCACAGAAGATTTTTAAATGTAATTTACCTGCAATGTAAGCAGCAGCATTCTTGCTGTTCTGGAAAAAATGTATTCGCAATATAAAACTCAGAGCAGAAGAACATAAAGTAGAACTATTAAATGGCTACTCACCAAGCCCCGTGACCTCCACTCCTAGCAGGTCCTGCTAGCGGTCCAGGATATCGGACCATCGGTGCATAAGCTGGGTATCGGTTCGCCGGACACCAGAGCAGCGAAACACTGCCTGGCGCACCTTTCTCCACTGCTGGTGAAGCTCCCGGAGCCCGTACTCGTACCCAGACTTGCCGCCAGGGTTAAGAGGAGGTGGCGCTGGACAAAAAAAACAAGTGCTGCGTCCTCTGCCTCACCAAATAAGGCCTGTGCCTGCACTCCATGTGGGCGCCGCCTTCCGCAGGGAAGGCGGACGCGGCTGCGGGAAGCCTTGCTCTTTCCCTTGGACATGGTTCCGGGACTCGAGGAAAGTGGGGCGAAAAAGAAAAGGGAGGAATTGGAAAAGTAAGTAAAAGAAAAAGCAAGTTTATAGCAAAAGAGTAAAAAAGTAGTGGAAAAAGTAACAAAAAGTAGAAAAAAACCTCAAAATATAGAATCAGGAAAATAGAGAGATAGATAAGGACCAGGACACTCTAGAGTAACAGTGCGCAATAAAAATTCTCTATGACATAACATAACAAATAAAAAAGATTTTTTTAAAGTGTACAGAAACAGAGGATTGCAAAGATAGAGGGAGGATAGAAAACCAGGCCTAGAACCATACCAATGGAGTGAAAAACAAGATGGACGCGACAGCGTTGGGAAGTTTGCGCAATATTTCCCCCCAAACACGCAAAAATCATCGCGAACACGTAATACGTGTTCCCCGAACAGGAAATACTCATCGCGAACAGGCAGGAGCATGTAATACGCGACCTGGAACAGAAAATAGGCATCGCAAACGGGAAGGACAAGTGAAAAACAAGATGGCCGCACCCATTAGCATTGGCAAGTTAGCGACATATTTCCCTGCGAGCAAGCAAAAACACATCGCGAACAGGCGGGGCCAACAATTCCGCATGTTTGCGGAAATTCCTCTTGCTCAGAGATTTTTTACGGTTTCGCTGAGGTTTGCGGAGCGAGACTACGCAAATTCCGCACAGGCCTAACTCACATTATCAGCAATCCCATGCTTCCCCCAGCAAAAGCCCAGGGTTCAGCCACAAGGGACCCAGCAGCGGTGTAATTGCTGTACAGCTTCCAACACACATATGTTAATTCAAATCATATTTGGGGGACGTAGTCGCAATATGCCTTATACCAGATCCCAATTGATGACTTGCCCCAGACAGCATAATTATTTACAGCTGAAGAAAGAGATGGCGACGAACAAGATTATTTACAATTTTTGCAAGTCGAAAGTGAAAGGAGGAGCAAAATGTACCTTCAAAGCTCTTTAACCAAATTAAAACAGAACACCTTTCACTTTTGTTTATCACAAACTCGACCCGAAGGTATCAGAGCACTTTACATGAGCACCAGTTGCATTACAGACACTGCAGCCATCTGAGCAAAATAAAACAACACACAACAAAAACTTACAAAAATATACTATGTCAATACATAATACCACAAACAAACATAATTAGCAATCAGAGGCTGACAGAGGTTTGTTTTTAACACTATTGTAAACAGCAATCTGGAGGACTGAAGTTTACTTTGTTCCAGGATGCCACCAAGTGGAAGCAAGCAATTAAGGATCAGCACCAGACCATAAAGTTCTGGAATACCTTTCATCATGACTGTGTTCTAGTGACTATATGACAGAAAATTGTGTGATTTTGTAGAAATCACTTTCATTGTGCCTAGAAACATACATCTGTAAAAGCTTTAAATTTACCAGTAGTAGCAGCAGTAAAGTGAAGTAGGCCCTAGTATTCTCGCTGCTCTGCCATAAATGTACAGTTTTGGGACTAAGATGATAGCTGAGAGAATCTTCCTAAGAGTGGATCGTCGCTGGTTTCGACTATTGCAAGCATTCTGCCCTTCATCTTTTGTCTGTTTGATACTACTCTCGGAAGAAACCTTTACCAAAACAATTTAAAATTCTGAAGAACTTGAAGTCGTAAATAAAGGTCTGGCGTTTGTCCTTACTGTTTCCTATGACACTTTTAGCTACCCCAAATTGTGAGAAAATAAGTATAGACCAATATTTTAGTGAGAACGAGTAGGAGTCATTAAAACATACATAATACATAAACAATAAGGAGAAAACAAGCATTTACAATGCAATAGGTCTCCCAGTATTGAAGTTTGAGTTATTGGCATTGTGTATGACAATGCGTTGCATAACATTTTCAGAAAACTTTGAATTGGTGAGCAGTGAGAGTGTGTGCAAGAGTATGCTGTTGCACTGAAAAATAACAGTAAAATGTATATACTATATGGCTGTGTAGTTTGTTCAGTGTGCTATCCAATTAAAAGTTTTTGTCTGCTACAGACGTGTCAAAATATTTGTACACATACCCTGAATCACGAGCCAGCACTGGCAAAGAGACCAAAACGTGCCAGACCGCACATACAAGAACGAGGTATATTCATCAAGCAGGACAAAGATAGCAGTATGGCTCCTGAACGTTAAGTGTTTCTATAGAATGCTAGCGGTTACAAATATGTCTGCAAGTGTACAACTGACGGAACTAAACTAAATGTGTGAAATAGCATTTCTTAAAAGCTATAGAACTCCTGATTCCAAGTGGAAAGGCGTCGCGGAGCTTGCACTTAAGACACAGCTTTTTTAAACCGTTGATTGCCTCAGTGATTCCAACCAATAACTATTACAGCCCAGGTGTAAACAAACTCCACTGTGGTACTTGGTTGCTTAAGTGCCTTTATCTGTGTCTTTCGGTAACCGGGGCTGCTGTTACCCGTTCCTGCGGTATGATCGAGGGACCCCGCCGTGGGTACTGGGGTCGCCCCTTCCGACACTATTATGATGTGAACTTTGGGGAGGTCTTCCGTAAAGGGCAGTCGGAAGCCAAAATGAAAAGCAGGAATGGCTCGCCGAGGCGCCCTCTTCATGACAGCCGCTCCGCCGCGGAGCTCTCCAGCGCGGTGCCCCTCCCGGGTGGAGGTGCTCGGGCCGCCCGAACTTCACCGATGCTTCCCGGGCCGCCTGCGCCTTAAAGTTCCTCCTCGCCTGACAGCACCAGAGCACTGGCACCAAACTTACCTGCTGAGCGCCCAGCCTTCCGCCCGCTGCCTGTCCCGCTCAGGGCGCGCCCGGCCCAAGGCAGCTGGAGATGTGAACAGGACCGGAGTCGTTGTCCAGACTTCCGCCGAGGAGAGCCGCCCGGCCTGTACGCTGCGTCAGAAGCGCGTCGCGTCCTGTGACCTCCTTCAGAATTCTTTCTGCCGTGCAACACAGTCCCGCCACTTGAGTGCTGGTGACGCGGTGCTCCCATGCCCGAGGGAGAGCCCCGCGGAGTCTGCAGAAGTCCACAAAGCCGGTAAGTGGGGCTTAGTTGGAGGGGGGAGAGGGGGTGCACGCTTGTGTGTAAATGCGTGTGGCGGCGTGTGTGCGGGGGGGGTCCTCTGTATGTGTGCGTGCGTGTATGTAGGTGTGCTCGTGTCTCTGTGTGTGCGCATGTGTAAGGGGGAGGGGCTGTGTGGTACAGCTTTCCAGGAGAGGAGACAGGAGCTGGCCACAGCGAGCGCGCGTTCGCGTGCGCGTGGCCCGCTCCATTCCCCAGCGCGCGGCCAGCTCCTGTCCCCTCTCCTGGGAAGCAGAGTTGCTTACAATAGGTCTCTGGCGAGACTGCGCTTTCGCGCGGTTCATTGCCAGGAGACCTAAAAATTCAAAATGGTAGTTATACCATGGATAATTTCTGCCGAATTGACAGCTTTTGAAAAGATAGTATTAAAAGAATTGTGAAATTACAGATCAAGAGATTAAACTACCATTACAAAGTATCTCCCAAAAAGCAAGAGGCTGTTCAATCTCTTACCACAAACAAAGAGCTAATCCAACAACAGGCGTACCAAGGCGGAGTAATCTTCCTCTAGAGTGTCACTGTGTATAAAGAGGAAGCAAAATGACGACATCAGATGCAAACGGCTACCGAAAGGTCCCTACGGTCTCTGTCAATGAGGACCACCAACTGGTTATGCTGAATTTCTGCCAGCCAATATGGCACACCCTGCTCTGCTATATACTTAAAGAATGGATTAAGCGAATGTTCCAAACCCTGTAGCACCCTCCTGTGTCAGGTTTAGTTTCCCTGCTTGAAACTCTCAAGCAATAGTGTTGTTGGTTTTTCAGAGCTTTGGTCAGGAAGATGTCATCCTGAGAAAGTAGTAGGACTGATAAGCTGCACATCTTGATGAAACTTAAAGACACTCAGAACATCTAGGCAGTTTTAAAATAGAATCTTTATACACTGGTACACCACAACTATCAGTTGTATAGGATCTGATCCATCATATTTATTGGCCTTACTCAACTAAATCCTTAGTAATCAAGGGTGCTCAACTAGAATAAAAGAAGAATATCTTGCAGTGTGATAAACAATTGCTCCTTTATGTTGGAGGTGCTTTTTAAAGACTGTGACTTGCAGCGCCAAGCATGTAATATCTGTATGTACAGACGTTCCAATCCCTAGGAGAGGTGCTAGAGGGGATATGTTGCTGACATTTCCATCATTGGAATGAGAATAAGTCATAACCAGAGTCCTCCTTTAATTGGTTGAATAGTCAAAAAGAGTACATTAAACGTCCAATCAATGCCAACATTTCTAGCTCTGTGGATATATGCAAATGATGGTTGTCTAAAAGGTTTGACAAGACAACTAATATGGATTCACTTTTAAGAATCGACACCCAACACTGAAATGGGACTACCTAAAGTCTGCACAGAATCTTTTAATTAGGGGAACTGTTCTGATGTGATTACTTATGACAAGCAATCAAGAAAGTTAACAAATAAAATATGTGCAACAGGCTACACTCAGAAGTCGGGTAAGGACAGCAATCAAGAGGCATTATTGGAAACATGATTACCAGAGTAACCACTCTTGAGAATCAACTAAAATTAGTATTTTGAAAACGGTGAATTTTGAATGTAGGGAACATAGCTTTGACTTGAATAAACGGCTTAGTTGAAATCAATTAGTTAATTATATTACTATGATCAGACCTAAAAATAAAGCTTTCCACAGAAGAGATAAGGTCTGTGTATGGAGCTTTATAGGCAAATAAGAAAATGCTGAAAATGTTGCTTGCTCTAAATGAACACGAGCATTAAAACAAAAAAGGTTTCATTCAGCTTAGCTGTGAAAAACAATACGAATAATCAGAGGATGGATCCCAGATGTGTGTAAGACCGTTAAGAACTATTACAATGAAGAATTACAACTACTACAACAAGTAACAAGTGTATTTGTTTAATGTAATTAAGTATGATAATATTACCCTTCTTGCTCCCAATTAAAAGCGCAATGGATCTTCAGAATACATAGGGGTACAAGCCAGATTCAGGCAAATTGGAATGTGATGAATAGCCAAGGACAGATGATTAGGAATTAGGCGGAGAGGATAGTTAAAACATCGACAGTAAGGGTGCCAGAAACTAAATTGGATTTTGAGGTGAATATACATGTTAAGTCTTAGAAATTACTACTGGCCATCAGTAGGCCTTTGTGAACTTCTGACAGTCATGTAAAATGACCTCTCATCCTCACTGATTAATCTTATATGAGTTCAGAATATTAATCTTAGTTGAGAGATTAATGGAAATCTTGTTTTTTCCACTTCAGGTCAGGTTTCTGGAACCAGTTCAAAGCATTATTGAAGTCAAGTTATTCTGCATTTTTACAGCAGATGAAAACAATAGATGGCGAAGCGTGGCTCAGTGGTTAGAGGCGGCAGACCCGGAAGCTGAGATCGACCATGGACCAGGGTTCGATTCCCCGCCTCGGCAGGTCTCGGGCTCAAAATTCCACGGACTCGACAATTCTCGCTCTGGTGCCTACTCAACTCACGGGGTCACACTCTGCGACTCTGGGCAATAGCTTGCTTAATCTCCACTACGGCCCCTCGCGGCGGGATGCCTGGCTTTCACCTTGTGGACACCCTGCCGTGGTTTCTCACAGGGGAATACCAGGACGGGTTCCCTAAGCAAGCGCCGGGACGCTTACGGGCAGCTGTGCGCTTTACAAGTCCAGCACATTTACATTTACACATTTACATTTACATAGATAATGGTTAATATATGAGAATCTGTTTTAGCATCAATAACCAGGGTTCAGCAGTTCAAAGGTTTGAATGTAAATCACAGTTCTGATTTAAGTGGTGTCCTTGTTGAACGGAGGGAATATCAGACTTATCAAAATAGGTCAAAAGGGGCACAATGGTTTAGCACCTCTAGGCCAACAGCAGGAAATTATGTAGCTAATATATTAATACTCAAATTTGCTGTTTATAAATAATACAAAAAGGCACAGACAGTAGTGATCACCATATTGGGTCTGTGCAACAGAACTCTTAGATCACTTCACTAATGAAGGCAAAGCCTCTATTCAGGAAACCTAGAGCCAGATAAATTGGGGCGCTGATAAAACATACAGTGCAATAGTTTATCAATGCAAAATACTGTGGTCTCAGCTAATCGTGGACAACTGTTCAAGAGCAACATTATATGTATTACATATAATTACTATTAAAGCAAACTAAGTATCTATTTTCAGCTAAATAAATGTTTACGAAAATACTCCAGGAACACATAGGTGGACCAAAACATTATACAGCATTTTAGTACTAAGTGCACTCTCCCTCTGCTCCATCACATGGATATTTTCAGGAATGATTTTCTGAATACCTAAGGAAACTATTGTGTGCAGCAAAGTCTAAAAACCCTTGTTTTAGCTTCAGCTGTGGACCCTGATAAAAAAACATGATTAACTCAGACAGAGGGGGCACACAGCAAGAACCCCGACAACTGCACTAGGATACACTGAGCTGCATTTTTAGGTCTCGCCTAGGCAGTGCCTGAGCAGTCTCTTCTTGACAGGTTGTATTCAGGGTATGGGCATAAAGCTCCACCCACTTTTCGGCCATCTTTTAAATTGCCTCCTTTCTCTGTCCTTTGTAAATGGTGGTTTTTCATTTGTCAATGAGCTTAGTAATGCCTCCTTATTACCGCCTTGCCTCTTCTTGTAACCTCCCATGTGGTACTCCGTGTTATATGTGTTGGTACTCCCAAGGTTTCAATTACAACCTCAAAGCACTATTTTCCTGCCTTTAGGCAGGACACACGCTTGGCTCTTAGCAAGGCTAGCAGTGTTTACTTTACTCACAAGCACATCTCACATTTATACAAGACCTTCTATAAATTTCCCTTCATCAGCTCCAAACGGAGCACAACCTAATCTGGAATCAATATAATAATTTGTTTGTCACATTTCAAAGTTACTAATTGTATATATGGACATAGCTATTTGAATGTAGTTATGATACTAGTCTTGCATACAATGAATTATGGGTAGGGTGGATTTAGCATATCTTCTGCAGGGTGCAGTACTGTATGTGACCAAAAGAGGTCCCATGGGACTTCTTTTGGCTACATACAGTACAGCACCCTGCAACATGGCTAGGTAAAATACATTGGCATTTATAATGTCAATGACTCCAACAAATCTGAGACTGATTCCATTTCCAATTTTATAGGTCTCCCGTTTGTTAAAGTTAGAGCTGTTGGTGTTGAAAGTGACAATGCTTTTTACTTTTGTTTTTTTACACTAATGGCAATAGTGTAAAGCAAATATAATAACTCCACTGGAAATTGAAAAAAAATGTAAAAAACACTTATTTTCAATGACAACAGCTCTAACTTTAACAAATGCAAGACCTATTGCATTGCAAATGCTAGTTCACTAGGTGTACCAATACCACATTCATAGTGGTTAAGAGGCAAGAATCCGTTAGTTAGGGAAAGTACTTGTAAAGTGCACACCACTGAGTAAACCAACTTTAAAAGTATAATAGTATGATACCTCAGTGTGCAGAAGGCGGCACTCAAACAAAAAATTAAAACAAATAAAAATAAGAATCACAAAATATACTGATTTAGCATTTTGGAAATGGTGCATGCCCAGTAGTGAGTCCTAGCATCACATCAGGATTGGCGTGAGCCATAAGTAGTGTGTTATTCATTCTTTTCTTAATCTAAAGAAATCTTATTCAAGCCTTTAATGGATGGAATGGAATCTTAGAGCGCAACATTCAGTGTGGAGGAATCTTCCTGGGGTATTCTAGAGTGTTGCAAGGATTGCTAAGGATTTAGAATGTTAGAAAACAGTTGTGTTAGAGAGACGTTGGCGGTTGATTGGGTCTTTGTTACCTTCCTGCTCATTGAATACAAATAATCTATTCACGTGGAACCTTTGGTGTTACATTGAACTTAACACTGGCAACAAGCAATCTCAGAACAACAAAGAACCCAGGATCAAAGACCTCAACATACTTTCCTGCTTCTTCTCGAATGGACTTTCAAACTCTGTTGGAAACTATTTGTTGGACTGTGCTTCCAGTGAGTGCACTTTTACTTTATGTTATATTCTGTACCTTAAAGCTGTGGCGCAGGCTCCTCTTCGGAGTGCCAGCTGATTTTAGACTGTTAAATCTGCAGCTTGAGCTTTCTTCTTGAGAACCACTTGGAATGTGTCCAGGCACGTAAACCACCCTTGAGCATCCTCAAGGCGGCAACTATTTCTCTAGCGCTATACAGGAAGCAGGAAATCTTGTGCACACCAGGCTTACTGGCACTCTGCCTGGTAGCACGATGCTTCTGGACAGGAAAGGAGCAGCACTCTGTGATGTCGCACATCAAGGCATTCGGAACTCACCAGATATTCTTTGTTTACGCTGCTCATCATATAACAGGGTGCACATGGAAGCCATTTAACTTTCAGGAAACTCAGTGGTCTTTGTCTGCTTTGCCTATGTGGTGCCTAAGAGAAGGAAACCAATCCATTTTTCGAGGAACTGTTTAAAGGCCTTTAGGATTTTTTTATTAGTAGGTAGTTATAGTTACGACCTAGTTTCCATAGGAAGAGTATTTTTTCATTTGACAATAACTTTGGTGTCGTTTGATTAATCCTGGCAAAACTTTCAAAACTAGTATGACGCTCACTCCAGCTGCTGTCTTGAAAGTTTAATTGTGATCCACTAAGCTGGAGCTGAGAAAAAGGGGTGGTCCTAAAAGGCGTTTTCCCCAAGTTAATTCTCATAAAGATTTTAGACACAACTACAGCCTGAACTGCTAAAGGAATTACACCAAATTTGTCAGAAAGTTAGTTGTTGGTCCAGAAAGTGACCTCTTTTGAAAACTAGCGTAAATCCGTTCAGTAGTTTTTGAGATATTAAGAAAAAAGACAATTTGTCTCTTAAACCCATAGCTTTTTAACCAAAGTATTTGGAAAATGTGATTTTTAGCTTTGCCTATAGCTTCTTTATTGGTAAGAACCTCTGCTTTCCAACACCCCACTTCCACTATGCTTTATTCATGGTCCTTCGAGAAAGAAAATTCCTTTCCACTCCACTTCATGCATGGTCAACTTGGCAAAAAACAGGTTCCTCACAAATCAACCTCCTGCCATAACCTGGAGACTATTCATATCTGAAAATTTAAGCCGGTTTTCTCAATGCTATAAATTAGATGTCTTTATTAAAAGGCTAATAAAATAATACAGCAAATCACCTGAGTCCCGAATAATATTTTGTTGGGAGAGCAGTAGTCTTACAACAGCAGTAGTGAGAAAAGTATAGGTATAAAGCTAGCTTACCTGCCTTCTTGTACGTGTTCTTTAAAAACTTTAAAAAACTCTACATAATAAGTTGCAGCAACTGATGCCAAGATCCAGAATACCGAATGAACATTAACTCTGTGAAGTGGCTTTTGTTTTGTCTTTTCTTTTTCAGGAATCTCTAAAAACAAAGTAGAAAGATATCTTCATGTTTATAGTTGTAGCTCTCCTTCTCAGAACAAGTCATCACGGCGCTGCATAAAAGAATCATTATATATCAAGAACAAATCAAATTTAGAGCTAGGGCTGGACAGCAGCCCTCAAAATATCTCAAATACGAAGGCTGTATTGGGAGTGATTTGTAGATGAGGGGATTTGTAGATGAAGAAGGAGTTGTTCTCCAAAGAATGTATTTTTAACAAGCATTTACAAAGACAATAGGTCTCACCTCGTACTAACTAGCTTATCAATGCCTTTTGGCAATGCTAGATAGCATCGGCAAAATGGCCAATAGAAAAACAAATGTGCAATGATATGGCACCATAATTTTGTAGTGCGCACGTGCATCATTACCCATGCAAGCTTCTGCAAAATGACTGGGGCACCATCTATTTTTCTTTTAATTATTTACTGATTGAAAATCAATTGGTAAATAATAACAAGCATTTGCAAAGGCCATTAGGTTTCTCCTTTGAGACCTACTGGCATTGCCAATTAATTGTAGCCAGGATGCACAGCATCTCTGTGCATGCATGTGCACACCTAATAAATGGAGCAGGTGCTTTTCTTTTTAGCTTCATAGAAAATTAAATGCACGCGGAAACCCAAAACCAAAAAATAAATAAAATATAACATAATTAAGAAAAAAAGACAGCAGTTGTAAGGCACAAACGGAGAAGGGGGGGGGGAGGAACAGGGAGTGGGTAGAGGGAAGGGAAAAACAGCAAATGTGGGACAGCAACAAAGAGTACAGAGGATGAGGAAATGTGATGGGGAAGAAGCATATGAGAGAGCTTGCAACATGAAATAAACAGCAACACGGAGCGTAGTGGATTTTTGGTGAGAGGGAAAAGCACACGAGGCAGAGAGCTGGAAAAAACATGAACTCTCATGGACATCTCAAGTCGAGAAAAAAAATTACTTTAAAGTGAGCAGTTGAAGGATACGAGTCGGTGAAGTCAAACATGGTAAAGATGCTATGCTCCAGAGAAGTGACAAATGCAAGACAGAACAAGATGGGCTAGGAAAGCCACTGAATAAGAAGCAAGTAAATGAGAGTGACAGTAATGCTAATAAATGGTAATCAATGGTCAGGCTATAAGTCCACTCTAAATTCTTGGTAAGCCTTCCATAGGACTTTTCCAACAAAACAGTGTGCACTCTCTGGGAGGAGAGACCTAAAGAGGAGTCCAAACTTTTTTCCAAAATCTATTGCCCACAGGAGGATATGAAAATAAACTCATTCAATATTTCAGCACTAAATATCTGTTGCACTGGCAGACAACTGTAGACAGATGTTCATGATGCAGGTTCCCATAGGAGTATTTTATCTATATTTTTAGTTGTAGACTGTGCTAGATCAGAAATTTCCTTTGGTGGGCAGAGGGTGGTGCCAAAGTACGCTTTGAAAAGCAACCTTTAGAAACATCAGTCATTCATTCATAAAAATGAAAAGCAATAAACGTTTGTGGTTATTAGAAGTATCTAGGTCTACAATTATTGTACTCGACCACCTGAACAGTAAAAATAGGGAAGAGTAAAAATAGGGGAGAGAATCCTAACACCCTCATCAACTGAAATAGGGAACATGAGAAACATATTGGTGCAGAAAGAGAGGGAGATAGTTAGATGAGAACTGTGCCTTGTAAGAAGGTCTCTTTTCGTTAGGAAACACTAAAGAGAATGAGGATCAATGTTAAAAGGCAGTAATCAACATTGAAGTACCTAGCTGACAAACTGGAACTGCCACAGCAGTGGCAGATCATCTAGAAGCAACAGCACCTTACTGTTGAAACCTAAAAATTTCGGAAAAAGAAAATCTGCAACTGAGTCTTCGAATTGGCCCATAGAATCTGGAACTTCCTGCCCCCTGAAATCAGACTGATTCCTTTAATAACTTCATTCAAAAAAGAAGTCAAGCTGCTTTTAATATGCAAATTCTACCCTGAACCCACTGACTCATTCTCTGGATATTGATATGACGAAGTTCTCCAACCAGGGCTTGCACACGCCTTCTGAGTCCTGGTTTATAACTCACTGTCCCACTCCTGATTTGCAAAGGACATTGTCAGCGTTTATGTTTCTTGGTTATCTATTTTCTAATATTGAACTATTTGTTAAGTGCTCTTATACCCTTCTAGGGTCAAGTTCGTGCTATATAAAACTTTATTAATAAAATAAAATAAATAAATCAAAAGAGAGTTGAGATTAAGCACTACATAAGGACTGTCACAAACAGGAGGAACAAGGTGAGAACAGCACATTTTGTCTGCCTGCTGGTTCATATCTGCTGTTAATATCTATGAACCTTGCTTTGCAGACAATATGTTGAATTTTACTTTTGTTCTACAAAATGAGATCATATTTAAACCTTTTATGGGAATATAACCAATAACAGCACATCATTATCACTGAATACCACAAACATCTCCAAACAGTTCATCAACAAAGTAAACAACCCTTAGCTTCTCTTTGTGCCGCACTGCTACGATCTATGGGCCCGATTAGGATCGCGGTGAATCCGCATCCTCCGGGCCGGCGGAAGCCACCGCTGGCCCGGAGGATGCGGATTCACCGCTGCGGACACAGAAAAGACCCCCCGCCAGATTAGGATGGCTGGGGGGGGTCATGTTTCCGTCCGCCATTTTTCCGCTGCTGTTGCCTTCCGGCCGCGGCGGAAAAGCTCTAATATGGCGGCGGTGTCTATCAGACAGCGCAGCCATATTAGGATGCCGGCGGAGACATGCTTTTCCATGGCGGGTTTTCCGCCGCAGAAAAGCATGTGGTGTTTTGAGTATGGGGGCCGGTTGCGGGCCCAGGGGTGTTGGGGTGCACATGGGGGGTACTTATGGTACCCCCCTGCCTTTGCATGCATGAAGCGGCAGGCACACGCGGTGCCTGCCGCTTCGTGCATGCAAATGAAAACATGCACATTTAACCTTGCGGTGGGTGCTGCTTGAAGGGGGTGGCGGACGGATGCTGGTCCGTCCGCCATCCTAATCGGCCCTATGTTGGGGAACAGGTGAACGATCGCCTCAGTACTCTAGGCTTAGCTTGTGCCAGTCGTAAAAGTCAATATGATGGGCCTAATTATGTGACCTCACTTGTTTCAGCCAAAATTCATGCAACTGTTCTCAGTCCATGTGATTGCATGTATGTATGCTGTTATACTGCTTTTTGTGGCTCTTTGTAGGCATGTTTTATAAGTATGTACTTAATTATTCACTGAAGGTTTTTATTAGAGGTTATATATTTTTAGTATTTTTGCATTTTGCAGCCCTGGTAAAGCTCGATTGTGAGCAAAACATATTGGCTGCTCTTATATGAATACACGATGAATAAAGAATGTATTCAAATTAATTTGGCTTGAATGGACGTGACGTCTAAATTTTAATTGTTGGACTAATTACTTAAAAGAATGTTTGGAAGTGGACCGAATATACGAGTTGCCTCTCAGCTTTGATATAAATGCAACCAATTGTATCTCCATACGTTCAGCTGACTATGGCTTAATATTGGTGCTCTGTTCAGAAAACCTCGAATCATCACACTATACACTTATCATTACTGATCTGTAAAATATTCTTGAAAAAATTCACAGCTTATTTTTAAAAATAAATCCTGAGGCAAAATCCATTACATTTCTGGCGCTCTTGCGGTGCAAAAATAGCAAAAGTTCCAGATAACAGCTCACATTAAGTGCGACAGATCAAAACTACCGACACTTCCAGACCGATGTGACATGCTAACTTGCAGAACACTGGTGCACCCACGTTGGAGGCGCATACCACGGTGGAATGGGGGAACGTGCACCATCAGAACATTTTGCAGCCAGACAGAGTGCTCAGTAATTCAGATGGATCCAGTAACCACGAAAGAGGAGTGCAACATCATATTAAGTAAGGTAAGCCTCAACTGTTAATCATTCACACACTGCTCTATCTCTGTATCTTGCTTCATACAGGCCAGAAAAGCCTAGTAGAAGAGTGAAAAATCTGGGAATTCCAAACTTTTCCTTTGTCTTCTCTGACTGACTCATCAGCCCAGCGAATGAAATAAGAGTGAGGAAAAGCTCCTACCCTGTACCACTCCCCTATGTAAATGTAAAATGTAAATTGATACTTGTATAGCGCACTACTCAAGGCACTTGTACGAATACCGCTGTGGAACCCATCCTGGCTTTCCCTGTGAGGAGTCCACTCCTGGGCACCCCCAAGGTGGAGGCCAGGCATCCTTAGCGTTGTGGGGGCTGTTGTGGAGATTAAGCAAGCTATTGCCCAGAGTTGCAGAGTGGGACTCCATGATTGGAATAGGCACCGAGGCGAGAATTGCAGGTCCATGGAATTTTGAGCCCAAGACCCGCCGAGGCGGGGAATTGAACCCTGGTCCCGGACTAGACCTCTGCATCAGGGTCTGCCGCTCTAATCATTGAGCCACACTTCTCCACAGCAACTCTCAACAGCAACTCAGAGGCTGCTGAGAGTCTAGGGAAGGGGCAAGGTGGTCCCACAACTACAGAATGCATTGTACATATGGCTTGAGAGTCTTGTTTACCTCCTGAATGTAGCATTTTCCTGTGGCCTTTGAAACAAGGGTCACAAAAGGAATGCCATGGGTCACAGTTGCAAACACTGGCAATCCTTAAATGACACTGGAGAAAAAAGTGAATGAATGAATGACTGAATTAACCTCAGCCACGGAAGATCGTGCAGACAAGCATTACAGCGCATCATTTATCAGCTACTGTACTACTCTAGAAACAGTTGGCCTTATCCAAATCAACCTTGTTCTGCTCCAATAGGAACAGTCCAGGCTCTCATAGAAGGTCAATTTCCCTCCAGAGACGAATGCATGCAACCCCAAACTGGTTTGAGCCTACTTAGGGCTCACCGGTGAGCAAATGCTTAATTCCAGTGGACTCATGTTGTAACAAACTCATCGCATTTACGATGTTCAAATAACAAACGGATAACGAAATGCTTGAATTAATCTCAGTCAACGGCGATACCTCAGGCTGCACACCATATCATCCAATATCCTGTCTGCATGAGTCCGTATATGTGTTGTCTGGCTGCATGGGTGTTTGTGTGTGCCTCTTTGAGTTGTATCTTTGTTTATAGGTTTCTCTATGTGTTTTTTGTTTTTACAGCCAAAAATATTAACAACATACGGTTCTTACAGGAAAGAACACATTCAAGTCAAGTCAAGTATTTTATTTATGATTTTGGAACTCAAATGAGATCCATATAAAAGAATAACAAAAAGGAATATACATTTTCATACAATCACAATAAAAGATACAAAAAGAGAAAACATTTTATGAACCTCTAATATATATTTAAAAAGCTTTTAAAAAAGTTAAATTTTTTATGACAAAACATTTCATTGGGTGGATTATAAATGGCATATATGAATGCAGTGGCAGACAAGATATTTAATTGTAAGCAAATTGGTCTCAACCACTTGCGCCGGTGTAAAAGAAGAGCCGGGCAAACAAAGAGCAGATGAGTGATATCCTAAATTGAGTTATTACAAAGATTACACATAGCTGAGGAACCATGCCATCTGGACAATAGATTATTCAGGGAAAGAAGGTCCTGCCTTAATAAAAACCAAAAGCGGCGTACACCATGAGGGAGATTCCAAGTAGCATAAGATTGTATTTTTCTTATTAGGCAGGAATCAATGGCCAGAGAAACACCTTTCTTTAAAATACGGCCTTCCCTGTCCATCTTAAAGCTTAATTTCCAGGAAGCCTGTTTCAGGGTGGACTTCAGCTGATATGCAGATAGTGTAAAAAGTACTGATTCATCTAATTGTAAAAGGTCAACTGCAATTCTAAAATTCTTTACAATTCTTTCCAATCTTTACAATTATAGAATGCTCTTGAAGAGTTCCTAGTAATTATTTTCGAATAAGCTGTCTTAGACTACCCGGTTCTTTCTTTGCGAGGCTAAAAACCCATCGCACTATCCCTGCGAGGCCCTGAACCCAACTACTGCGCAGGCCAAATTCCAACCTAAACGCAGCCACAGTACAGGCAGTGTTAACTGTGGTTAAATACCACGAGATTTTGCCT
This sequence comes from Lissotriton vulgaris, assembly GCF_964263255.1. NCBI lineage: Eukaryota > Metazoa > Chordata > Amphibia > Caudata > Salamandridae > Lissotriton > Lissotriton vulgaris. Next base: position 805,548 of record NW_028250360.1, on the reverse strand, counting down.
TCTGTGGTATTTAAAAAATCCCATTTTCCTAAATAAAGTAATTCAGTGCCATACAGTAGGGAAGTGAGGTAATTGGAATTTTTATGGTCAATTGTGTCCCCTAACGTAGACCCCAACGGCTCCATGTACGTGCTTCAAGTACATGTAATTTCCCTCCATGACCAGATATGAAGACGCAAATACATTTGCGTCGAACGTTAACATGTCTTCTTTCGGATCCACCATGAATGGGCCGATAATTCCGTTCCTAAGTATGCCGTGCCACCGTCTTTACATGGTGCACTTTCACGTTTCCCTGACTCTGTTGAGTTAGGCCCTGATTTCTGCCATCGAGCCCTTTCTGCCTTCTGCCTCAGAAAACTGCAGCCTGGATCTGCATCCATGACCCTTACCCTACTCCCTGTGCGGCGAGCGGTGCCCGGCTCGGCCTGCTTGCCTGCCAAGACAATTCAGCCTTCAAGTTATCTGCTCCGCTCCTCGAAAATACATTCCTGTCTAGTGATTTAGGTAAACATCTCCCCAGCTGCAGAGCAAAGGGCCGGCCTTTCTGTCTCCGTGCATGAAATTCATTGCTCCTGTTACCATGGTAGGCCCATGGCCCCTCGCATTACACGTAGACACGTAGACACATATGCACGCACTAGCAGTCAGTATAGAATAGCCTCTTCCCGGAAGACCTTTCCTTCTAGATAAAACAGTTCTACAACACAAGATATCAGATCTGATTTGGGTTTAGGTTGTTCTGACACGCCAGACTTCTGTCTCCCCTTTTGGTGCTAAATGTCAAGTCCCCTTCACCCTCCAGTTCCACGTCAATCACACGTCATGTTGCCTGCGCGCGCATCCAGCCACATATTTCTGCTGACACTGCAGGATTCCTCTATGAATCCACCCACTTATGACGCTTTCATGTGACGTTTCTAGCACACACCTCCGTGTACGCCCTCGTGCACGCCTTCTGTTACACACATGTGTTCTTATCTCATTTCTTCCAGCTGTTACGCCTTCTGTATTCCTCATCATTGTATGCATGTACTATATATAATGTGCACTGTTAATAAAGAATTGTCTATCCCTTCCTGAACCTTCGTGGTGATGGAACATGATACCATGGTTCGAACCATTCCATTACATGGAATAAAACCCTTATAAACTCAGCCTCCACGGACTCTGCCTCTCATTTTTGATTGAGCTATTTTATTGAACTTATACCGCATAGAAATTCAGTATACGGTAAATTTATTTACCACTTAATTGGCGCCCGAATAGGGACCCCTCCCCCACCTTACACGCCGGCGATGCGTCGCAGGCCTTGCCCCCTGCCACAGCCGTGACGGACAACTACGCGTACCCGCAGGATTTCCTGTATCTCCCTCAGGCCTACGGAGGTGACGGAGACTGCGATCGACATCCAGACGAGGCGGTAAGGAGTGCGGAGGATCCCGACCAGAGCCCAGCCGAGAGAGCAAGGTCCAAGGTGTCTAGAGGCCCACCAGTTCTGAAGTACCTACGTCACGTGTCGAGTCGAGTCCAGTCGAGTGTCCGAGGCCTTCTGTTCTGTGCTTCCCGGTGAGTACCGTTGCTGGGGACGCATCTAGACGGGTGCATTAATTTGTGTCCGGTCAAGACGGGTTTGGGTACGCAGACCCGGTCTGCACTGTTTTAGCAGTGTATCTGTACTGTTTAGCAGTATATCCAGTATCCAGTTATTCAGTTATTGTTCGTTCTGAAATGTTTAAATGTATTTTAATGTCGTGGTATGAGTGATTGTTAGATCTTCATTCCTGTGTTTATTGTATTAGTTGTGTCCAAGTTCGAGTAAGTATCAAGTATCAAGTATCGAGTTACAGGATGCCTCTATTCTCTAAACTGAGACAGATAGGAACTAGAAAAGGGATACTCGAGGAAGCTGTTCCCATCCCACCCAGGGACACTCCCGGTCATTTTATGTACCACAAGCACGGCTTAGACGCCGTATTATATCTCGACTTATGGGTAGATTACACTAAGGATTTAGCAGAGAATCAGAGATGGCCCGCTACAGGGACATGGGATGCCGAGAAGCGTTGTGGAAAAAGAAAGCCAGACAGTCTCAGAAAGATGCCATCGAATTGTGGCGTAAAGAAGCACACAGACGGACAGAGAAAGCACTCAGAAAAGCAGAGAAAAGTAGAGAGGATTCTGAAAAAGCCAAAGAAAAAGAACTACTAGAAGAAGGAGAACGAGTTAGAATGGAACAACACGACAGACAGAGTAATGCCATCTTGACAGGATTGTATCCAGTCCTGGCCGAGGGCCTGCCCAAGGCGACCCCGGAAACACCGAAAAATCTGCCCCCTCCATTGGTTCCGACCAAATTACGTCATAAGACCGCAGCAGATATTTTTCTTTCATCCTATTTAGACGATGTAGCTCCCTCATATACCAATGTACCCGCTCATGTACCCCCTGCTGACCTTAACCTACCCCATGATCATCAGCCCCCAGGTCCGCAACAACCGACCCTCCCTGCACCGCTTCCTGCACCCGTACCTGTTGGTCCCCCTATTAATCCGCTTAATCCTTTTGGGTCTGGCACGGTCCAGGTTCCAACTACGTTACAGCCGATACCGACCCTACAGCCAGGTTATGCCTCAGCCTCCGCTTCAGGAGGTGCTACAGGAGGTTACCGCACCCCGCCACAGTTACAACGAGGGACAATGAGAGAATTCGCAATGTCGCGAACACCTAAAGGTGCCCCAGCCAAAAAGCTCAGAGAACAGCTTACAGATTGCAGATATGACACAGTGCCTGGTAAAACAGGGCCCATGTTGTTAGCGTCCCTACGTCTAAGACGTGTTACAGATTATTTGCAATTGCTACCAGAAATGCCAGACCATCTAGACAAAATGTATCATTTTATTAGAACAGGAGAAGGACCAGAGAGTGTTGGTGACGCCATGTCACGTCAGAAAGTTGAGAACAAAGGTTTAATTATGCGATTTTTGGTTAATTGTTTGATAAGAGAACAAGATCAGGCAGGTTTTCCACAAGATGAGATGGATAGATTGAACAGATGGAGTCAGAATATTGCTGATGGTAAACATGATAAAGAGAGATGTGTACATGCTATGGTCAGAAAGATCCGTAAAGAAATAGTAGTAATACATGCCCGTCGAGAGTCTGAAGAGCCACTCGAATCAGATGATCAGGACTCCTCACAGGAGGAGGATAATACAGAGGATCTAGCAGAAACATCGCAACTGACAGACAAAAAAGTGATAGCATATGTAGGTAGAGAGAACCTTCCTAGACCGTACCGTCTTGATAGGCCCTTCGATAGACGCATTCGTTTAGAAAAGAAGAAACGTTACCTCTGTCCGATACCAGAGCGATGTACCCTTGAACATGTATTCCAAATTACTGACAAAGTACTAAAAGAAAGGATAGGTTATCAAGAACTCAATACCCTACGTGATCAGGAACTAGCCCGGTCCGCAGTACAGTGGGCCGGAGATGACAGCATATATAAAGATGATTCGGTAGTACAAACGTTTTTAAGTCTTATTCCAGAAGAACAGCGATTAGCTTGTATATACATGACACAACACCTCATTATACAGTATGAAAATAGAGCATCTGACCCAGGTCCGTTATATAATTTACTACAGGACTTACTCCTGAGAAGATGGAGAGGTCTAGGTACTGAACTAATTGAAACAATTTTAGAACAACGCCACATATATAGAACATTCTTGGCACCACATCTTGTTTCTGTTCCACCCCCAGTCAGGAAACCATTTCACTTTGACTTTGACAAACAGAATCCTTTACGAGAAGTACATCCAGTCAGGAATGCTGATGATACCCTTACACGTGTTTACGTATACACGCCTATAACTAAAATGGAATTATTGGAAATGAAGAAATTAGTGCCCAGTCATGATAAAGACCCTGCAGGTTTCCACCGTGAAATAAAAGACATGTTACTCATGGGTGATTACACCTATCCCGACATTATGAAAATATTGAAAGTTTTACTGCCTGCCGGTATTTACGAGAAACTGAAAGAAAAAGAATGGGAGGTGGGAGATCAAAAGATTGAGTGGGCTGCATTAGAAAATGAAGAAACGACTCGAACCCCAGGTTTGGGTCTTGGGGATAAAACTAAAGCATTACCAGGATTGTTAGTACAGGTTTTGCCACGTTTGTTAGCAACTAAAAAGGAGGACTGGGATGCAATATCAGCCTGCAAACAGAAACCCGATGAAGACACTAGTGATTTTTATTCCCGATTTGAGAAATGTTTTATTATTAATAGTGGCCTAAAAGCAAGTAGCGAGTCATACCCACACCTTTTTGTATCCAAATTAGTCGAGAATTCATTGCCCCAGGTTAAGAACCGTGTACTGAAAGTCGAGAGCACATGGCAAGCTAATTCGCCTTCACAAATGTTACAAATGTTACAGTATCACCAGAACAGGATCAGGGAAGAACATGACCATGAACAGAGACGTATGAAAGACACGAAAATGAAAATGCTAGTTGCTCAGTCAGTCCCAACAGACGGTCATAAAAGGGGTACTACACAATCCAATAATTCAAATTCAGCAGCTCCTGTTAAAGGGATATGCAACTATTGTAAACAGCCAGGTCACTATGTAAACGATTGTGCAGTTTTGAAACACAACATAGCCACAGGTAAAACTAAAGAGAGACCGCGTCCACCTAGACAGGATCAGGCCCCACAACACGTTCCACAGAATGTTCAGCCCATGCAGACTTCACAACAGACTGTAGCGGTACCACAGCCACAACCCATTGCCGCAACACAACATGCAACTCAGCAGATGTACCAATATGCACAGTCTGACTATCCCGATTATCAGCGATACACATGAAACAGCCTAGAGAGGGAGGTCGGCTTGCCTCTTATTGAGGTTCCTGTAGATCAAGAGGGTCCTTATGTACATAGTCAGGTATTAGGGAAAGATAGAAAGTTTTTGATTGACACAGGGGCAAGCAGGACAACAATCAGTCACGACGAGGTTCCAGGGGCACCCCTCTCAGGCTCACAGAATGTTTCCCTTGGATTTTCAGGAAAGCCTATTGTTAATGAAGTATCGAAACCAGTCCCACTTGCAGTTGGTCCATTGTCCCGCACTACTGATTTATTACTCACGAAATCATGTCCAGAAAACTTACTTGGTATAAAGACCCTAAAAGCTCTAGGAGCTGTAATTTGTTGTTCTCCGGAAGGAGTAAGACTGTTTCTGCGTGATTTCAAAGGCCATTACGTATTGAGAGATTTTGACCCCCGGTTACAAAATGTTCCTGCACATTTATGGGCGAAAGGTCCCACTGATGTAGGTTGTATGCACATCACTCCATATCGCGTCACACTGAAGCCAGGAGTAGTACTAACACGCATTCGGCAATACAAGTTACCACCAGATTCTGTAGAGGCTTTACTGAAAATCATTGACGAGCTCATTGCACAAGGAGTGGTTGTAGAAACCAACTCCAATCTATGTAATTCCCCTATCATTCCAATTCTTAAACGTACTGATCCAAATGCACCTCCAGTTTATCGATTAGTTATCGATTTACGAGAATTGAATAAATGCATTGTACCACAATATCCCGTGGTCCCAGATATTTCATCCCTATTGACAGCTATTGATTCCGAAGCGACGTTCTTCACTGTAATTGACCTCAAGAACGCCTTCTTTAGTGTCCCTATAGACCCGGAAAGCCAATATCTTTTCGGATTCTGTTTAAATGGCCGAAGCTTCAAATTTGCACGTGCACCTCAAGGATTCACAGAAAGCCCCAGTATCTACAGCCAAGCATTGAAGAGAGAACTTGACAGTATCCACATGCCTGACAACACTGCCCTACTCCAGTACGTCGATGATCTATTGATCACCGCCCGTAGTGAATCAGAATGTGAACAAGCGTCACTGACAGTTTTGCATTTCCTGGCGGACAAGGGACACAAGGTGTCTCCTTCGAAGCTACAATTCTGTGCCCAGCAAGTGGTGTACCTTGGGCACTTGCTGTCCAAGTGGGGTAGGCAGCTGACACCTGACCGAATTCAGTTAATTGCACATCTTCCGCAACCTAAGACACAGAAAGAAGTACGAGCCTTTATTGGACTCACTTCCTATTGTAGACAATGGATTCCACAATATGCATTCCTAGCTAAGCCACTCATACAGTTGACAACACAGGAGGCAGCGTCTTCGACTGTCCTCCCTTGGACTCAGGAACATACACAAGCTTTTGACGAATTAAAGAAAGCCTTATGTCAAGCACCAGTTTTAGCAACACCATGTTACAGCAAACCTTTTACACTTTTTGTCACTGAACGCGAAGGTACTGCATTGTCAGTACTCACCCAGGATCAAGCAGGTTCACACAAACCGTGTGCTTATTTTTCTAGTACATTAGATCCAGTAGCTCATGCTCTGCCTGCGTGCTTGAAATCTGTAGCAGCAACAGCTCTAGCGAACAGACAAAGTGATTCCATAGTGTTAGGACATCAATTGACAGTACAAGTTCCACATTCCGTGGAAGTCCTTTTGAACAGAACACAGACTCAACATTTGACTATAGCACGACTAACAGGGTATGAATTGACATTGTTTCAGCCACACATAGATATCAGACGCTGCAATACATTGAATCCTGCTACACTTTTACCATTAAGTGAGACAGACCCTTTGGCACATGATTGTGTTGAAGTCATTACCATTACGACGAAACCCAGACAAGACTTAACAGACACTGTATTACCAGATCCAGACCTGACACTTTATGTGGATGGTTCATGTATGAGAACAAGTACAGGAGAGTTAGTGGCCGCATATGCAGTCACGACGGAAACTGAAGTCATAGAAACACATCGCATTGACACACTGTCAGCCCAAGCGGCAGAGCTCATTGCTCTGACTCAAGCCTGTATACAAGCAAAGAACAAGAGAGTTAACATTTACACGGATTCACGTTATGCATTCGGAGTCGTACACGACTTCGGTGTACTCTGGCGAGAGAGAGGTTTCTTGACCTCTCACGGGGCCAAGATCCAGCACGGTCCCCTCATCCAAGCTCTGTTAGAAGCAATACATTTGCCTACAGCCATATCCATCATGAAGTGCAAAGCACATACGAAAGTTACAGATACCATTTCCCAGGGTAATGACCTGGCAGATCGAACAGCCAAGCATACAGCTCAGACTCATACTCACACAATCGATATGACAAAGACAGTAGTCACGACACCGACACATTGCATGACAGTTAGGGATCCCGCCCTAGATGTAATCGACATACAGACACATGCTACACCAGACGAAATGAAGAAATGGACTGAACTAGGAGGGATACAGACAGAACAGGGATGGATGACGAAGGGAAAAGCCACATGGTTTCTCCCCGACTCTATGGTTCAAGTTATCATTAACACAGCACATAGTCCAGCACATTTAGGAGAAAAAGCCATGTTAGACAGTATTCAAAACCTTTGGTTCAATAAGCATTTACGAGCAGCAGCAAAACAGAAAGTACGTACTTGCATGATCTGTTGTCAGTTCAACCCAGGAAAAGGCATTCCCGTAGAGCAAGGTGGATTTCATCCTCCCGATCACCCTTTTGAAGTCCTCCAGATGGATTATATCCAGATGGAACGTTGTCGAGGATTCAAATATGTCCTCGTAGTTGTATGTGCACTCTACCGATGGACAGAAGCCTATCCAGTCCCAGATTACACTGCTCCGACCACTGCCAAGCAGCTGGTACGTGAATTCTTCCCCCGGTATGGTTTACCCCGTATCGTGTACTCAGACAATGGTCAGTCATTCTCGTCCAAGCTTATGAAGCAGGTATCACTCCTGCTAGGATATCAGTGGAAGTTCCACTGTGTCCGACATCCCGAGGCAGCAGGTCTCGTAGAGAGACACAATCAGACCCTGAAAACACGTCTCGCCAAAGTGTGTAAAGAGAAAGGCGTAGATTGGATAGTAGCTTTACCAGTTGCTCTTTTCTTTATGAGAATGGTAGCCCATTCGAGAACAGGGCTATCCCCGTACGAGGTGGTCTTTGGTAGGCCGCCGAATATGTGGGGGACGCCTCTGCCTCGTAAGATCACAGATGTTGACTGTAATATGCTGACAGATTACCTTGCCTCCTTGATGTCTGCACTACAATCATGTCGTTCACAGGTAGCTGCAGCCTTTCCCGACAACACCGAGGTGAAGCCACACGAGATCGTCCCTGGAGATCTAGTGCTTATCCGGAATTTCGATCGGAGGAATCCGCTGGAGCCCCGCTGGCAGGAGCCGAAGCTTGTTCTTCTCACAACAAGGACCGCTGTTAAGGTGGAGGGCCGCAAAGGCTGGCTCCACTCGAGTCATATTAAGAAATACCATGGACTTCCGCCAAAAACAGACTCCCAGCCCTGCCCCGTTTCAGAGACTGATACTAAACTCCCCCTGGTAGAAAATACTCCTCAGCAGGAGTACAAACTGAAATTGAGGTCTAGCAAGTCAGACAGTTTAATTGTTTAAGTCCTCCCCTAGGTGAAGCGGTTAGACAGGTTCCTGACATGTATCAGTTAGACCCCAATAGAGAGAGGGATAGACAGAAACAGATCAAGAAAGAGAAATATTGTAAATCTCTCCGTAGCCATTGCATTGTTGCATTATTGATTATGTTTTTTCTGAGTCTTACAATTATTGCTACAAGTTTATTATTACACATGTACTTTCCTATTTCCGTACGTGCACACTCTTCCTCAAATGACACTGTCGAGCATACTTTCAGTGAATTGCCCCCTCACGAGATATCTTACCGACTTGCGCTGCGCAACAATACTTTCATCAGTATGTTACATCATTCTCATCAGACCAGCAACGCTACAAATTGTTGGATATGTGGCCGACTCCCTCCCTATCAGAAATACAAGGGAGTTCTGCCCCTCTTTCCGTACCCGTTTACACACAACGGTTCCTGTGGTGCATGGTTTAGTTTAATAAATTCTTTAAATTCTGATTCCATAGTTTACCAGGGCAATTGGGTATGGGGGAATCTGAACACAGTTATGCATAACGCATGTTTCCCTGACAAGGAGGGTCTTCCACAAAGGACAGGGACCGATCTAGAAAACGAAGTGTACGGATTGGGTAATTTTACACTTAACCTCATGATTCTGAATGTACTGTCCGATACAAAACCCGACTTACCCGCTATGTCAGTATTACCAGTCAAAGGTGAATTATGTGTCAGAAAGAATGGTTCAGTACACCTAGGTCATAGTGAATGTACTACTGTGATTGAATTCAGTGATAAAGGCAAGTCTACATTCAAAGCTTCCCGTCATTCCTATTTCATTTGTGGTCAGACAGCTTATGTACGCTTACCCCTAGATTGGGATGGTACTTGTTACATTGCATTCCTTCTGCCACCTGTTTTCCTAGCCCCACCTGATTATCATAGGGACTCCCATCTAGTACACAATAGACCCAAGAGAGATCTCCCGATTGTCGATTATACTGAAACAGCATGGGAGCAATACACAGACTTTAATAAAGGTTTCTTTCCCTATTTAGGCACTGTCTCGAATAGTAAACTGATACGTAGACTAACCAGAACCCTTGAAGCAGTAGTGAATGAAACTACTTCCGCCCTACGCAACCTAACAGAGGAACAGTCTGCTATGAGACTTGTTGTTCTTCAGAATCGCCTTGTTCTTGACGTCATCCTGGCCGATAGGGGCGGAGCTTGTAGAGTCATCGGATCGAGCTGCTGTGTTTTCATTCCAGAAAATGCACCATCAGTATATAAAGCCATAACCCGTCTCCACAAGATTGCAAGTCAGATACACCAGAATCCAGGCACCTGGACTTGGTCCGGTTGGCTCTGGAGCGTGTTATCAGCCTGGGGATGGAAGGTCCTATCCTTCCTCGGAATAGCCCTTCTCATAGTATTCAGTTGTTGCCTATGTTTACAATGTGGGCCGGCGATTTGCGGCCTATGTGCCACATCATGTATTCCCCATCCAAGTCCACGTTCTAAATCCCGCCTGAAAAAGGAAGAGCAAATGATGTTATATGAACAATTAGATGGACTAATGAAGATTGATATATCATGAAGGGTCCGTAGGGGACAAGGAGGGAATGAGGTAATTGGAATTTTTATGGTCAATTGTGTCCCCTAACGTAGACCCCAACGGCTCCATGTACGTGCTTCAAGTACATGTAATTTCCCTCCATGACCAGATATGAAGACGCAAATACATTTGCGTCCAACGTTAACATGTCTTCTTTCAGATCCACCATGAATGGGCCGATAATTCCGTTCCTAATTATGCCGTGCCACCGTCTTTACATGGTGCACTTTCACGTTTCCCTGACTCTGTTGAGTTAGGCCCTGATTTCTGCCATCGAGCCCTTTCTGCCTTCTGCCTCAGAAAACTGCAGCCTGGATCTGCATCCATGACCCTTACCCTACTCCCTGTGCGGCGAGCGGTGCCCGGCTCGGCCTGCTTGCCTGCCAAGACAATTCAGCCTTCAAGTTATCTGCTCCGCTCCTCGAAAATACATTCCTGTCTAGTGATTTAGGTAAACATCTCCCCAGCTGCAGAGCAAAGGGCCCGGCCTTTCTGTCTCCGTGCATGAAATTCATTGCTCCTGTTGCCATGGTAGGCCCATGGCCCCTCGCATTACACGTAGACACGTAGACACATATGCACGCACTAGCAGTCAGTATAGAATAGCCTCTGCCCGGAAGACCTTTCCTTCTAGATAAAACAGTTCTACAACACAAGATATCAGATATGATTTGGGTTTAGGTTGTTCTGACATGCCAGACTTCTGTCTCCCCTTTTGGTGCTAAATGTCAAGTCCCCTTCACCCTCCAGTTCCACGTCAATCACACGTCATGTTGCCTGCGCGCGCATCCAGCCACATATTTCTGCTGACACTGCAGGATTCCTCTATGAATCCACCCACTTATGACACTTTCATGTGACGTTTCTAGCACACACCTCCGTGTACGCCCTCGTGCACGCCTTCTGTTACGCACATGTGTTCTTATCTCGTTTCTTCCAGCTGTTACGCCTTCTGTATTCCTCATCATTGTATGCATGTACTATATATAATGTGCACTGTTAATAAAGCATTGTCTATCCCTTCCTGAACCTTCGTGGTGATGGAACATGATACCATGGTTCGAACCATTCCATTACATGGAATAAAACCCTTATATATCAGCCTCCACGGACTCTGCCTCTCATTTTTGATTGAGCTATTTTATTGAACTTATACCGCATAGAAATTCAGTATACGGTAAATTTATTTACCACAGAAGCTGGGATTTTAGCACGGAAAACCTCTAGCAAAAGGGCAAAGTGTCTTCTGCCTGTAGATCTATAAAGAGAAATTAAACTTTTGCCTTGTGCCATTGCTTTCCGAGTATTATTTGCTATATGAGCCTTATCACTTAAACTGCCAGCTATTGTTTTTCCGAGGAAGACATAAGGAAAGAACACATGCATCTAAAATAGGCCAGACCTTTAACAACTGAAACAAATGCCTTTACAGGCAGCAGAAATTAACACATGTGGATCAATATTGGACTCGTTTCAAAAGCTTTATTCGATTATTAAAAAAACAATCATAAAAGCATATGCATACACAAAAAAAATTCATTAAAAGTTAGAAAATCACAGATTAGGTGCATCTAGAAGATACAATAAAACGGAGTAATTAAAATATCATGCTTTTCCTTGCGGCCACGGATTTCAAGATGAACATAGCTGTATAAAAGCAAATGTCAGGGTCATCTAAGGAAAATAACAATCTCATAGCCGAGTTAACCGTAGTAACTGTCCGTTTTATGAATAAGGGTTTTAAATAAACAACACAAAGATGTTTGTAAAGGTCACACAACAATAAAAAATGTACAGTACTCCGTTTGGTGACCCAATCACAAGGACAAGGTATAGAGGGATAATTTTTCATTACGGGGAATGCCACCAAATGGTGAACAATTCCAAATATTAATCTAGTAAGGACAAAACGATGGGATGGTCTGGTGACAACCTTTAGGTATTTTGAAAAGCCAGATGAATCTCGATTAGAGTAATAATACTGGAGGATAGTTAGCAGCATTGTGGTATCTCTGCATACTAGGGCTTTCTTATGTAGATAGGAGCACTTGAGTTTTTTCTTGGAAATATCAGAGAAACTCTCTTGATCATCGAGGAGATTGAGATTGAATAGATCCCTTGCAGTTGTCACAACATAGTCAATCCATGGGATCAGTGTGCATTTATCTGAATGGAGGGAATCAGTAATGATACTCCTCGTAAAGCTAGTTTCCTTTTTATGCCATATTGCTCTCCATACCAACAATAGTCTTAAACAGATTAGATCTGATAAAAACTCTAGACCCAGTTCCTGGTGAGTTATTATTGTGGGAGCAGACTTGGGCAGGCATAACAATCTTTTTAGGAAGCTATTTTCTTCTATTTGCAAATCTTTATGGCGACAATGCCCCCAGACACCAGATCCGTAAAGCACAATAGCAACGCATCTACAACGATAGATGTGTAGCATGTCATATATGCGCCGGTCGCCAAGTTTATTTGCAAATTTAAATACGCCGTGGGCACTTTTGGACATCTTGGCTTTTACATTTGATATCTCCTCAGACCACAAACCGTTACTACTAAAAGTTATGCCCAAGTAACAGAATTTGTTTACAACTTCTATTTTTTGTCCCTCTATATGGAAAGATTTCAGCTTCTACATTTTCTTTCCACATGGCATGATGAAAGTTTTGGAATTATTAATTTTTCGGTTTTTTTCCTTGATAAAACCCGCAAATTTATCCATCAATTTCTGTCAGCCTCTAGGAGTTCTGGATAGTAGGACGGAGTCATCAGCATAAAGTAAGATGGGAACAGCCTGGCCATCAACTAACGGAGCATCAGAATTAACTTGCTTGAGCTCAGAGTCTATTGAATTAATAAAAAGGGAGAAAAGGAGGGGCGCAAGGACACAACCTAAATATATATATATTGAACTCAATGTGTGAGACATTCACAAGTTTATCAAAACGGTATAGGACACTAAATGTTGCTATGCTTTTGATTCTTTAAAATAACAGTGACTCTGCTTTGATAGTCTTCTTTTTTGACAAACCATTATTCTATGACAGTACCGGAGGAGAGGATTATGCTTTACTTTCTTTATTTTCCACAACCACCAGTGTTCAACATTAAAAAACTATTTTTCCCATGGATCTTAGTGAAAGGTCAACAACAGAGGTGAACCAATAGGCAGCGTCAAGCGTCTTGAAAGGCACGGACTGCTGGGATGCGTACTCTTCCATTTCTTGCTCAACCAGCAGTTAAGTCGATTTCTATGTTCCCTATGTTGTGGCTTATTGTGCCCAGTAATGCTTCATTATGCTTAAATGTTATTGGTGTAAAGGCATCTTTATTGCTCACAAAGTGAATGAGCAATAAAAATGCCTTTAAATCTTGTTCACTTGTCACATTTGCTCCACTTCCAGAAACTGAGGTCAAGTGCATTTCAGTTTGGTCGATTACATTTTTTAGAGTACTAGACATGCAGGTCTAGTAAAAAATTTAATGATTTTTCGGAGTCCTGGGTCTGGTGTATGGTGCATTGCCGTAGCGTGTTGCAGAGTATAGTGGCATAGAATTCAGTGGCGTACAATGCAGCATCGTAGAATGCAGTGGCATTGGTTAGAGTGGTGCACAGTAGAGTGCAGTGGTGTACAGTGCAGTAGTGTAGAGTGCCATTGAGCGCTGTGGTGCACAGTAGAGTGTAGAGCCGTAGAAAGCAGTGGCAAAGAGTGCAGTGACGTAAAGTGGAGTGCTGCAGAGTGCATTGGCATGGAGTGGACTCATGCAAAGTGAAGTGGCATAGAGTGTATTGACATAGAATGCAGTAATGCAGAGTAGAGTAGTATAGAGCGCAGTGTTGCGAAGTAGAATGTTGTAGTGTGCAGTAGCATAGAGTGGTGTAGAGTAGATTACTGTAAAGTACAGAGCCATACAACAGAGTGATGTTGAGTGGAGTAGCATAGAGTGCAGTGTGGTAGAGTGCAGTGATACAGAGTACAGTGCAGTGGAATGAAATGGCGTTGAGCAGAGTGCAGTGGCATAGAGTGGCGCGAAGTGACATAGCGTGGCATGCAATGGCATGGCTTAGAGTGGACTTGTGAAGAGTACTTTGGCTTACAGTGTTGCAGAGTAGCCCGGCATAGAGAGCAGTGGCGTTGAGTGCAGCGACATACAATTCAGCAGCTTACAAAGCAGTATCTTAGAATGCAGTGGATTAGTTTAGAGTAGTGCATAGCAGAGTTCAATGGTGCAGAGTGCAGAGACAAGTACTGCAGAGTAGAGTGGCATAGAGTGCAGTGGTGCAGACTAGAGTGGTAGAGAATGCACTGGAATAGAGTGGTTCAAAGTGTAGTGGTATAGAGTGGAGTACTGCAGAATACAGTTTCTAGTTTTGAGTGATGCAGAGTAGGGCGACGTAGAGTGCAGTGGTGTAGCGTGCATTGGCATAGAATGCAGTTGTGCAGAGTAGAGTTACATAGAATTCAATTGCATAGTGTGCAGTGTTGCAGAGTATACATTTGTAGAGTGCAGTAGTGTAGAGTGCATTGGCAGAGAGTACAGTGGTGTAGAATAGAGAGGCACAGAGCGCAGTGGCATACATTTGAAGAGTTTGAGAGTTGAGTGCAGGGGCGTAGAGTTGAATGACTGAGAGCAGTGGCGTAGTGTGCAGTGGTTTAGAGTACAGTGGCCTAGACTGCAGTGGCCTAGAGTGGAATCTTCCAGATCAGAGTGGAGTGGTACAGGGTAGAGTGCAGTGGAGTACATTAGAGGGGCATAGAGTAAAGAGGTGTATTGTGTAGTGCATAGAGTGTAGAAGTGCAGAGTAGATTAGAGTAGACTACAGTGGGTTTGCGTAGGGCATAGGGCATAGAGTTGAGTAGTACAGAGTACAGTGCATTGGCGTAGAATGTATTGGGATAGAGTGCAGTGGTGCAGAATGAAGTTGAGTGGAGTAGAGTACAGTGGTGTGGAGTAAATAAAGTGGAGTTGTGAGAAGTATAGTACAGTACAATGGCATGGAGTGATGCAGAGTGGAGTGGCATGGAGTAAGCATGTATGTATTGAAAATACCATTACATTTGCACAGAAATGCAGTTTTACTAATAAACCTATACAGTTTACAAATACTTGCACAGTTTGTTTAATGTTATGTTATGTTATGTTAGGTGTTCTTATATAGTGCTCGAATCACCATGGGGCATCTCGCGCTTACTAAGAGTAACACCTAAAGAGAAGATAGCTGAGAGGAGGGAGCAATTAATACAGAAATGCCTTGAGTGGTTTCCTGAACGTTCGATAAGATGGAATCTCTCGCAACAATTTTGGAAGGCTATTCCAGTGTTTGGGGGCCAAAGAAAAAAAATAACTTTCCTAACCCAAGTATCCAGCAAGGTTGTCACATCAATTCTCACACTTTTAAGTCTGAGGGAGAAAAGTAAACAGCAAGCTCAAATGGAAGACAGAGTCTGACATTTGACATCTGTCTTTGAATGCACAGCAAATGTGACAAGATAAGAACAAGATTTACACGCCTGTTTACAGAAAGTAGCAGATGCCGAATAATACAAGGAGAGCTAGAGTAAAAATGACTTTACTCCGTGGAAGGAACACACTCACCCTGGAGCCTAAAGCAAACAAAGTCAGCAGATAGAAAGCCAGACGATGTGAGTTACAAACCACAATATCAATAGTAGGCAACGGGTAAAATGCATTCCCAAGGAATCTTACTGAATGACCCCGTGATGGTTTTAGGAAAACAGAAGCAGCTGTCTGGTAGGCTTTTTCCTCAAACAAATTGCATTTCTGATATCCGATCCTTCAGTAGCACACCTACAAGCCCCATACATAACAATAGACCGAATCAGGCGTTCATAGAAGTCAATGGGAGAATTACATTCTCTCTTTTGTTTTTATAAAATCTCTCACTTTCCTGTTTTAAAATGTTGGCATTGGTATCACCAGGGTCCAATGGCCCACGTAGGTAACTGAGTTCCAGTTCTGGTCCACTTGCTGCACAAATGGGAGCTACCCCTCCGCATCTTCGGGGAGTGGGGGGCACCCATCCCTGTTCCTGTCCTAGAACACGAATCCAAGTTCCGGGCCTGTTGCTATGCAATAGAAAAGTTGTCAGCTTGGTAAACTCGCCGTAGGAGTACTTCACAGAAAGGTCTGCTCTGAGCCTACAGTGTAATATTCTAACAGTGTTTTATGTGCCTGACTCTAACATGGCCGACTCACACTTTCACACTATCGGTGAGAGAAGGGACAGACTGCTGTGCATCATGAACATTTTTCGATCAGGCTCTTTGAGGTACCCACCACTTTCCTCCCCTGGATTCCGCTGGAGTAGGAGCTCTGCCTGTTGATGAAACCGGCGTCTCACTCTTTGCAAGTCCTCATCATCCACTCGTACGGCCATCGCTTCGGGATTCGCTTCCTTCCTGTAATTGACGCACAGTGATGACGACGGCGTGTCGCAAGAAGACACCCTGAGGTCTACTGTGTAGGTCGGTTTGCTGTTGAAATGGCGAAATATTAGCATGAGTGTAGCAAAATTATTTTTTCGCTTTGGAGGAATGAACACCGGTAGACTGGTTTATGTGTACGACATCGAAGAGCATGTAATCGCTGTGAATGGTAAATGATTTATGGCAATGCATCCGTTATCACAGCCAGGCCTCGTGCCGAGACGTAAAATTTCGCTTCAGTGTTTTGAATGATTCTAAGGAGAAAGTTCTAAGGACAGTAAACTAGGTACACACGTCTGCCAAGTTTTACGACTGCTTATATGTGACATTTGCCATGTGTACAAGTGTTTTTGCGACCATCAGTTGCGTTGCAAGTGACACTTTTGAGTGACATTTTACAGGATTAGGGCAAAATAGTTATGCATAGTTATACAGTGTAAAACATTTCAGAAATGATTCCCTTTTGTGTAATGTATCAGTCTAAAAGGTTGCGTAAAACAGCCTTAACGCCCCTAAAGTCCAAATGTGTGTGCGATATTAAAGACATTTTCAGTGCCTTGCTGAATATCTATAACGGGCGCATTGGGCTAAAAGGATTTTTTTAGCAGACGTTTGGCTGTGTTTCGCAAGCTATTCTGACACTTTTGAAAAGCGGAGAAGGCATTGATTTTTTTAGGTCAAGCCTGGGCTGCCATTGTGCTGCTCTGCGAAGGCATTCAATGGGCTGCTCAACACACCCAGCGCTTCTGGTTCGTTGGTTGGCCTGCCTTTTAAAATTCCTTTACTCTGGTTGGTCAATAGTATACATCTGTACCACATTTGGCTGCTTGGTTCCCTTCCAATGGACATCACTGTCACGTCGTCCCCACAATGATGAGGCAGACGACATGCTTTATTTAAAGAGCTTTATTTAGCATGACCCTTCCTCTTCTATCCCTACTCTATTCTGCCCCTTTCCTTTCGCCTCCGCTCCTCCCTTTCCTGTCCCTCCCACATCTCCTCCCACCAATTACTAGAATCCTAAATCACGTTCTTACATCTCCCCTCTTGAACAAATGCACAGTCAATCATGCTGGCAACAGCTTGCTACCTTAGGGAGGGTGTGAACATATTTACAGTTCTTCAATCAGCCGTGCAGGTTTTCGGATGGTTCGTCGCGGTTTCCAGTAAGCTTCTGAGTTCCCGCCTTCAGACTCAGCGAGATTCTCGGATTTCGGCCGAACGTTACCAGCTATGGCACTCTAACTAGCCAGGGTCCTCGACGGATTAGCAGGGTGTCTGTGACTGCAGATGGGCACTATTGGGAATCTGACACATTTCTCGCGATCCTCCTATTTTCAGACTCCGATGTGATCATAGTTCCCTTTTGTTGGATGACTATTACTGGCTCAGCTCGATAGCGGCAGTCTCTATTCCTTTGTGGCTCTTGTTTGACTAACACCCGGTCTCCTTCATGAATGGATGGGGTTCTGGCTCTCTTCCGAGCATCCTCACATGATTTCATTTTCTCTTTGTCTTTTCTGGTCAGTGGCACCAATGTCCTCATGTTCAAAGACATGCATATCAGACTGTAAGACATCATCTAAAGTGGGTATCCTGGTCCTGATTGGTCGCCCCAACATGAGAGTAGTAGGGCATTTGTCAGTGGTCGCATGTGAAGTTGTTCGGTAAGCTCGCAGGACTGCGTTTGTTTCGATGCTTCACAAGAACAACAGTCGGCTCTGGGACCCATTTACTTGCTCTGTTTGCCTCACCCATTCCCACTTGCGTTCAGGACTGTTAAAGTCTTTGACCATCCGGGCATCTGCATGTTCCTTTCTCATCCCCTTCTTGAGAATGACCTCCCTCTGTCAACACATTTTGCCTTTCTTACCGAGTGATGAGACAGCCTTTTCTCAACATTTTGGGTAAATGTCCCATACATTCGTTCTCATTCTGCAAGCCCTTTGAGTCAGCCTAGCGGACCCCATCAGGGGTGAAGGTATATTATTCATGTCTTGATATGAATGTAACTGACATGACATGTTGCGTGGTGGGGTAAGTGAATGTTCTGAGTCATCGGCATGTGATATTTTGCTCTGGACGGGGAGAACGTTCTCTGATTCCATTGTGCATTTGGGTGATTGATGCCATGGGCGTTTTCTTGATCTTGATTCCATTGACCCGAGTGATTGTACAGACATGCATTCTAAATCGGAGGAGTCTTTTACTGATTTCCTTTGAGGACGTTCTTTTGGGTATGTCTTGACTGGTAAATTTCTTGAGCTGGTAGGCTGTGATGACCTGCTCCTGGAGTCGGAGCTATCTTTGGGACATTTCTGCCCCTCTCATATGATGTTAAATGTCTCCTCTCAGATTTCTCATTGTCATGGGTGTCTTGAGTGCACTCGCCTACCCATTTCTGGTGTCTGAGTGGATTGCCCCTTCTCATATGGTTTGTTTCTTCTTCTCGCTTGTTGGGCGTACTGACGTCTGTGCCATGCGTGTGATGTATCCCACTGCTTGATGCTTCTTCGGAAAAGTCTAAGAAGTTTGATGAACAGTGGGTTGCTCAGGTGTGTTCGTATACCAGTTTCCAGAGTTGGCGTGACTTGTCCACTCTTCTGTAGTTTGTCTTTCTTCACACTTGTTGAGCAGACTGTCATCTGTTCCATTTGTGTGGTCTGTCCCACTGCTTGATGCAGCGACAACACACGGCAAGAGCACAACTCTGAACATGTGCAACAAATTTGCCACCATTATAGGCCACATTACAAACACACTCCATCTTTAGCACTCTCACAGAGCAGCAAATTTCAGTGTTTCGTAAGGAGTGTTAAGCCTTCTAGAAATACAATAAAAATGCAGTATAATATCCTTGAACTCTACAGCACTACCCTGCTAAAAGAATAGCAACACAGACATAGATAAAGCTCTGTTGAACGTAACCTATCCCTACATTTTATAACTTCACAAACTTTACTCAGGCACTGATCCCAAGTTGCATTTTTAATTGAGATCAGAGCGCAAATAGAAGTTTGTGCACAAATCGGATTCTGAATTGTGCTCCTGTCACCATACTCCCCAATTGTTCCTTAAAAGATTTCTCCATGAAAACCCAGGTGACAACTTTCAGTACTCCGTACATGCTGATTCCACATGTTAGGCTTCATCATTAGATGGGGAACTCAGAAAAAAGATAATTACACCATCTAGAAAAAAAAAGATACACCAGGGTAGCCGTAATTATCGGGTGCTGTAATTGTCACACAAATTCTGCACAACTCAGAATCGGAGGTTGAATCTCTAAATCTGTATTGTAGTGTAATGTGATCTTTAAAGTACACAACACTACATTTTTCTATATAAAAGAAACTTTTGAGACTAAGTTATAGTTAGGAAAACATTATTTATGTTTGGTATAGAAACCCAATTTAATATATAAAATTGGTATACATGTGACAGTTATACTCCTGTCTTACATTTATGATTTACACACCACTTACGCACTTATTTATTTCTTAATTGTCACAAACCAAAATTAAAGTTCGCAGCTAAACTAAACTACACAACCATTAGAAATCCTGAACTTACAGTTATGTGTTAAATTTATCATTTACGCACCATCTTTGAATTACTATGAATGATACTTATAGCTCACATTTTTATTAACACACCACCGCCAATTAATACAACTTGTGCACCTCTATACACAGTCTTCCCACCTAACTCGCCACATTACATACATACCTGCTGAACCCCACAGACTCACCTACTAGGTAATGCAGCCAATTTACTCAAATCTGACAGATTTTGTGGTATGCAAAATTAAAAAGCCTATGGAAAAGCTTTGGAATTTACACCTGTTTTGAGACCCTCCCTTCTTTCTTTGCACCCCATGAACCAAAACGCCACGTAACCTTCAGTTCTCTGACAATGGAACAGGTGTCCAGGTCTGCAAAGTTTTACAGTTTTGTCAAACATATGAATATAAATATATATATATGGATTTAACAGTCTAGCTGCTCAAGAGCAGTACAAAGTGAAGAGGGATTTTGCACTTGTGCACCTTAAGAGACACTCTATACGGTGGGACTCTATGGTCTAGTAGAAGTCTAGGAAGAGGTAATGCGTCCTGTAACCTGTTTTTGCACTGTGGTGTGCCAATAAATAATTTTTGATAATTGACCTCTGCTGTAGTGCTGTGAATTTTGCCTGGGCAGGAGGGGAGGACAACCAAAGAGTTGATTCTTTATATATCATAAGGCCCAATCCAATGGTCTTAGAGGGACCTGGGCTCCATTTGCTCTATCACCCACACTTTCTGCCCATGCTGGAATTCCGCAGTCATGTGACCTAAAGAAAGGCTACAGGCACTAAATGGGTAATGCAGACTTCACATTGAGTTAGGATTTTCCATTACAATTCCAAAGACACCGAACAGGAACTGGTTACCTTCTCCCAATTGGAAATTACAAAGTATTTAATTTAACAAGGTAACCCCCATATTGTCCTTTGGGAGCGGTAGCCTTTGCAATAGTAAAAAACGAATTTAAGAGTTTTAAACTACCAGGACATGTACAACTTAAAAGTGAATGTCCTACTTTTTAAAAGCACTGCACCCGACCCTGTGGGCTGCTGAGGGCCTACCCTTTGAGTGTCTTAAATGTACTAAAAAGGAGGGTTTGGGTCTGACAAAAGGTTTATTTTGCCAGTTTGAAATGGCAGTTTCAAAATGCACACACAGGCTGCAATGGCAAGCTTGAGACATGTTTAAAGTACTACTTAAATCAGTTGCAAAATCAGTGCTGCAGGCTCACTATTAGCATTTAATGTACATGTCCTGGGCAAAGGTAGTGCCACCTTACGGGGGGCTTACAAATGAATTAAATATTCTAATTGGGTATAAGCCAATCTTACCATGTTTTAAGGAGAGGGCTTCTTAGCACTGGTTAGCAGTGGTAAAGTGTGCAGAGCACTAAAGTCAGGAAAAGCAAAGTCTGCAAAACAAAGTTTACAACTAGTGCAAATGCTACACGGTTGGTGGTCAGACATCTAAATAACATATTGCTAACATTACTGAATGGCAGAGTGTTACTCTACCATTAAAAGGCCTGCTGGCTCCCTGTTACAGTACATGTATTGTGTGGTGGATGATATAGAAACATTAATAGAAGAAGTTGAAAGCCTACTTAGTGGTCAGGATAACCCACCTAAAGCAGGCCGGAGAGTGACAGACATCTTTCTGAAGCAAAAACCCCTGAGGAAGTCTCCAATTATGTCCCCGGCCTCTAGTTGTAATGCTGTCAGTTCTGCTGAATCCAGAGACAAAACTAAAAATAAGCCATTGGAGCACAACTCCACAACAGTACTATCTGATTCTGACCCAATTAATTCCATAGTTGTGGAAATAGTAGCTCTGGATATCATATGCGTCAATTAGTTTGATCCCCTTGCTCTTCAGATTAAATACCCTGCCAATGGGCATAATAGCAACAATGCACCTACTCATACAACTTCTAAGGTAGAGACTAAGAAGGGAAAGGGGAACAGTCCATCAAACACTCATAATTGTATATTACTTAATGAACTCAGTGAGCTTAAATGAACAGTATGTCGCCCCCTGGGCCCATGGCAGATTTCGCGATCAGGGCAGTATGAATGGGAAAGGCAAGTTGGTACCTCCTGTGATGATTCTAAAAGGGTTGTCTGGTTTAAACTTGCACGATGAAAGACATGCGAGGATGAGATTAACAGGCCTTGGCATGGGGTCAGACATTTCAGCCCTTTGAAATTGCCCAGAGGGAATAGAAATAGAGTCTTCATAACAAATTGGCTTGTGCATCAGGAGAATCAAATGAAGCCTTCACCAATAAAGCAATCCACTGGAAAAGACAGGTTAGGCAAATCCGCTCAATTGTAAGATCCAAAATATTAACTGCAAAATGTTGGTCCATAAGCAAGGAATTTGATTACATCATATTGGATTTTGTTAGCAGGGAGTATGGCCCGGTCAACCTGGACCTGCGTATTTTACCACCCAATGGATCCATGATCCAGTTCAAACACTCTCCACCAAGTAAGGCGTTGGTATCTGATCCAAAGAATGGGAGCCCACTGGCTAATACCCATAATACAACTCCAAAGGGGCAGACAGAGATCATGGTAGGTCACATTTGACAGGTGCAGGACTGCCATCCCACTGTCCCGCAACCAGTCTGATGAAGGTAGGCCTTTACTTTTGTACACCAACTGAGTTAGTACAACCTACG
The DNA here is from genome assembly GCF_964263255.1 of Lissotriton vulgaris. Classification (NCBI taxonomy): domain Eukaryota; kingdom Metazoa; phylum Chordata; class Amphibia; order Caudata; family Salamandridae; genus Lissotriton; species Lissotriton vulgaris. Next base: position 782,695 of record NW_028250360.1, on the reverse strand, counting down.
GAGGTCAGTACGATTAATGATGTGGGAGGGCAGTCCCTTGTACCAATGGTCACAGCACCACTTACTATGTCAAATTTGACCAGTGATGAGGAAAGGAAATCCACTGTGCTCTTAGAGGCTGCCAATAAACTGAGGCTACTGTCTTGGAACTTAGCTGGTCTTTGGTCCAAGTTATATGTGAGGACTGGGGGAAGTTTGTCGACAGTTATGAAATATGCCTTTACCAGGATACATGGACCACTAACAAACTTTTTACATTGTTAAAGCAGTACCATCACCCATGGGTTGTCCGTTGGAGGACTCATTAATTGGATTAAAACTAATTTGTGTGTTTACATTACAAAGTATGGTATAAACTCCAGTAATTTATTAGCCTTTATAACATCAAAGGTACTACTAGTATTAGATCAGTGTTCTTGGTTAACATCTACAATAGATTCCTCTCCCAGTACCAGATTTCCCCCACAATGTTGGTCCTAGATGAGTTCCTGGAAAGAGAAGGGGCCTCTCATTACATAATTACATAGTTCTCCCAGTGGATCTAAATTTTACTTTCAAACCTCTTAAGGTAACTATAAATGTCACAGAAAAAGAAGATGCCAAACTGGGCATCCTGCGCTTTTGACAAGTAAATCCAGTTAAGAATGTGAGGGCCGCATTTCAAGTTGCTTCTCTCACTCTTAAATATGGGTTGAGGGCTGGTAACAGATGTTCCATCTCCGACCAAGAGCCAAGTTGCACATATAAAAGAGCTAAATGTAAAACGGGGATTGACTAAATTCTGCTTGATGTATTTCTCTGGTGCAAACTACTGGATATGTGGGTTATTGAGAGATTTGACAGTGACCATAATGCCTTAACATTAGAATTATCTGATTTGTTTATCACCCCAGCCCCTCCACAAAGGGAGTTTGCTTAATCCAACTATTCTTCCCAACGATAGGAGGAGGGTTAAGTGGCCTGCAATTGAAAGGAGCATTGGCACTCTGGCACAAATCTATAATATTGTAGCTCATTCACTGGAAGACCCGATTACCTGTAGATCGAAGGTGCAAACTATGCTAGATATGTTCATGAGTTTACTGATCAAGATTAAAGAAAATAATACGGAAGGCTAGGGCAAGAAAAGGGTAATAGCAAGAATGAGTTATATGATAAGTGTTATAAGATAGCTAGACATGCAGTGATGGAGGCTACCAAAACTGGTTCGAGAAGTATGGTAGCCATGGAAAGGAAGCTTATAAAACTGCCCAAATCGAGGCAAAAACTGAAATGACATGAAGGATTTTGGAGAGATCTACTTGTTGCAGCGCAAGCCCAAAAAAGCAAAGGTTTTGGCCTTTGATAGCCAAAGGGTCCCAAAACTTATAGCCCGATTCATAAAACAAAATTGTGCTCGCAAAGGGCCAGATTCTGAGAATCTGGACCTTTGCGAGTGCAATTATTGGATTTGGGATTCATCATCCCAAATGCAAAATTCGCTATTTAAGAACTCGCTAATTTGCGAGGAATAGCATTTAAGGAATCTCTATTAGAGATTCCTTAAATTCTATTCTTGAAACATTTAAAAATTGCGAATTCGCAATTTAGAACCGCTATTTACCACGAAGTCAAACCTCGTGGTAAGTAGCGAAAACTTAGAAAAATGCATTTAAATGCATTTTTCTAAGTTGCATGTTACACACACACATGTCCTTTGGACATGTGTGTGTGTAACATCTGTGTGAATTTACATTTCAGGGGTGTTACAGGGTGTCCTTTGGACACCCCTGCACCCTTGAAATCGCAATCTCATTTGCGATTAGCTAATTGCTAATCGCAAATAAGGAATGACTCCCCATTCATTCCTATGGGCCTTTAGGCCCATAGGAATGAATGGCGAGTCATTCCTTTTTTGCGATTAGCAATTTGCTAATCGCAAATAAGGAATGTGTAGGAATCGCGATTTATTTTGGGATTCCTACATGAATCCCGTTTTGCCAGTCTGTAATAGCGATTCCTTATGAATCGCTATTAAAGACTCGCAAAACGGATCTTTGATGAATCTACCTGTTAGTTGGGTAAGAAAGCTTCCACCTACAGCCACAGACTTGGACCTCCGAAACACCCATTAATTTTTCCTCTGATGCAGAACTGGAAACACTGCATCCCAACAGTAATGGCATCCACTAGAAAGTTACATGTCTCGAGCATTCACAGTGAAATTGGCAATGAGGGGGATCCAGAATCTCCGAATGCAGGTCCATCATCTAACGCAACCTCTTCCTCTTTTTTAGAGGAAATTACACGAAAAGGCACCGGACCAATTACAGCAGACAAAACACAAAACAACAAGGAGGGGTCGAGGCAGCCGCATGCGCAAGGGAATGGGCCACCACCCGGTCGGTGTCACGCAATCTGGAGAACTGAGTCAGTCCCAAAATTTAGACCATGCTTCTGAAGCTACAGCATCTAAGGAAGATGTATCCATTGTGAACGTATCTGATCTTGTTCTCTCCAAAACTGACTTGAGTGTATTAAGCAAAGGACTAGGCTTTTGTCCCACTATGTTACCAGACTTTACTGATATTTATATTGACTTGTTCAAAATCATTCATCAATTGAAATTAAAAAAGTTTTTTGAAGAACAACCTGATCCTCTGTACTCTATAAATCATGCTCCAATGCTGTGTAACTAGGCAATAAAAGAAATACAAGACTTGCACTTATTATTATCCTCGGATGATTGTTCAACACTCCTCCTTCAATATCAGACATTCTTTCAGATTTGAATATCATGCCAGATCCTAACTTGGAGAGTGGCCTCAGGCACAAATCTATGTTCACACCTACTTTACAACCAGACAATTTGGTGGACATATTTTACAAGGCTGTCACATTTGACTTCCATAAATTGAAGGACAAACTCAATGTTAATCGGCCACGTAAATTTGAACTTGAAAAAAGAAGAGAACAAGGCTTTAAAATGTACTAGCCTCCAAATCTGATGTAATAATGAAAGAGGCAGACAAGTGAGGGAATATAATCATCATACAAAACGTTGACTATATTAAAGAGATTGAGAGACAATTGACGGATGGACAGGCTTACGTTAAATTGAATGGTAACCCCTTGAAATACATAACCACACTTATACATACCAAACCTACTAAGTGGAGGGAACAGGGTCACATTACGGACATGGAATTCAAGTATCTCTATAACTCAACAACTAGGGAGCCATGCCTGTACATTCTACCGAAGATATGCAAACCAGGCATTTTCCCAAAAGGTAGACCTATTGTCTCCGGTATAGGTTCTCCCACAGAGCACATATAGGAGTACATAGATATTTTCTTGCGGCCTCTAGTATATAATCTTCCCTCGTACCTAAGGGACACAAGCGATTTTTTGAGCAAATTGGAAGACGTGGAGTGGGCCAGTGAATTTTCTTTTTTTACTTTAGATGTTTGCTCACTCTATACCTGTAACGACCGGATTCTCGAACCAGATGGGATCAGCTCCTAAGAGCCCCTCCAACCCAGTCGGAACGTAATCACCTCCCTCCTTAGAACGTATTTATAATGGGTATATGTATATGTATGTACATCTCGTACCTAAGGATGGGGAAAATAGCAATACACATGCATAGGTTTTCTACAATATCCTATTCATACCAACTAGTCTCACGGCCACTTAGGCCCAGACTAATCTACCCTGGGGCAGTTCTGATTATGTACCATTACACACTGATCACCCTCAGTGCTCACTCGACACGCAATCAGGCATGCCATACACACTGATCACCCTCAGTGCTCACTCGACACGCAATCCGGCATGCCATACACACTGAGCTGCAGCCCCAGTGCTCTCTTTTTATCTGGTCCAAAATCCGGCGGACCTACACACTGGTCTCTCCAGTGCTCGCTTACTTACAACCCGATCCACAATCCGGCGGATCTACACATCAGGCTTCCGCCTGATGCTCCCATTAACGCCGCTTACCAACGACGATCACTTTCCTATGAATACCTTTGGAAGGAATCTCTCATTGGCTACTCGGGATGATACTACAATAATACGAATTAGCACAGCTTTCCAAATTGAATCATGTACCTTCTGCTCTCAGCATCAAATGGTCCCTCTCTCCCTCATTATTCAGTCACCTCTTACCTGACCGGGATTTACATCCGTTCATGAAAACGATGTCTGACTAGAAGACCAGGTTACCCTGATAGAACAAGAATACAAGGCACATGTCGGTTCACTAAGAACTGGGGTATTTTATTACAATGATTATAAACACAGCACTATACTATAACATATATCCTGCAAAGAAAAGTAAAAGGTTAGAATGTGCACACTAAAAGATGTGGGGCAGATGTCACCTTATTAAATTGAAGTCGGGGTTCGGCAGTCATCTAGGTTCCCTTCTCGTCTGTGCCTTGGCTCGTCTCGGAATCACACCTCAGCAGTCACGAGTACACGTCTGCACCGCTATGCTCTGTCTCCTCTGCTTCCCTCCAAGTCACTGGAACCTTTCTCTTTTTTTTTTCTTTTTTTATCAAGCAGCAAGAGCAGTGGCGAGTGGTCAGATAGCGTGCGAGGCAACACAGCACACCCCTTCACTGAGTCGAGGAGGGATCGGGAAATAAACCAGTAATCAATCCTCGTGTGGACGTTATGATAGGCTGAATAATGAGTGAAACCACCCTTCCCCGGGTGCCTATGGCGCCACACATCCAGCAGATCGAGTTTCACTAGCTCCGCCTGCATAAGTAATGCCGAGGCCGCTGGGGCCCTAGGGGCACCCACCGATCTATCCAACTCCGGGTTTAACACAAAATTGAAGTCTCCCCCCCATAGCAGCTTAGACCCCTCATACTGTCGACAGAGGTTCGCCAGCGAGGCATAGAAAGCTGGAGTATCATAGTTGGGGCCGTACACATTCACAACCATCAAATCGTGGCCTTTACCCACGCACCGGGCAACCGCGTACCGACCCTCCGGGTCCACAGCGACCTGTTGCAATGACAACTGAGATTTGGGATTAGCCCACGTAAGCACACCTCTAGCATGTGTGGTGAACCCTGCAGCAACACAAGCACTCCCAAGACCCCTGGTCTGTAACATAGGACTGGTCAGAGGCAGGTGGGTTTCTTGCAGCAAGGCGAGATCAACCCTATGCCGCTGCAAATAGGCCAACACTTTCCTAAGTTTACGAAAATCATTCAGCCCCCTCACATTCCAGGACAGCAGTCTGAGAGAGTTGGGGTCACCCTCTGGCCCTAGGGACTCAACATTCGCCATTGCAGGGTAGGGAACAAATCAGAGTAGCACAGTTGGTGTAGTAGACACAATCCAGTAGCTGGCCCAAGCAAACCCCCCCCAACAGTCCCCGAACAACCCACATATCACGATCAACAAAAGAAATTCAGAGCAAACGCCCATCCACCCACAGCCGACCAACCCCAACCCGGTCAGACAGGACTCACCACCACCCACCATCAGCCCTCCCCAAAGAAACACACTACAAACCCAAAGGCCCACGAGGAGCCAAAAGCCGAAAGCGCGGGGGCAGAGGTTCCCAGCCAGACAGCAAGTTAATCAGGACAAGGACCACAGAACTCAGTGGCTCCACCACCCCGCCCCCCAGCAACATTCGGCACCCTCACCAGCCCAAGAAAAAGAGTATCATCAAATAACAGGTCCCCCAGTCGGAGGAGAGCCCCCCCAAAGCTATCACCAGGCTGCAAGTCATGTCAATGCCACAGCCGCGGTGTAATCCGCAAACAGCAAAAGCACACCCCACTTTATCAAGCAAATAGGTTCATAGGACCTGCAGCTGAGTTAAACGCACAGATGAAGTCCAACTGAGCCGGCGAAAAGGTCACAAGGCAGATTACCCCTGGCCGTCCATGGAAGCGGCCTCCTCCGCGTTTTCCTGCTGACCCCTCGGGCTGTTGCGTTGTTCCTTGGCCCACTCCTTCAACGATTTCTTCAGATCCGCTGGGTCCGTGAAAAAGTGCGAGTGTCCCTGTTTGTTGATTCTGAGCCTCGCCGGGTACAACATGGCATAGTCCAGCCCCAGGTCTCTCATCTGTTTCTTATACGGGGCGAAGCGCTTCCTCTCCTCTTGGACTCTCGCCGTGAAGTCCGGGTAGAGGGAGATGTTCATGCCCTCGAATTGTAGATTTCCCTTCTCCCTTGCCAGCCGGAGCGCCAAGTCACGATCCCTATAGTTTAACAGCTTGGCACTAATCGGCCGTGGCGGAAGTCCAGGCTGCGGCTTCGGCCCCAGGGTGCGATGAGCCCTCTCGACGATGAACATAGGGGAGAAGACCTCCTCCCCCAACAGTGTCTGGAGCAACTTCTCCACAAACAACTCCATTTTGCCAGTGTTGGTAGATTCCGCCACCCCGGTAATGCGGACGTTGGAGCGCCGTGAGCGTGCTTCCAAGTCCTCTGTCTTGTCTTGTATGACTTGGAGTAGGCGACTAAATTGCTTGCGATCCTTATCCCACTCCGTTTGGGCCTCCTCCGCTTCCGTTAACCGCCGTTCCGCCATATCCAGCCGCTCAGCGTGTTTGTCCACCCTCTCGGACATGCGGTCCATCCTGAAGGACAGTGCATCTATTTTCGTGCCAATCGCCGCCATACTGTCTTGCAAGCCTTTCTCCATGGCACCCAGCATTTCACGGATGTCCGCACATAAGGAACTGTCAGCAGCCGTGGGCCGCGGTGAGGCATCCGTAGCCGGCCCCTCCGCACCTTTCGCCTTCCGCTGGTCAAACGACAGTTTTGGTTGGTTCTTATCACCTTTCCCCATAGTGTTCCTGGTGGACATTCAGCAAAGTGTCCCACTGCTAGTAAAGAAGTCGCCAGGTGGTGTTGGTGGGGCGAGGAGGGGGCGCTGGAGAAGCAAGCTCCGCAGGGCGAGATGTTGCGCAGTCAAAATGGCGGGCGCGGGCGCCGAAACATAAGTAGGCCCAGGAGCCAGACAAGCACTCCACTAGGCGTTCACACGAGGTCAGGCCCCACCAAAGTCAAGCAAACAGAGCCCCCACACTCCAACTCACTCCCAAGCCATTGCACCACAGCGGTCTCCGAGGCGTCCCAGGGCCAGGCAGCTGCCGACAAAAATCTTCGCGAGGAGACAGCGATCCACCGGGGGTCTCCCGCACCCTGCCAGTGCACCTCAAAGCATCAGCAGTCTTTCTCCATGAAATGCACAACCGTGGGCAGGTCCACCACAGCCGCCTCCGGGAGCACCGCCCGAGAACACCCAGCAGGAACTGTAGCGCAGCAACCAAGTGGGTGGACCGACTTCACTCCGGTACCATTGGCCGCACGTAGCGTGACGCAGCTCGGGCAGCTCCCCAAGATAGACCGCAGATTACGGCCTGGTCCGCCACTGTGCCCTCCGTCGAACAGCGGAGCGAAACCACCACCGATTTCGACCGGGGAAAGGCCCCCCACAAGGCCGGGGGGTAGAAGGAGAGTCCGCCAACGATTTCAGGACTGGCTAGGCGCCAAAAGGATAGATTTGTCGAATATTAAAGGGGCTCAGGCGAGGAGCTCAGCGCTCACACGTCTTTCATGGATGCCGGCAAGCTCCGCCCCCCTGGAACCTTTCTCTTTCTTAGCTGCTGTCTCTCTCTGTCTCTGATCGCTCTGCGCTACTTCTCCTTCTCCTTCAATCTTTCTCAGAGAGTATCAGCTTCATGATCTTTCTCGGACTTCAAAATGGCGACCGTCTGTCTGGAAATGATTAATGGCATTGATGCTAACGGCTAGCTGCCGCCTACAGACTGACTGACTCACAGCCTAACACTCTTGCTAATATGGAAGCTTGTCCTTTCATGGAAAGTTACGGCCAGTAACCTGCCGCCCACCAAATTCTTGTACCTCCCCGTACCAAGGACACGTTCCCAGCTGGCCAGCCTGATGTTGTGTCTTCGGAGCGGAGAAAAATACAGTCTTTCGATAAGGGCCAGCCTGAGCCGGTTCTCTCCAAGCGAACAACACTTCGAAACTAAAACATTACACTTGACCTAGAAGCCTCTCAAGCTGCCGGGGTGAAAAGCAAGATGGAGTCTCTCCCGTTTGAGGCCTACAAGGCCCGAAGTAAGCATAACTCCATAGAAGGTATACTAACACTCTTGCAAAAGGACGGATTATCACTAATACTAATAAATCTATCCCCTAGCTTAAGTTTATAAGCCCTGATCTAAGGAAAAGGGTACGAAAATGCACTACTGTGCCTTATGAATAGGCCCTATTTATAGTTCTAATCCCTGCACTAGGAGGGTAATAGGCTGGAGTCACCTTCAATCATTCTCCCTCCAAGGAGGGCCGAAAAAGTCGGTCAGAACACTTCACCCTTGACTCCAGTCTATTAACCATTTTCTATATGGAACTAACATCTGTGGAAGAATAATAGGAAACAAAACTAATTGATCTATTCCTTTTGCCAAATCTACAATATTGAAGTAGAGAAGGAATGCACTGAATAAAGCAGCAAATAGCTACTAAAATACAAATAGAAATCATAATACCCCCTAAAATCTGTTGTAGGGAATGGAGGTCAGGTAACCAATTGAAGAGCCAGTCAAACCAGCCCTGATCAATATGTTTTCTAACCTCTGCAGTCAAGTCGTGGAGTTTGTCAATATGGGCCTGGATCGACTTGGTGTGGTCAGACAAATTGAAGCAGCAAAGACCCTCAAAGTCAGAACAATCATGTCCATGCTTTAACAGGAGGTAGTCAATTGCTGCGCGGTTCTGCAGAATTGCTCTGCATTCACCCTGGGCATCTAATAACATGTCAGATAAAATGGTAGAGGTTTGGTTAATCGATTTTACCATCCAACAGGCCATTTTTCCAATGGATTTTGCGTTGTAAACCGCCAACGCTGGGACACCAATGATTGAGATCGCTAAACTAAGATATTCAGATTTGGAATAGAGATGTAGTAGTAATAGCTTTATTTCGATATAGTACATATCATAAAAGCAATACAAAACATCAAGTAAAAACAGTACAAGATACATAATATAAAATACCTTAATATCTGGTAGTAAAACAGTAAGAGCGAATGTGCAAATAAGAATATCATTGACATTTGTACAACCGTATGAAATATAGTTCATCAAGGGGCACTTTACTGGAGCAGCAGTTTCCTTGAGGTTCTTATGCGCCAAGCCCAACCTAGAAATTTTGCCATACAACATGCAAAAAACGGACGGGCATCTGAGCACAATATGCGTAGGGCTTCTGAATGTGATCTTGTTCCCAGGCTCCTACACAAGGGCTTTAGCCATTTCATTCTAGGTGCTGCGTAGGCCTTACACTCAAACAATAGGTGGGGGACAGACTTGACCCTTGAGACACAGAACGGGCAATACGGAAGCGTTTGAAGTGGAGGCTTCCAAGTGGAGGTAAACAATCCTAGGGGGAGCACACCCACCCTAAATTTAAAATACAAAGATCTGTCTCCAGAATTATGAATTAAGTCCAGATAGGGTTCCCTGTAAGGGAACTCCTTAACTAACAAAAACTGGGCGACAGAATTGCAAAGGTTGGGATTGCGTATTCTCTTATTGTTTACCCATAGCCAATACACCTCCTTCAGGAACTGTTTGGGAGGCGCAGTTTTGTTGACCCAGTCGTCACCCAAACCCAGCTCAAAAAGTAGGCGTTTGACTTCCCTGAACCAGGGTACCTTACTGCAACCAGGAAGCGACAAAAGATCTTTTAGGGCTTCGGCATAGCTGCACAGTTCGGGGACATTCCATATCCGGGACCAGAGAAGCAAAGGTCGTAAGTTAGCTTGCTCGCAGATTGGACGAGTGCCTGTGTCTAACAGAAGTGGGATTGTAGGGGTGCTGTGGGGTAACCTCATCAGATCTTTATGAAAGTTATTTTCAAGGTGGGCCAGAGTGTCAACTCTCTGTAAACCCCACAGTTCTGCCCCGTACAGAGCTGCGCTCACAACCCTCGCTCTGTAGATATCTATCAATGCCCCGATGAGGCTCGCTGTTCCTTGAGCAAGGCTCCTGTGGCCCTTTTATGAATCAGGAATACCTTTTGGTGATGTGCTTTCCAACTCATGGAGTCGCAGAGGCGTATTCCTAGGTAATCAAATTCTTTGACTCTTTCAAGGGGAGTAGAGTCTAAGACAGGAGAGGTAACGGATTTCTTGGGAGGGTTAAGGACAAGGAATTTAGTCTTGCCTATATTTATTGCCAATCCCTTAGAGTCACAAAATGATTTAAAGCTTGTGAGCAATTTCTGAATGCCCGCAGGTGTTTTAGATATCAGAAGGGTGTCGTCCGCAAACAGGAGCGTTGGAACTTTTCTGCCCGCCAGGGTAGGGGCATCTGCAGGATGTTGCAAAAGATGCTCCACCACTCCGTTCACATAGAGGGAGAACAGAGTGGGGGCAAGCACACACCCCTGGCGGACGCCCCTGTCTACTGGGATACGAGATGTTTTTTCTCCCTGGACACCCCATCTGATCTGGGCGAAATTGTCTTCATGGAATTTTCTAAGCAAAAGCAGCAAGTGGGGTGGTAAACCTAGTCCATCGAGGACATTCTAAAGTAGTGCCCGTGGGACCAGGTCGAAGGCAGTACGCAAGTCTATGAAGACTAGGTACAGGCTGCCCCCTCCCAGTACCACCACCTTCCAATATAACATTAGGAGGCGGAATGTCTGCTCGATGGTGCCTGTCCCTGTTCTAAAGCCTGCCTGAAAATCAGACAGAATTTTTTCCTCGTCAACCCACTGCAAAATCCTACCCAGAACCACCTTGCCTGCGACCTTTTGGGTTGAATCCAACAAGCTGATGGGACGGTAGTTGGCTGGATCATCCCTACTACCTTTCTTAAAAATTGGCACAACTTCAGCGCCCCTCCAAGAATCAGGAAAAGAACCTCCCAACAAAACCTCGTTTAAGAGTGAAGCGATTAATCTGCTCCACACTACTGAGTGGGACTTCAAAAGGTCGCCTGGGATTCCATCGGGGCCTGGAGCCTTGTTGGAAACGATGCCACCAATTGACCTTTCGACTTCCTGGCTAGTGAAGGGGTCGGCAATAACAAGAGGTTTAACTGTTGGGCTGGTCGAGGGGCCCGGGCATGAAAAGGATATCCCCTGTGTCACAGAATATAGTTTAGAAAAGTGAGCAAACCAAACATCACCAGGAATGTTACAGGTTATCTGTTGGTCAATGGGCTTGTTCCTTGCTCTTAAAAGATCCCAAAACCCCTTCGAGTCCTTCCTGTTACTTGCCTCAGTTAGCTCACACCAAAAAAGATATTCATAGTTCTCCTTGGCCTCGGTCACCGTTTTTTTATAAAATTTCCTTGCGGATTTAATAGCGGCTGGATCCCTGTTTTTTACTGCAGTGATGAGATCCCCCTTAGCAGCTCTACATTTGGCAGAATACCATTTGTCTCTAGCCTTGGGGACACCATTAGCTACAGTCCTGGACTTGGGTTGGGGAATAACAAACAGATCACTCAGGGCTACTATTGTCTCTGTAAATAATGGTAACACTTTTGTACTTGATGAACATAAGGCGTCAAGCCGGGGCTCCACCACAGACAAGATGTTCCCAGCTTGCAACAGTCTAGCCTCGTCTGCTTTGACTTTAGCCCACTTCAAACGTCTGCCACAGTTCGTTGGTGCAATGTTATGGGATGATTTCCAAATGTGGAGAGGCTTGACCTGGTTCTTCGTCTGCCACGGGGAAGACAGGGTTAGGGAAAGGGAGTTGTGATCGCTGTCGGTAGACACAATAACCTCCATATCTTGGTGTAAAGGCCAGAGATTGTAGTTCAACATGATAAAATCAATTCTCGAGGTATGGCCTGTCCTGTTATATGTATGCGCACCCCTAGGATCCGACTTGGATCGACCATTCGTTGAACGCAAGTTGTGTTCCATGCAAAGTGCATTGATGTCTATCGCACTTTGCGTCCATTTTGGAATTGGGTCCAGAGTCAAGATCGGGATTCCTCTTTTTGAGTCCTCATCGAAAGACTCCAAAATGTCCTCCCTTGCCAGTGGTTCAAAACAACAATTAAAGTCGCCTGCAAGGAGGACATAGGAGTTGATGTTGCATGCAGCTAGGTCATCGCTTAAGCCTGTCGATGACAGACTTGATGACCCGTTACTAGCACCTCTCAAGTACAGATTAAAAACCTCTAACATCCTTCCCCCATCGCAGTGAATTAAAATCCTCTGTAGGTCAGGAGATTGGGTCGGCCTATGGCTCACTTTTAAGCCTAGAGCAATGCTGACCCATATCAGGAGACCGCCAGATGGACGACCCTTGGATCCACTTTGCTGGCGAGCTGGGACAAAATAGGTTGTGAACCCTGCCCTATGTTTTGGTTCCTGAGACCAGGTTTCTTGCAGAATGCAGATGTTGTAAGGCTCTAAGAACGCATTCCATTCCGGGTTATCAAGATTGCGAGCAAGCCCTGCCACATTCCAGCTTACAATCTTTAGCAATGGTACCTCCAAGGGAGAATGAATGGTGGAGTGAGTGGGTACAATTGGAGAAGACACAGCCACTCTCGGTGGCCTTTCTAAGGGCTCATTTATGGGGTTGTTGGGGGCCATAATGTCCTCCGGAGGGTAGACCGGAGCTGGGGTAGCCTGGGGTGATAAAATCGGTGGAATATGGGAAGGAACCAACTGTATCTCCCTACCATATGGGCAAGGATCGCCTAAAGCGATCAGATCAGCTGGTACAACCTTGCTCGGAGCTGTCAACCCTCCCTCTAGCAGTGGAATGTGTGGTGATCCTGTCAAATCAAGAGGGCGATCCATATCTAGGGAAACCTTACAAACATAGGGGGATTCGCAGGGCCTTTCCGCTTGTAATGGTAGTACGTTCCCCACTGTGTGGTAATCCGGGTACTTGGAACGTCAATCTACTTCCTCTAGGCCTCCGAATCTATTTGAAGTAGGGAAGCCGTTCCAGTGTGAGTAAGGGTCCACATTCTTGGGATGGCGTCTCCTTGATTGATAGTGGACTAGTGACCAATTATTAGACTGGTTGTATGTGGGAGGTGGAGGATAGAAAAAGGAAAGTGGCCTGGGGATAACAGAGGAACCTTCACTACAGGGCCACGAACATATATGCTGCGCCGTGTGGGGGTCGTCGAATGTTACAACTATACAATCCCCAGGATTGGTTTTCCTCGTTGGGCCCACCCATGTCGTTCTGCGCACCATCAGGACTCTACTTCTAAGGCCATTAGGGATGGGTCTATTGACATTAGGCCAATGCATTATTTTATTTTTCAGGGACCAGTGATTCTCATATTGGTCGTTGCCGATCTGGGGAACACCCGTCAGGACAACCACAAAATCATTGGCCTCCGGTGGAAGATCAATGTAACCCCCTCTAAAGTTATTCTTTGTTGGAAAATCCTGGGTAGACTGGTAGGCCGTTTTGCCAGGATGTGGTTTGGTGGTGGCTCCAGGTTTAGGATTAACAGGAAGGTGTGTGGGGGCACATTTGGGGACCTTAGGGTTTGGAATAGTTGGAATTTTATCCACAGCCACAGTCCTTGGTTTGGGGACCGGGCGTACAGTACGAGGAATTGTAGGGAGAGGTTGGGGGGCTTGTGGTGTGGGGGTTTGTGGTGTGGGAGCTAAGGGTGTTAGATCAGCGACAGGGACGCCCTTATTCTCAAGACTTCTCAGACCAAGGGTGGCAAGAGCAATAATGCTCTTTTCCATCTCGAGTAGATTATTTTCGATCCGTGAGAGTCTGAGATCTAAGGGAGAGAGGAGATTTTTTAGGGTTTCCCATACCAGATCTATGAATTCTCTGTCATTCTTGCCCAACCCGTCCGCCTGCAAACCCTCGGCCTCTAAGGTCAGATTGGCCGACACGGAATAGAGATGTAGGGAAGAATCACAGTCCTCATGTAACATCATGGAATCGCGGACTATACGGGAATAGGTATTAGGATGTGAGGAAAACATCAATAAACTCAATCTAGTGATGGCACACAGGCCTCCGGAAATATTTGCAGGAATATAAGGCCAGGAGGAATTACCGCAGGAAAAGAGCCAACCAGAAGGTAACAACATTGTACGGTAATGGCTAGGAGCAACTACTATACTTTTACAGGTCATGTTATTTTTAACAGAAACACATGATTGTGGGAGTCTTCATAAGCACAGCAAACGTTCATGAGCCGAAAAAGAAGTGGCGGCTCTCAATTTTAACTTTACACATTAAGTAATTGCCTTAGGATCACAAGTCAAGAAAAAGCACAAATCACCCTGTGTGATATTATACGTAGTGATCTGAGAATGAATTGGGGGAATGGACTCTGAGAGATAGTACATAAGGGACAAAATTCATGGGCCGCGAAATCGCCCAGAATAACATTGGGTCGAGCATTTGATATATTAAAAATATGCTTCAAAGTTTCAAGGGAGGCAGGGACAGCAACCAAGCAGGTCGCTAAAATGTCAGTTACAGAATGCATAGGTGTCAGGCAAAAATGCGGAGAATTAGTAACTCGTTTGGCTAGGGTGGTCCAAAAGTTTGATGATGAATCCCACGCAGCGAAGGAACGCGGTACTCGGGTTTTCCGATCAACCAAAGTCTGTGGGTTTTCTCCTCTCCCGACGTAGCAGATCAAAAGGAGTCCAACGCCGGCACATCCTGCAGCAGCAGTCCAGAGAATGATCTGAAAGAAAATCAAATACAGGCATTATTCATTCTCGTAAATAACATTTGTCAGCTGGGACAGCTTCCCAGCTATCTTTGTCTGGTCTCATCACCAAAATGGTGTTGTCATGACCGGTTGCAATAATTTCAGCTTGTTCAAGGGGATGTTTAGGCGATTGCACCCATATTCTCGCTCCATGATTATCCGTAGAACCGAAGCCTTTTTGGCCTCGTACAGTTAACAATGTTGGGGCAGTGCCTTTCTGAATCTCACCACTGAAAACAGGCATAGTTAGCAATTGAGCAACTCGGTCAGTCTTTTGAATCGATAAATCAACCTCACTGCTGTTCAGCAGGAGAACCTTAATCTCTCCCTGATAATCACTGTCAATTAATCCTCCAAGTACTTGAACACCTTTTAAGGCAAGGCCCGATCTTGGGGCGATCAGACCAAAACTTCCAGCTGGTATACAGACACCAATGCCAGTCTCGACAATTATTCGGTCTTTACTCTTTAGTACAATGTCGTTCATGGCATGCAGGTCCAAGCCTGCGGAACCTGGGGTAGCTCTGCATGGAGCCAAAGCTCCGGGGGTAATTTCCCAGTACATTACAGTATTGCCAATGGTGTTGGGTTTCGCATCAACATTTGGGGGAAACAAACGGATCAAAGGAGATTGAGGAAATAGAAATTTTTAGGTAATCAATGTGTCCCCCACTCGCACCCTATCCATGCACCCATGTTCCATGTATGTAGTGTAATTCCCTTCCCGTGCTTGCCATGAAGACGCATATGCATTTGCGTCCAACGTTAACATGTCAGTTATTCAGTCCTCCAAGAAAACCACGTTAATTTGGCTTTTGGGCCTATGGTGCCAACGTCTTTACATGGTGCACTTTTAAATAACGCAAAGCACACGTTCTTCACGTTTTTCTGGCTCAGTCGAGCCAGGCCCTTAATTGAGGCTCCGAGTCTTTTCTGTCTCTGAAAGCTGCAGTTTAGGTATGCATCCCTGACCTCTGCCTTACTTCCTGCCCAGCAAAGCGGTGCCCGGCTCGGCCTGGCCTGCCTGCCAAGACAGTATTTTGCCTCAGTTATCTGCTCAGCCTCCTCGAAAACACATTCCAGTCTAGTGAAATAGGTAAACATATTCCCGGCTGCAGAGCAAAGGGCCCGGCCTTCCTGTCTCCATGCAAGTAATTTACTGAACCCGTTATCATGGTAAGCCCATGGCCCCCGCGCATTGCACCAAGACACGTATGCACGCACTAGCATTCAGTATTGAACGGCCTCTGCCCGAGAGACCTTTTACTTCAGACAACACATCCTCTAAACACAAGATACCAGATATGCTATAGGTGCAGGTCGTTCTGACATCCCAGACACCAGACTCCTCTACTAGTGCTAAAAGTCAAGCCCCCCAGCTCTCCCCAGTTACACGTCATGCTCAGATGCGCACGCACACAGGGTAAAGGTTTCTGCTGACCCTGCAGAATTTCTCTATGCATCCACCCACCTATGACACTTCTGTGATGTTTCCAGTACACACCTCCGTGTACGCCCTTGTACACGCCTTCTTTTACACCCATGTGTTCTTATCTCTCTCTTTTCACTTGTTACGCCTACTGTATTCATTTCAATTATACAGTTTTACTATATATAATGTGTGATGTTAATAAAATGTTGAATATCCCTTCCTGTACCTTAGTGGTGATGGAACTCGATGTCCAGTTTCTCGAGAAGCTTAATTAAAGCCCGTATGACTCAGATGCCACGGACTCTGCCTCTCATTTTATTGAGCTATCCTTATTGTCATTTAATGTATAGAAAAATAGTCCCGGTAATTTTATTTACTACATAATCTGGCGCCCGAATAGGGACCCCTCCCCTTCATCACGCGCCGGCGATGTACGCAGGCCTCTGACCCCTTCTACAGCCGTGACGGATTCCTGTGCACACCTGCAGGTTTTCCTGCTATCTCCCTCAGGCCCACGGAGGAGACGGAGACTGCGGTCCGGCATCCAGACGAGGCGGTGAGGAATGCGGAGAGTCCCGACCAGAGCCCAAGCCGAGAGAGCAAGGTCCGAGGTATCCGGAGGCCCACCTGTTCCGAAGCGCATGCGTAGACGTCGTAGCAGTCCAGTCCAGTCCAGTTTCCGAGGCCTTCAGTTTTGCTTCCCGGTGAGTACCGTTGTTGGGAACGCATCTAGACGGGTTCATTAATTTGTGCCCGGTCAAGACGGGTCTGGGTACACAGACCCGGTCCAGACGTGTTCACTTAGGTGGATTCGGTACGACGTGTCTCTTTATGGGATCGGTATGTCTGTACTGTTTTAGCGGTGCATCTAGTGATTCAGTATTCTAGTATTGTTTCTCGAGATTTTCAGAATTTATGTTTTTCTATGTACCAGGTAAAATCAGTCTGAAATGTTTTAATGTATTTAATGTTGTGGTATGAATGATTGTTTGCTATTCATTACTGTGTTTATTGTGTTCACGTTCAAGTAAGTTCAAATATGCCGTTGTTTTCGAAATTACGTCAGATAGGAACTAGGAAAGGGATACTCGAAGAAGCAGTTCCCGTCCCGCCTAGGGACACTCCAGGTCATTTTATGTACCATAAGCATGGCTTAGATGCCATACTGTACTTAGACTTATGGGTTGATTATACAAAGGATCTGGAAGAGAAGTATAGATGGCCTGTCTCAGGGACATGGGATGCTGAATGCATCATGAGAGTAGAAGAAGCACTATGGAAAAAGAAAGCCAGACAATCCCAGAAAGATGCCATAGAATTGTGGCGTAAGGAAGCGCATAGAAGAACAGAGAAAGAAATTAGGAAAGCAGAGAAAAGTAGAGAAGAATCTGAAAAAGCCAAAGAAAGAGAGCTACTAGAAGAAGGTGAACGAGTTAGAGCAGAACAATTAGACAGACAAAGAAATGCCCTTATGAAAGGCATATATCCTGTTCTCGCCGAGGGCCTACCCAAGGCGACCCCGGAAGTACCCCGTAACTAGCCGCCACCATTGGTCCCGACTAAACTCCGTCATAAACAGACCGCAGCGGATATTTTCCTTTCTTCTAATTTAGATGACACCGTCCCAGAATATGCAAACAGAAATCCTCCTCCAAATGTTCATCCTCCCAACCCTGTTCACAATCCCGTTGATGACACGATTTCCCCCACTGTCTCACCTGCCGCTGCTCCGGCCACTGGCCCTAGCAATCCTTTTAATCCGCCTGCAACTCAGGGCCAACCTGCATTACCTACACCTACTTTACCGCCTACACCGCCACCAGCGACAGCACAGCCAGTAATGGTTGACGATCCCGCTTCAGGGGGAGCAGTAGGAGGTCCCCCTATCACCCCGCCTCAAATAAAACGAACCACACTCAGAGAAGCAGCATTACAACGCACACCAAAAGTAACTACATACACAGCCCTTAAACAGTACCTTACTGATTGCAGATATGATCCAGTACCTGGCAAAGACCAGATGATCCTATATTCAATACGTTTACGACGGGTTACAAACTATTTGACTATTTTTCCAGATATGAGAGAACATTTAGATAACATATATCATTTTATCAGAACGGGGGAGAGACCAGAAAGTATTCACGAGGCCATTGCACACAACAAGGTGGAGACACAAAATATGATCTTACAGTTTTTGATAAATTGTCTGATTAGGGAACAAGATCAGCCAGGTAAAGACAAAGAAGAGATGAAAGTCCTGATAAAATGGAGTGACAACATAGCTGATGGTAAACATAGTAAACAAAGTTGTATAGAGTCCATGTACAGAAAGATTCGTAAAGAAATTTTAGACATACATGCAAGGGAAAAAGCAGCGAGAGAAGCCGAGAAAGCGGAGGAAGAAGTCTCAGAGGACGAAGATATAGAAACTGAAACCCCGAATACAATAGCGTATGTAGGTAGGGCAAGACCTTTTGACAAACCTTTTGACAGACGCATACGTCCAGAAAACCAGAAACGTTTTCTTTCTCCCATACCAGAACAATGTTCTCTTGAACATCTATTCCAAGCCACCGATAAAGTACTGAAACAACGAATAGGGTACAGTGAACTTAGTACCATGCATGAACAAGAACTGGCCCGGTCAACAGTCCAATGGGCTGGCAATACTAGTGTATATAAAGATGACATAGTAGCGCAAACGTTTTTGAATCTTTCCCCAGACGAACAGTGACTAGCTGGTATGTACATGATTCAACATCTCATTACACTGTATGAAAGTCAGCATTCTGATCCAGGTCCCTTATATAATATATTGGAAGAATTACTCCTAAAGAGATGGAGAGGTCTAGGTACCGATTTAATTAATATCATTCTAGAACAACGACACAAATACAGAACTTTCCTGACTCCACATTTCGTTCCTGTTCCACCTCCAGTAAGGAAACCTTTTTATATAGACAGACAGAATCCTCTACGAGAAGTTCATCCCGTCCGGACGGAAGGGGGTGAGCTTCAACGAGTATTCGTATATACACCCTTGACCAAATTGGAATTATTGGAAATGAAAAAATTAGTGCCCTGTCATGATAAAGATCCAGCAGGGTTCCACCGTGAATTAAAAGACATGCTCCTCATGGGGGAGTATACGTATCCCGATATCCTTAAAATGTTAAAGGTACTGTTGCCAGCCGGCATTTACGAAAAACTTAAAGAAAAAGAATGGGAAGTGGGAGAGAAAAAGATTGATTGGGCAGTATTAGAAAACGAAGAAAATACGCGAGTCCCTGGTACTGGTCTTGGGGAAAAAGCCAAAGCATTACCCGAGTTGTTAATACAAGTTTTACCAAGATTACTAACTACGAAAAAGGAAGACTGGGATGCTATCTCAGCCTGCAAACAAAAACAAGACGAAGACACTAGTGATTTTTATTCCAGATTCGAGAAATGTTTCATTATTAATAGCGGCCTGAAAACAAGTAGTGAATCGTATCCACATCTTTTTGTGACCAAATTAGTCGAGAATTCCTTACCACAGGTTAAAAACAGAGTACTGAAGGTTGAGAGTACATGGCAAGCTAATACCCCTTCCCAAATGTTACAAATGTTACAGTACCACCAGAACCGAATTAGAGAGGAACATGAACAGAGACGTATTAAAGACACGAAAATGAAAGTACTGGTTGCCCAGTCTGTCCCAGCTGATGGTCAGAAGAGGGGTACGACACAGACTAGTCATCCTGCAGCTCCTGTTAAAGGGAATTGCAACTACTGTAAACAGCCAGGTCACTATATAAACGAATGTGCCGTTCTAAAATACAATATTGCTACAGGCAGGACGAAAGAAAGACCGCGTCCACCTAGACAAGAGCATGTTCCACAGAATAATCCGCAGAACACGCAACCTCCACAGAATGCACAACAGACAGTGGCTGTACCCCAACCCCAACCCATTGCTGCCACACAACATGTCACGCAACAAATGTACCAGTATGCACAGTCAGATTACCCCGATTATCAGCAGTACTCATGAAACAGCCTAGAGAGGGAGGTTGGCTTGCCTCTTATCGAGGTTCCTGTAGATCAAGAGGGTCCCTATGTACATAGTCAGGTATTAGGGAAAGACAGAAAATTTTTGATTGACACAGGGGCGAGCAGAACTACCATCAGTCATGACGAGGTTCCAGGGGCACCCCTCTCAGGCTCACAGAATGTTTCCCTGGGATTTTCAGGAAAGCCTATTGTTAACGAAGTGTCAAAGCCAGTTTCCCTAGAAATTGGTCCATTGTCTCGTACTACAGACTTGTTACTTACGAAATCATGTCCTGAAAACTTGCTTGGTATTAAAACATTGAAAGCACTAGGAGCAGTGATTTGTTGTTCTCCGGAAGGAGTGAGATTGTTTTTACGTGATTTTAAAGGACATTATGTGTTAAGAGATTTTGATCCAAGATTGCAGAATGTACCACAGCATTTATGGGCGCAAGGTCCGACTGATGTAGGTTGCATGCATATTACACCATATCGTGTCACTCTCAAACAAGGAGTTGTACTGCCACGAATCCGACAATACAAGTTACCACCCGAAGCTGTAGCAGCCTTACTGAAAATTATTGACGAGCTCATTGCTCAAGGAGTGGTTGTAGAAACTGACTCCTATGTATGTCATTCTCCAATCATCCCGATTCTTAAACAAACTGACCCGAATGCACCACCGGTCTACAGACTGGTGATCGACCTTCGAGAACTAAATAAATGCATAATACCCCAGTACCCAGTGGTCCCAGATATTTCTTCCTTATTGACTGCTATTGATTCCGAAGCAGCGTTCTTTACTGTTATCGATCTCAAGAACGCCTTCTTTAGTGTCCCCATTCATCCAGAAAGCCAGTATCTCTTCGGATTCTGTTTAAATGGCCGAAGCTTCAAATTTGCACGTGCTCCTCAAGGATTCACAGAGAGTCCTAGTATTTACAGCCAAGCACTGAAACGACAACTAGACTGTATTCACATGCCTACTGACACTGCCCTACTCCAATATGTTGACGATCTGTTAATTACAGCACGGACCGAACGTGACTGCGAACGCGCATCACTGACTGTCTTGTATTTTCTGGCCGAAAAGGGGCATAAAGTGTCCCCTTCGAAGCTACAATTCTGTGCCCAGCAAGTGGTTTACCTTGGACACTTGCTGTCCAAGAGGGGTAGACAGTTGAAACCTGACCGTATCCAACTAATCGCACATCTTCCACAACCTAAGACACAAAAGGAAGTACGGGCCTTCATTGGCCTCAATTCTTACTGTAGACAATGGATTCCCCAGTATGCATATCTAGCCAAGCCACTCATACAGTTGACAACACAGGAGGCAGCAACTTCGACTGTCCTCCCTTGGACTCAGGAACATACACAAGCTTTTGACGAACTGAAGAAAGCCCTATGTCAAGCACCTGTCTTAGCGACACCATGTTACAGCAAACCTTTTACACTTTTTGTCACAGAACGCAATGGCACAGCATTATCTGTTCTCACACAAGATCATGCAGGAAAACACAAGCCTTGTGCTTATTTTTCTAGTACATTGGATCCAGTAGCCCAGGCTCTGCCTGCGTGCCTTAAATCCGATGCAGCAACAGCTCTAGCTATCAGACAAAGCGATTCCATAGTGTTAGGACATCCCCTGACAGTACAAGTTCCACACTCCGTGGAAGTTCTCCTGAACCGAACCCAGACTCAGCACTTGACCATAGCACGACTGACAGGATATGAACTGACACTGTTCCAACCACACATAGAAATCAGACGTTGCAACATACTGAACCCTGCTACACTGTTACCCTCTATCACAGCAGACCCTACGCCACATGACTGTGTGGACGTCATCAATACCGTAACCAAGCCACGACAAGACTTGACAGACATTGCATTGCCCGATCCAGACCTGACACTTTACGTGGATGGTTCATGTATGAGAACAAGTACAGGAGAGTTATTGGCCGCATATGCAGTGACCACTGAAACTGAAGTCATAGAAACACATTGTATTGACACATTGTCTGCCCAAGCAGCAGAGCTCATCGCTCTGACCCAAGCCTGCATACGAGCCAAGAACCTGAAAGTAAACATATACACAGATTCACAGTACGCATTCGGAGTTGTTCACGACTTCGGTATCCTCTGGCAAGAAAGAGGTTTTTTAACTTCTCACGGCGCCAAGATACAACACGGTCCCCTCATTCAAGCTCTGTTAGAGGCAATACACTTACCTGCATCCATTGCTATCATGAAGTGCAAAGCACATACGAAAGTCACTGACACCATTTCCCAGGGTAACGACCTGGCAGATCGAACAGCCAAGCTTACTGCTCAGACTCAAACAGACATATCGACTGACACGACAAAGACTGAAGTATCAACCGATAAAGTTAATTGTATGACAGTTAAGGATCCCACACTAGATGTACTCGACATACAGACACATG
The DNA here is from genome assembly GCF_964263255.1 of Lissotriton vulgaris. Classification (NCBI taxonomy): domain Eukaryota; kingdom Metazoa; phylum Chordata; class Amphibia; order Caudata; family Salamandridae; genus Lissotriton; species Lissotriton vulgaris. Next base: position 760,045 of record NW_028250360.1, on the reverse strand, counting down.
CAACTCCAGATGAAATCAAGAAATGGACTGAACAAGGAGGGATCCAGACAGATCAGGGATGGATGACGAAGGGAAGAGCCACATGGTTTCTCCCCGACTCTATGGTTCAAGTCATCATTAATACAGCACATAGTCCAGCACACTTAGGAGAAAAAGCCATGTTAGACAGCATTCAGAATCTCTGGTTCAACAAGCATTTACGTGCAGCAGCAAAACAGAAAGTACGTACCTGTATGATCTGTTGTCAGTTCAATTCAGGCAAAGGCATTCCCGTGGAACAAGGTGGATTTCATCCTCCTGACCATCCTTTTGAAGTCCTCCAGATGGATTATATCCAGATGGACAGATGCCGAGGATTCAAGTATGTCCTCGTAGTTGTATGTGCCCTTTCCAGATGGACAGAAGCGTACCCAGTCCCAGATTACACTGCTGTAACCACTGCCAAACAGTTGGTCCGTGAATTCTTCCCGCGATACGGCTTGCCCCGTGTCGTGTACTCTGATAATGGACAGCCATTCTCGTCCGAACTCATGAAACAGGTATCACTCCTGTTAGGATACCAGTGGAAATTTCACTGTGTACGACACCCCGAAGCAGCTGGTCTCGTTGAGAGACATAATCAAACTCTGAAAACACGGTTAGCGAAGGTCTGTGCAGAAAAAGGAGTAGATTGGATGGTAGCCCTGCCGGTTGCCCTCTTTTACATGCGTATGGTAGCTCATTACAGAACCGGACTGTCCCTGTATGAAGTAGTCTTCGGTCGTCCCCCAAATATGTGGGGTACGCCTATGCCTCGTAAGATTACAGATGTTGATAGTAACATGCTGACAGATTACCTGGCTTCCTTGATGTCTGCACTACTCTCTTGTCGTTCACAGGTCGCGGCTGCCTTCCCAGACAACACCCAGGTGAAACCGCATGAAATTGTTCCCGGAGACCTGGTGTTGGTCCGCAACTTTGACCGCTCAAGCCCTCTGGAGCCCAGGTGGAAGGAACCGAAACTGGTGTTGATGACCACGAGGACCGCTGTGAAGATTGAAGGAAGAAAAGGGTGGCTCCACTCCAGCCACATCAAGCGCTTTCATGGACTATGTCCAAAGACATTTCCCAAGGACTGCCCCGAAACAGACTCTAAACTCCCCCTGTTAGAGAAAACTCCACAACAGGAGTACAAAACAAAGTTGAGGTCTAGTAAGTCAGACAGCATTTAATTGTTTAAGTCCCCCTCGGGTGAAGCGGTTAGACAGGTTTCTGACATGTATAAGATAGACCCAAATAGTCAGAGAGATAGGCGAATCGAAAAGAGAGAAAAATATTGCAAAAACCCGCACAGCAGATGCGTCATTACTTTAATTTTTATGTTTGTTCTGAGTATATCGATTGTATGCATAAGTTTAATGCTACATGTTTTCTTTCCTCCTCTTGGTTCCCATGTACATACTTCCTCTAATGACACTGTAGAGCACACTTTCAGTGACCTGCCCCCTCACGAGCTGTCCTATCGATTAGCGATGCGCAACAATACTTTTATCCGTATGTTACACCATTCTCACCAGACCAGCAATGCCACAAATTGCTGGGTATGTGGCCGACACCCTCCCTATCAGAAATACAAGGGAGCTCTGCCCCTCTTTCCTTATCCGTTTACACATAATGGTTCGTGCGGAGCATGGTTTACTTTAATGTCCTCCCTAGACAGTAAGTTCACAGTTTCCCAAGGCAATTGGATATGGGGGAACCTGAATACAGTTATGAATAAAATATGTTTCCCAGACAAGGAAGGTCTTCCCCAAAGGACAGGGACCGATCTAGAAAATGAAGTGTATGGATTAGGAAATTTTACACTTAACCTCATGATTCTGAACGTTCAATCCGAGACTAATTCGGACTTGCCGTTTATAACAGTTTTACCAGTGAAAGGCGAATTATGCGTCAGAAAGAATGGTTCAGTACACCTAGGACACAGTGATTGTAATACTGTAGTCGAATTCAGTGATAAAGGAAAGTCTACTTTCAAAGCTTCCCGCCATTCTTATTTTATATGTGGTCAGACAGCTTATGTACGTCTGCCATTAGATTGGGATGGAACATGTTATATTGCATTCCTATTACCACCTGTTTTCCTAGCCCCACCTGATTATCATCGAAATTCACACCTTGTACATGTAAGACATAAGAGAGACCTCCCTCCTGTTATCGATTATTCTGAGTCAGCATGGGACCAGTATAAGGATTATATTAAAGGATACTTCTGGTTCATAGGTCCCGTCCAAAATAGTAAGATAATACGAAGATTGACTAGAACTCTTGAAGCAGTAGTGAACGAAACTACTTTTGCTTTAGGTAACCTGACCGAAGAGCAGTCTGCTATGAGACTCGTTGTTCTTCAAAACCGCCTTGTACTTGACGTCATCCTGGCCGATAGGGGCGGAGCTTGTAGAGTGATCGGATCTAGTTGTTGCGTGTTTATTCCTAATAACGCGCCGTCAGTATATAAAGCAATAACAAGGCTTCATGAGATAGCTCACCTGATACACCAGAACCCTGACTCTTGGACTTGGTCCGGTTGGCTCTGGAGTGTGATAGCCGCCTGGGGATGGAAAGTTCTGTCATTCCTAGGAATAATACTGCTTATAGTATTCAGTTGTTGTCTCTGTCTGCAATGTGGGCCAGCGATTTTGCGGCTTGTGCACCACAGCTTGTATTCCCCGTCCAAGTTCACGTTCCCGTTCCAGAATGAAAAAAGATGAGCAAATGATGTTATACGAACAGATAGATGGTCTCATGAAGATAGATATATCCTAGGGTGTAGTAGGGGCCAAGGAGGGAATGAGGAAATAGAAATTTTTAGGTAATCAATGTGTCCCCCACTCGCACCCTATCCATGCACCCATGTTCCATGTATGTCGTGTAATTCCCTTCCCGTGCTTGCCATGAAGACGCATATGCATTTGCGTCCAACGTTAACATGTCAGTTATTCAGTCCTCCAAGAAAACCACGTTAATTTGGCTTTTAGGCCTATGGTGCCAACGTCTTTACATGGTGCACTTTTAAATAACGCAAAGCACATGTTCTTCACGTTTTTCTGGCTCAGTCGAGCCAGGCCCTTAATTGAGGCTCCGAGTCTTTTCTGTCTCTGAAAGCTGCAGTTTAGGTATGCATCCCTGACCTCTGCCTTACTTTCTGCCCAGCGAAGCGGTGCCCGGCTCGGCCTGGCCTGCCTGCCAAGACAGTATTTTGCCACAGTTATCTGCTCAGCCTCCTCGAAAACACATTCCAGTCTAGTGAAAAAGGTAAACATATTCCCGGCTGCAGAGCAAAGGGCCCGGCCTTCCTGTCTCCATGCAAGTAATTTACTGAACCCGTTACCATGGTAGGCCCATGGCCCCCGCGCATTGCACCAAGACACGTATGCACGCACTAGCATTCAGTATTGAACGGCCTCTGCCCGAGAGACCTTTTACTTCAGACAACACATCCTCTAAACACAAGATACCAGATATGCTATAGGTACAGGTCGTTCTGACATCCCAGACACCAGACTCCTCTACTAGTGCTAAAAGTCAAGCCCCCCAGCTCTCCCCAGTTACACGTCATGCTCAGATGCACACGCACACAGGGTAAAGGTTTCTGCTGACCCTGCAGAATTTCTCTATGCATCCACCCACCTATGGCACTTCTGTGACGTTTCCAGTGCACACCTCCGTGTACGCCCTTGTACACGCCTTCTTTTACGCCCATGTGTTCTTATCTCTCTCTTTTCACTTGTTACGCCTACTGTATTCATTTCAATTATACAGTTTTACTATATATAATGTGTGGTGTTAATAAAATGTTGAATATCCCTTCCTGAACCTTAGTGGTGATGGAACTCGATGTCCAGTTTCTCGAGAAGCTTAATTAAAGCCCGTATGACTCAGATACCACGGACTCTGCCTCTCATTTTATTGAGCTATCCTTATTGTCATTTAATGTATAGAAAAATAGTCCCGGTAATTTTATTTACCACAAGATTCAGCATGTAACAAGGGACGATTATTCAGAATTAACAATGCTTGAACTAAATAATCCCGCCAGTTTTTATAGCGGTCGTCAGTTAACTTTCGCAACTGTTCTTTAAGCAAACCATTCATCCTTTCAATCAGGCCTGATGCCTGTGGATAATAAGGAATATGAAACACCCATTCTATATTGTTTTCCGCACAAAATTCCTGTACCAATCTTCCACGAAAGTGGGATGCATTATCAGATTGAATTTGAAATGGAACACCATAATATAATATGATTAATTCCAATGTTTTAATGGTATTTATTTGAGTAGCTTGTTTGCAAGGAAAGGCCACCAAAAGGCCACTGTAGGTATCGACAATTGTACATACATATTGACAATTTTTGCTCATAGGGAGCTGGCCAATATAATCAATCTGCCAAATTTGAGCGGGCAATTTTCCTCGATGTAAATAACCTTTAACAATTTGTGGTACTTTTCGTTGTCTGGAATGTTGACAGATGGGACAATGCAGAATAGTATCTTTAATGTAATTTAAAGGAATATAAATTCCTCGATCGGCGGCCCACCTGCTAGTGGCTCTCTCTCCAAAATGTCCTGCTTTCTGGTGGGCCCATTTCGCCAATCCCGCCAAATCAGAATCTTGCATGTCCACTGTAGCAGGGTTTCCGTTCTCTCACAGAACTGTGCATAGAGATCTAGAACCTCAGTGAGTTAGGATGATCCAAAACTCATCTCAGTGTCAGAAATCCCCTTACCTAGCTAGCTACAGTGTCTCATGGCTCATTATGGAATGATCCATGTCTTAGACAAACCAGAACATGAACTTTAGAATACCTCAGGAATCGTGGAACACATGAACACTCTTTCGTTATATAATCATTTCAAACCAAAACTGAGAGTCAAAGAACACAAGTGCAAGTTTGAAATATTTATTATTCAATGCAAAGTTCTCAAACGCAGTATCTTGTATAATACCAAAATGCAGATTATAAAAATCAGAGTCAGCAGCATAGTCACTAATCCATAGTAAGCAAAAGGTGATAGCATGTTATAATGCAAAATCTATAGAAATCTATATCACCTATATTTCGCGCACCCTATTTTAGCATATTATTTTATATCTAAGAAGGTCTCATTCGGGCTTTAGCAGGGCGAACCCATACCTCTAAATGTCAGTAGGAGTAGATCACATCAACAGCTACCAGCTCTCTTCATGCGCAGCACCAAGTGTCTACGTTCATTCCGTGTAACTCTATCTTAAACCCGCGTAGAGCCCAAAATGTTGGCATCAACATTATTTGTGTTATGTCTAATGTGGTGCGAGGATCAGGCCTCCCAGCAACCTTGTGTTAGGTTAATTTTAGAGTGTGCAGCTCTCAGTGTGCAGACAGTTGTACCAAGTGTACCAGGCAAAGCTGATAGCATAGAAATAACATATTATTCTCAAATAAACCACCTCACCGCTTCTAGGGTGAAAGCGACAACAACAAGTATGTGTCGTGTGCAAAACTGAAGCCGAAGGAAAAAAGGCTGTTTAAACATGTAATGCACTCATGCTAACTTAACGCAATATATGTAACGAAGTATCCATATGACACCCCCCCATTGGTCCGAGCACCGTCAAACATAAGGGAAAAGGCAATACTAAATCAGATACAAAAATTGAAAGCAAAGTTCAATAATCTTGAGCTAAAATAAGCTAAAAATATGTATGAATGAATATGTATGAATGCCTACAGTGGCCTCAAGTCTAAAAATAAAAACAAAACTTTCAAACCAAAAGTTATCCGCCAGGTCTCAAAAATATGAAATGTAGGACCAGGCCGCATCAATTCAAATGTCTGTAAGAGAAAGAACAAGGCACTTATCCGATATCCAAAGTCATGTGCCACATTGACTTTATCCTCAGCGACATCACGTGATTGAACTCTCCATCAGCTGAACACAGTCCATCCCTCCAATTCAGCGAGGGGAAAGTCATATTTCACAACAAAGCACTCCTCCCAGGCATGTCATGATTGGAAAGTATATGCAAAGAAAGTTGCAACAGCCTCCAGTATGAAATCACTGCCATCATCCGAAAATAGTTCAGCAATCCAATTCAGCAATGGGAAAGAACATACGTGCTCCTCCAGCATCGGATCCTCCTGTAACGTCAGAGGACAACTCGGTGGGTTCACCAGATCGCTGTGTGTCAGAAAGGCATCCGCCGCTGCAGAGATCTCCCATTGGCCCAGAACTCCATTTATCGCTGCCAAGGCCATAACTCTTTCGCCAGAACAGAACAGCTCGTGAGCCACCACGGGACGCATTAGCTGATCAAAATCGACGTCAGGAGCAGTCCTCAAGCATAGGCACAAATCAATGGCCCAATCGAACTCGCAGCTCAGGCAGTGAAACACAGGTTGGACACACGTGAAGTCGGTGAACCGAAATGACAATCTATAGGCCGTGCTTAATGCTGCAAGCGGCAAAGTTCCATAGTAATTGAGCATCCGATTACGGCACAGTGTCAGGAGGCGTTGAACGGCTTCTTGCGCAGGATGGGCATCCATGTTTTATGAAGAAAAACACCAACAAAATGCCAGCGGCTACAGCCAGCAACACAGGTAGTCCGCCAAACAAACTCGAAAAAATAGAGTGGAAAAACGTGGGAATGATACCAAAAACCTTTTCAAACGTAGTCACGAGGCCACTGCTAACCAATTTAAAAAAATGTGCGAGCCCAGTCGTGGAAGAAGCATTAAAAATCTGGTGCACTAGCTCACAGAAATGAAACGGCAAATCAGTATTTAAAAGCGCCTGCACCTCTGTGCGGGTGTTAGCTATGTGAAGGACATAAGTTTCCCGGGCCGAACTCAGGGTCACTTGTTTTTGAGACAAAAGGGCCCTTATTCTGCTTAAACCATTGAACTTCGCTTCCAAGGTTGGAATCCGTGGCCAGATGGAGACATCTGAAGACCCATGCGTGGGTGGGTATAGAACATTCTTGCAACACACCACACGCTCTGATACAGTTACCACATAAGCCACACCAATTAATAACCCACAACATAACTCGTTGTTTAAAAGCAAATAACTACCATTAGCCAATAATGTAAATGTGGGAACCACTGCTGGAACTGGCGTGCCTTTTAAAACACATGCTAAATTTGGGCGGTCCTGATTAGAAGAACCGTGTAACTGAATGTGTCTGCATATTAATGAATGGTCAGGTGACTGTGTGCATTCCTCACCATTAAGATTCACTTCTTTTCCATCCTTCAGACATCTGTATGTGTATGGTAAGGACCATGCCTCATGTAGGAATGCATTGCCTAGTGGTTCATACCGTCCTATAGCAATATACCGCATACAGTTAGTAAATTTATATAAGGGAAATGGTAATGTAATCAATCCATGAATAAGCCACGTGGCAGTAGTGGTTTCAGCAACAGAGAAAGGTAAGGATTCTAGCTTCTCAATATGTAACATAGAAAATGAAGCATCACGCATTGAAAGCATGCGCTGTTTTTCAGTCAGATTAAAAGGGGCGAAAAGGGATGAAACGTTCAATGAGGTCCAGGGAACTCGACCAGCCTTAAGTGTCTGTAGGGTCCAGGCAAACTGCATTACAGAACGCAATTGATTCTGACCATGGTAGAACGTGGACACTTCATCATGTACAATATCAACAACAGAAGAAACAATATTATCCAATGTGTAAATTCTGGAAGAAAGCATGTTAATACTGTTATCGACCACTGCAAGCACTTTTTCCAAATTTGCTTGATCAATAGCCCTCAGGCGTTTAGCTGCCTCAACTTGTGAAAATTTCCAAATTTCATTGTAAATAGCATAAATAAAGCGTTTAGATCTACCCCTAGCCGGGCCTTTTATAAAATCATTCAGGTCTATATTCTCATTCAAACGTGACAGATGCAGTTTTACTGCAGCCAAAGTGGAATGTTGCAACCAGGTCTGACACAATTTGCCTACTGAATAAGTAGTAACTGTGTGATCTGTTTCAAAACGGGGATCCGGCCTGATGTGTTTAAAACCTTCAGACAAACCCAAAAAACGACGTTGGCAAGAATCAGAGCTTCTTTGCCACAAAAGCCACCCCTCTGGATCAAAACTGGAAATATTAAAGGAGGAATTGTGCAATAGGTCTCGCATCTCACTTATGGACAATGTAGTGAAATTATTCCAACCTGAATATTCTTCCAAATCAGGGATGGTTGGTGCATTTAATTTTTTAGAAGTAGCCAATCCAAAACATGTTGTCTGGGAAATAGTAGAATTTAAAAACAACATGTGATTCGGGATGAGACATGCACGATGCAAAGCCTCAGTGCCTTGTACCTGCCAATCTTTGGTACCCCAAACCGATTTAAGGTCAATAGCTTCCTTCCATAACTCATAGCCCTCTACAGCTAACCTGTCAAGAAAGGACTTTGAATACAGCAATTTCGTATCGGTAAGTCTGACCTTGGACATGAATTTCTGTTTCACTTTAAAATAAAACGACTCAGGATTTGATTGATTAAAATCTGTAAAATATAAGTATTTTCCTAGAAATGTACTCGAGCTCCCTTGCAAAGGCGCAGGACAATGTTCCCACTGTGTGTAGTTTACCGGAACCCTCACGGAACTCGTTTTGTGTAAGAAATGATTCCCATAATGTTGATAGCAAAACAAATCACCATAATTAACAGAATCCAAGTACAAATCCTCAGCATCAAAGGCCGCATAATATTTCAAATCAGAGAACAATGCTTCTACGGCCTGAAGATCCCAATCATCAGAACGAATATTTTGCTTAATCACATCTCCCATGTTTACTCTAAGCACATTAGGAACATTAATAACTTCTGTGGGGCCATGTATCTGAAACCTAACCGCATCCCACACAATCCCATCAAGGACAGGCCAAGCAGTAATCTCTACTGAATGTAAGCCTCTCTTTAGTCTGTGTGCTGAATGTGAGGAGGAAAGAGGGGCCAATGTTCCATTAAGGTAGCGAATTCCTGTTCTGCGCAAAAGAGAAATTCCAAAAGAAGTTGCGACAATGCCTCCTAAGCGCCAACAATAAGAATAAAACTCATGCCAAAGACCACAAAATAGCATTAGTGACAAATTACAATACACATAGCCACCAAATCTACAAAATTCTTCTCAAACATTGGCATCTGCTAAAACTAGATAAATCAGTGGAAACATTCATATCCAATAAACTGACAGTGTCACAAAGAAGAGGCACAACACTGAGGGAGTTATGTCCACGTTACTTGCCCCCCTTGAAAAAGGTGCCACGTGGTTACCAACTAAACCACATGGTTTCTTTAAATGTACACAGTGCAATGTCTGCCAATTTGCAGTGCACAAAATGACTGATTTTCAGTATAATACGCCAATAAGATATGCCATACGAGACTATAAACTGCAACACAAGTTATGTGGTTCATTGCATTATCTGTTGCTGTGGACTCATTTACATAGGGAGCACTCTACGCCCTCACAAAAAGAGAATACAAAAGCATGTAAGGGAAGTGTGTAACAACAATTCTAGCTATCCCTTTAACCCGTTTAGCGCGTCGAACATTCCGCCCCAGTGTGGACGTTCGATCGCGCTAACGGGATTCGGATGTCCAACGGTCGTGCGCAGCACCAGCGAGGTAGTGCACGCGACGACCGTTGGACGTTCAAAGCACGGAAGGGGTTAAGGTCCATTTCGATAGAACATACACACCGGAGGACATGAGAAGAATCAGGATTAATGGCATAACACATATACAGTGTAGTCCCAGAGGGGGAGACACATTACTAACCTTGAAAAGAGCTACAACACAATAGATCCTCAAGTTACGGGCTGTAGAGCTGGGGTTCAATTTTGACAAGGAGCTAAATGTGTTTTTGTTTTACTGAGATACAGGGTGCTGGGAATATTAATAAATGAATGTTCAATCAAGTATATGACTATATATGGATTGTCAACGAAGTCACTTGTCATATACACAATGTTCTGAGAGCATTTATGAGACATTGTTAACATGAAATCTCCAACTGTAGTGAACATGGAAGGCTGTTATAGAGTGTTCTAAGACACGTATTGTTATAAGCAATTTACAATGTTTTGACCAGACATGTTTGTACCTGGTCTCCGAATGGGCCTATCCTGTTTTTATCTCACACTGGGTGCCATCACTTTTAACTGTACAGTGCATGCATGCTAATATTTTTAGGATCTTCTTTTTAGCTCACTAAGCTTTAGACCTAATTATTACAGTATTGATCCTGTGCTTCGCACCAGGTAACCTGACGTAACTGGGGAGACCGTAGTACTTGGGTTTGCCAACTAAACGAAATATTGGGCATATGGGTCCAATGTTGGCACATGGTGAAATTTCACTACTATGTGCTCGGTACCTGTGCTAAGCATTTTACTACTTTATTCCTCTAATTTCTTCACCAAGTTAACAATTTATGACTCAAGAGGTATTTTGTATCCTCTGGAATACGGGACGAATATACAGACTATTCCTCTCCAATATGGCCGCCACAAATACATATTTTTGAGACTAAGTATTACCTCACCCGAAGCACTTCTTTTTTCTACATCTGACTCTTTCCGTTTTCGGGTCCGCTATTTCTTTAAAGAGTGTATGTGTTTCCACACATCACTTTTTGCTAATCATTGAACTTGGAGCCCACGACCACGGATGGCTCATTTGCATGAGAGGTGAGTGTGATGTCGCGGGTGACGCTAGCACGATTTATCGCGGTGCCGCGACACCAATTAAACTCAGGAGCCGGTACTGCTGTTTGCTCGTGGCTCTGACTGACTCGCTGTCCACGGCTCTTTATTTTATATAGCGGGCGCGTGACGACACGCGCCCGCGCTAGCGTGACCTCGTGGACGCGGGTAGACTGCAACGCTACCCTGCTCCTGAGGACACTACATTCCTTCTAACCTTTATTGAACAATAACACAAAATCGGACATAATAGAAATAATGAGGATCTGTTACCAGTCACAAAACTTCAGTCTCTGAGTGATCAAACCATGAAGTCAGCTAGCCTGGAAGATGGTGCCGGGTTCTGGCGTAGTCCATATCTGGACTGCTCTCCCCTCGATAATGGCACCGGCGGTGTCATTCTTGTTGGGTTTCTGCTTTCCGGAGGCCTTATCGGGGAGCTCGGCAGGCTCTCTCCTGGGGTTGCCGGCAGCAGCTGAGTGTCTGAGTCCAACTGGCTCTCATCTTCAGATGGTCGGGTTCCGGTCGATCTGGAGTTCCTGAATGGACTTTCTTGAAGGAGACGTTGCGACTGACAACTTCGGCTCCCCTCTGGGCAGTCACCATGGTGCCAGTTCGGCGAAGAACAGTCCAAGGCCTGTGTTCAAACGGGAGCCGGAATTTGCTTCCATAATGCCGGTCTTTGAGGTATACACTGTCTATTTCTTGGCTGTCGGATTCCTTGGCTCGTCTCCGGGTGCTGGCTTGGTCATTGGACCATGTCCGGTTGGCTAATGTCTTTTCCGCATCGACTTGGCTGGGACCCAGTTTGGATGGTTCGGGATAGTGTCTTTTACTACTAGGCCCATGGTTGCTGGCCCGGGGCTGCTTCGGTTGTGAGATGAGGCATCAGCCGATATTCTCTTAGAAAACTGTAGATGGCCCTTTCCACTGGTGATCCATCAGCATGTGCGATGCGTATCGTTTTGTTAAGCGTGCGCATGAATCTCTCCACTTCCCCATTAGCTTGGGGCCAGCGTGGAGTCACTTTCCTGTGGTGGATTCCCCAGCTCTTTAGGTAGTCTGCAAACTCTTGTCCCTGGAAGGGTGGGTCATTGTCCGTCTTGACCACCTCAAATATTCCGTGCGTGGCAATGGTTTTCTCATACTTGGTGATAACTTCCGTAGCTGTCTGAGTCTCCACGATCTCCACCTCTGGATATTTTATGAAATCGTCAATGATCACTAGGGCATATCGCCCATCGGGGAGATGTACGAAATCTGCGCTCACGCACTCCCACGGACTTTGGGTATTGTCTTTGGTGATGATTGGATGGGGCCGATCTGGTTGCCCTGCTGCTTGACACCAGGTGCAGGTTCTGACCGTCTGCTCGACCATTGCGTCCATGCCTGGGAACCACACCTTGGCTCTTAGTCGGTTCTTGGTTTTCACCATGCCTTGGTGTCCTCGGTGTGCCAGATCTACAGCTTGCTGAGCCAGGCTGGAAGGCATCACCAATCTCGGTCCTCGGAGGAGGCAGCCTTGGCTGTCGATCGACAGTTCGTCCTTAACCCGCAACATGGCTTGCAGTGTTCGCTTGCTCAGGGTGCTTTGGATCGAGAGCCAGTCATTCGACCGAAAGGCTGCGGCGACCAGTTGCAGACATTCATCTCTCTGGCTAGCTTCAATGATGGCCTCAAGACTCATGGGCAGAGGCCAGGCCCTTTCCAGTACTAGCCGGACATATTCCTCAGTGTCCTCCGCATCCTCTCTCTCTGCTTGCGTGGCTGTCCGGGGGTGTCTCGAGAGGTAATCTGCAGGATTCGATGAACCTAGTTTGTACTGACTCCCTAAATACTTTAAAATAAAGGAACGCAATAATTTTAAAAGCACTTACCTTGCCGCCGCGTTCCCCGGGGATCGTTATCTTCCGTCTTCGGTATTTTGCAGTAATGCGCATGCGCGGGCGGCCGCGCATGCGCATTTTCACGAGAAAATGCGCATGCGCGGGCGGCCGCGCATGCGCATTACTGCAAAATACCGAAGACGGAAGATAACGAGCCCCGGGGAACGCAGCGGCCAGCGGCGGCAAGGTAAGTGCTTTTAAAATTATTGCGTTCCTTTATTTTAAAGTATTTAGGGAGGGCGGGAGGGAGGCGGGTGGCGGCCAGCTACGCTCCGTCTGCGGAGCGTGCGTAGTGCCGCCTGGCTCCGCCAGCTCCGCAAAATGCGGAGTGGGCGGCACTACGCACACTCCGCAGACGGAGCGTAGCTGGCCGCCCACCGTTAACCGAGAGTCAGGGTGTAACGGTAGCTGGTGATAACCGAACCGGAGGTCCATCTTAGAGAACCACCTTGCGCCATTCAACTCTCCCAAGATGTCATTGATGGTTGGGGTTAGGTGATTTTCCCTCTTCACCGCCGCATTCGGGAGGCGCTTGTCCACACAGATGCGGACCTGTCCTGGCTGCTTCGGCTTTCGGGCCACTACGATTGGGGACACCCATGGAGTGGGCCCACTGACTTTCTCTGATCTTTGCCTCCCGCAGAGGGGGACGGCTGCTCAACTGGTTGTACACATTGGCCGCCATCAGCTCTATGGACGCTCCCGTGTCAATGGCGGCCCTCACCTCTTGCTGGTGAATCTAGATTCGGCATTCTGGCAGATGTTGCTTCTTCCGTCGTGGCTGGTCAATTGCGAACACATAGTGGACCGGGTACTCACTTGTCTCATCATCCATGTCCTCACTGTCGCGTTCCTCCACTATTGCTTGAGCGGCTTCCTTCTTTCAATCAATCAATCAATAATATTTATAGAGTGCACTACTCACCCGTGAGGGGCTCAAGGCGCTGGAGGGAGGGGGGTGCTATCACTGCTCGAATAGCCAGGTCTTGAGGTGCCTCCTGAATGTGAGATAGTCCTGGGTTAGTCGTGGGTGTGTGGGGAGGGAGTTCCATGTCTTGGCAGCCAGGTGGTTCTGTGGATACGTGGGACGATGGCGAGGGTGAGGCCGGCTGAGCGGAGCTGGTGGGTGGGGGCGTAGAACGAGAGGCGGCTGTTGGGGTATTCTGGGCCCATGTCGTGGAGCGCTTTGTGTGCGTGGGTGAGGAGCCTGAAAGTGATCCTCTTGTTGACGGGGAGCCAGTGCAGGTTTCTCAGGTGTCCGGATATGTGGCTGTGGCGAGGGATGTCGAGGATGGGTCGTGCGGAGGCGTTCTGTATGCGTTGTAGTCGTTTCTGGAGTTTGGCGGTGGTTCCTGCATATAGGGCGTTTCCGTAGTCTTTGACTTCGTTGACCGGCATACTGCTGCATAGTGGTTCATCCACCCACACACACTGCACCTCTTCCCTTTCGCCGGGCAGTCCTGCATGCGGTGGGGAGTGCCTCCCCAATATCCGCACTCCTTCCGCTTGTCTTGCTGTTTTTTTCCCGGCAGTCTGGCGTACTTTTGGTCTTACCACATTCACTTTCCCCGCCACGTTGACTTTTTCGGTTTTGACTGGTCTGTGAAGGGTTGCTTCCATGTGGGAGGCTCTGGCCAGCGACAGCTCTTTGGAGCGGCCCATGGTGAGGATGTCCACTAGTGGCTTTCCGTCCTCCTGAAGGATGGTGACTCTGAGTTTCGAGGAATAGCACCCTTGGATTATCTGGCCTCGGATTTCCTCCTGTTCATCCCGGAATCCGCACGTGTTGGCCAGCTCTTTCAGGCGTCCGTTGAAAGCATCCAACGACTCTTCCTTCTTGGCCTGGCAAAATATGAACCTCTCATAGTCTCTGTTCGCCATGGGTTCAAAGTGCGTATTTAAGGCGTTGAGGAGGGTGTGATATGTCTTGGGCGTGGCTTCCACTATAGTTTTATAGATACAGTGGATATCCTTACCCCCTAAATGTAGAAGTAGGGCTCCTCTCCTCTCACAGGTTGTGCCCGCCCCTTCGAAGTAGATTTGAAGACGATCAGTCCAGTCTCTCCAGCGCGGGCCAAGGGACGATGGAGTCCCATCTACGACAAATGGCTCAATGGCGGTATTCAACGCCATTTTGGCACATGCACAGTGTGATTCGCGGCCCGTGTGCTGCACACCTTTTGGGCACACTGGAAATCGCCTGGCCGAGGTCGCTGGTGACGATGGCTGGTGTTATTTGTGTGGCCGGCCTTCCCTCCCTTCTTCCACAATGGCTGCCTGCCTGGTGCACAGCCCAGTCCTCAGTGGTAGGCTCACATGGCACTCGGGTGTGGGCTCTCCCTCAGTGTTGCCTGCCGTTCTCCACGATGTTGCGCACAGACAAGGGCTTCAAAGGCACCCTGGCAGCAGCACCCAGGACCATGAGCTTGCAGCTGGCAAACCACGAGGCCTCGTGGTCTCCGTGGGCCTGAACACAACCGCCCTCAAAATGGCCCACTTACAAAGCAGAGGGGGGGGGCACTCAGCACAGCTTGGGGTCGATTAGCCCCTCGTCGCCAGTGTGACGTCGCGGGTGGCGCTAGCTATCGTGGCACGGCAACACCATTTGACTCGCCGGCCACGCCTCTTTATTTTATATAGCTGGCGCGTGACGACACACGCCCGCGGTAGCGTGACCTCGTGGACGCGGGTAGACTGCAACGCTACCCTGCACCTCAGGACACTACATTGAGTGCGGGGAAAGACTTTGCGTCTTTTAAAATCATTTCCCCGGACACTCCTTATGGTTCCACTTGGAGACTAACTCATGTCCTAGAAAGTCATATATGTTAGTATCCAGATAAGGGTGGGGGGTAGCCGTATGTACGGGAACCGAACAGGGGTACAAAACTTAATATACCTGGAGTATATACGTTTGTGACACCTCTATTGATCTTAACAGTCAACAGGGGCAACACTTTGATTGGTGGTCCTATAAAGGGACAGCGTGTATATAAAACATTTTATGGACACTTTCTTTTTTTTCCGTTCTTTACAGGGGCCTATCATAGCCCTGCTCAGCATCCAAATACTGGTGAAATCTTGCGGCTATACTTCAAAGTAAGCATACCCCAATATAAACAGGGTCTGACACCAGAATTTAGAGTGTTGTTCTAAAATAGCGGGAGGGGTACTAAATAATTGCCTGCTTGAATTCTTTCAGGGGCACATAGTATCGTTCTCATCCGCAATGGGTAGACTGGTAATACCATTGGGAATACGACACCCTTGAAACGGAATCGGGTAGACTGAAAACACAACTGGAAATGCATCACCTTTTAAAACCGTGAACTTCTACTTTTTGTACGAAGTAAGTTTCTTGGGGCCATTAAAATATATAAGGGTTGGGGTTGGACAAGTTGGATCTGTCAGACATGGCAATGTAGTTCCCTCTTCGCTCTCCTTCATCGTCTATTAGGGACTTATAATAAGCTCACCAGTAGCTGTTTTCGAGCTGACATTTTGGATTCTGCTTGAACAACAAGCAAATCTTTTCAGGCAAATTCCTAAGTAATTAAATACTGGAGGAATTACTTACGCTCGTTAAATTCTAAATAAATTCCTCTGGGAGTCTGTCAATTTATTCTGTTCTGATTACAGATTTCAGAACATATTTGGATCCTGAAGAGTTATACGCATTTTGAACATTCAATGGTGAGAGATGGTTGACTAACAAAGCGACTATCGAATTTACTTCAAGAGGTCAGTCTTCTGAACCTCATTCTTTTCCAAGTATCCACTATCTGCTATCTACAAATCGGGCGTTATTTTTCACTATCTTTTCTGACTGCACATTCTCACTTTGTGGTTTTGGGGCTCGTTTGGTATCTTTCTCAAAGAGAAAAATTGTTTCTATTCTAATAGTACGGCAAAAATCACAGTCACAGGAGTAATGTCTATTTCTTTCTTTCTTTCTTTACTGTTTTTTCTTTAAAGTACTTATAAAGCGCATGGCTGCCTTTGCAAAGAGTGTCCCAGCGCTTAAAGCCAGACTAAGCAAGAGATAAGATAAAGGGAAATATTCCTGGGCAGGGACAGGGAATAGGGCAGAGGAAATTAGGCCTGGCAAAAGAACCAAGTCTTCACAAGACTTCTGAAAGCCTGATGGTCAGGGTTGCTGGGGATGTGAAGGGGGAGAGATTTCCAGAGAGTGGGGGCCAGGCATCTAAAGGAGACCGCTAGATCTAGCTCAACGTATGTGAGGGATACAAGCAATTCGCCGAACGAAGGGCCCCCGGAGGGGTGTATCATATGCAAAGATCACCTAAGATGTCTGGGGCACTTCCTGTCAGTATCTTATGCGTGATGCCGAGCGTCTTGAAACAGATACGCTGTTCAAGGGGCAGCCAGTGCAGTGGCAAAGTGAGCAAGGGACCCACGTCTGGGCATACCCTGCCAACTTAGTGCGAACAAAGCAAAACCAAAGGGGATGATGAACAGAGTGTTGAACATTGCAAGCACTCACCCCCAGTTTGGGCTGGACTGTTCTCATGAGGCACGGGGTCAGACTGATTTGCATATGGCAATGTCTGAACTGGGGTGGCAGAGTGAGCTAAAGAATGATGATGGATTAAACCCAGATCAGTTGACTGGTGGTAAGTGCTTGCAATGTCCAACACTCTGTCCATCATTCCCTTTGGTTTTGCTTTGTTCGCCCTAAGTTGGCAGGGTATGCCCAGACGTGGGTCCCTTGCTCACTTTTCCACTGAATTCAAGCTAGCCTTGCTGATGACGGCTGATTAGCCAGAAACCGGTCCCAGGATGCTTGTTCCCGGTCCAGGGAAGACATGGTTTGGAAGTTCAGACTGGACTGTTCCCCTGAGGCACAGGGTCAGACTGATTTTCATATGGACATGTCTGAACTGGGGTGGCGGAGTGAGCTAAAGAATGATGATGGATTAAACCCAGATCAGTTGACTGGTGGTGAGTGCTTGCAATTAGGCATGGGCGGAAAATCCGTTCCGCTCGCGGATTTTGCGGATTTTCGGGAAATCCGCAATCCGCGAGATTTGCGAATCTCCCGCAAAATCCGCAAATCCGCGAGCAGCGGATTTTGCTCGCACTGCTCGCACTGTTCGCGTGAGTTCGCGTGAGTTCGCGCCCCGCGAATAAGTGCAAAATTGCAGAAATACGATTTTAGCAAAACTGAAAGTAACTACTTACCAGGTTCAAAAGTTCAGGCTCATCATTAGTAGCCATTTCCTGTAGTGCTTCCTGAGGGGCCCCTCCAGAGTTCAGTTGCCAGTTGAAACTATTATGTGACCCTGCTCTGAACCTCAGAATAGTTACACATATGCCACAAAGGTCCTGAATTACAGCTAAGGGAGACAAGCAGGAGCCAGGCTGGAAGTTAAAATCCATTAATCAGCCCCTAATTCATTATTGTCAGTTGGGGCAGGGCAGGTGTTGTAACTAATTTTGCAACAATGAAAGCACTTAGCAAGTGCAAAAGATCACTAATCAGGGCGCACTAAGGAAGCAGGTGCCAGCTAAAAAAATATTCTGTGACACATTTATCAGCCCCAAATTAATTCAGGTCACTTGAGGCAGGGAAGGTGTGCTTTGCTTTGCCGAAAATAATGTACACTGGACAACCAGAGGGTGTGGTGATGAAACAGAGGGTGGCATGGGTGGGCCAGAGGGTGGCATGAGTAGTCAGAGAGTGGCAGTGGTGACAGAGAGTGGCAGTGATGAAGAAGAGTGTCCCAAACAGGCTGGACACGTAGAAACAACAAGTTCGCGAAACTTGCGACCCGACAGGTAAGTTCGCAATTTGCGAAAGTGTACAAAACCCTCGCGAACTGGCAGAAACACGGGCGAACACAAAAAAAAAAAATCCGCAAATTCGCGGGAATTCGCGGATTTTGCGGATTGCGAATCCGCAAATCCGCATAATTCGCGAACGCGAGATCCGCAAAATTCGCTCATGCTTACTTGCAATGTTCAGCACTCTGTCCATCATCCCCTTTGGTTTTGCTTTGTTCGCCCAGACGTGGATCCCTTGCTCACTTTGCCACTGGTTTGAGCTAGCCTGGCTGATGGCGACTGATTAGCCAGAAACTGGTCCCAGGATGATTGGTTCTGGTGCAGGGAAGACTTGGCTTGGCAGTTCGGGCTGGACTGTTTCCATGAGACACAGGGGCAGACTAATTTGCATATGGCCATGTCTGAACTGGGGTGGCAGAGTGAGCTAAAGAATGATGATGGATTAAACCCAGATCAGTTGACTGGGGGTGAGTGCTTGCAATGTTCACCACTCCGTCCATCATTCCCTTTGGTTTTGCTCTGGTTGGATCCAGTCAGATGTGGTTCAGAGCCAAGGCTTCCCTTGTATGAAAGATGATTATGGTACAAAGCATCATGAGCATGATTTTATTGGGTCTACTGCTTTCCTCAACTTTTGAAGCCCATATTCTTACTTCATGTAGTTGGCCTTGCTGTGATTAGTGCGCAAATCTTCAAAATGGGTAATTTAACACAGTATTGTTAATCAGGGTGGGTGATTCGATCCCGAAGCACCGGGGCCTATGTGTAGACCACCTACTGCTCCAAGTCACTCACATAACAGTGATGACTGACTTCAGCATTGGAGACATCTGCTGAGGATGTTTGTGATTGTCATTTTATTGCTGTCATAATAAACTGTGACGTTTTTCAGTGTAGTAGCTATTACCGCAGCCCTAAGTCGCATGTGAACGAGAACCTACTGTCTGCTGAAGGAACTTCCATTCTCGACCCACAGGAGCAGTAAATCTGTGTTGCGGGAGGATTTATCCTCTCCCTGTGCTCTTACGAACTTCCCGCTACATGGCCTTGCAATGGTTTCTGTGAGAATGCAGGTGTTGTTTCTGACAGTGGGAAATTGTGGGGACAAACCACCAAGAGACAAGCAAAATGATAAAAATCAATGCACTGCAGTCGGACTCGGAGACATTGGAGCCGAGAAGTGGGCTTGGTTGACATCAAAGGGCGTGTTCCAAGAAGGCCACAGGTAACATGATGTTTTCACTGTGCCCAACTGTGCATAAATCCATTGTGTTCGAGCTGCAATAAGAGAAAGATTTATATGTCTGTTTTGACTCTGCTGAAATGGAAAGGCAGGGGAAAACCGCTGTGCGTAAGGACTGCTGTGTGTGTTGCTACTCGTTGCAATAAGAGAAAGATTTATATGTCTGTTTTGACTCTGCTGAAATGGAAAGGCAGGGGAAAACAGCTGTGCGTAAGGACTGCTGTGTGTGTTGCTACTCGTTCCCGTGACAATACTCCAGGGGAGTCAAATTTAAAAACAAGCATTGCCATAGCCAATAGGTCTCGCCTTTGGGACCTTTATAAGTGTTTAGTTATCCAACACAATATCTTTGGTGCAACAAAATCATCTGTTGCATGGCTAAACATTATAAGGTCCCAAAGGCGAGACCTATTGGCTATGCCAGTGCTTGTTTATGTATAGTGGTTGGTTTGAACATGGTGCAGCACAATATCCTTGGTGCAACAACATCAACTGTTGCATGGCTAAACACTTATAAGGTCCCCAAAGGCAAGACCTATTGGCTATGCCAATGCTTGTTTAATTTTCTGCTCTTCTCTGGCTTTACTTGCTACAAAAATCAATACAATGAATACATCCTATTGCTATCACTGCCACTGAACTTTATCCAAATATTTCCCTTTTCAAACAAATCAGTGCGGGGTCTGGATGGACTAATGCATCCACTGTAGGGGCTAGAGCTAAAGCTCATGGTCACAGGTTCAAATTCTAGCGACTCCACTCAGCCTTTCATCCTTCTGAGGTCAATAAAAGGAGAACCATCGAGTTTGGTA
The DNA here is from genome assembly GCF_964263255.1 of Lissotriton vulgaris. Classification (NCBI taxonomy): domain Eukaryota; kingdom Metazoa; phylum Chordata; class Amphibia; order Caudata; family Salamandridae; genus Lissotriton; species Lissotriton vulgaris. The sequence continues at coordinate 739,550 of NW_028250360.1, read as the reverse complement.
ACAATAAACATCTGTTATTCAGCGCCAAGATACCCTTGTGTGAACGTGCGCTTTACAAATACACGGTATGTTAAAAGTAGTGTGGTGAAACACAAGAGGCGCGGGGTCCAGGAAAATATGATAAATCAGAGGGAGGGGCCAGGCTGGGAGAAGGATGGAAGAACAGGCCTGTCAAACCAACTTTAAATGGGGGAGGCAGAACTGACCCCGTGGAGGGCGGGGCCTGAAGTGAGGGACTGAGTGAGATTCGGGTTGAATAACAGTAAACCTACATCCTGCAAAGGGAGATTAGCAACTGTCATGGAAGCGGTCTCTGTTGTGCAAAGCACTGAACATGAGAACTGATCATTTAGATCTGGAGCCTGCAGGATTAATTCAGACAAAAAAGAAAGAGGGAGGGAACGGGGGGAGGGGCTAGAGGAGGGGGGAATTCCGCCAAAGAGAGAGGAAGCGCTGGGTTCTGTAGCACAGTGCTTGAGTAGTGCCTGTACACTCATAGCACCTATTACAAAGTGTTCAGACAGCAGAGCTAGCAGTTAGAGTGCACAGACAAGCTCAAGTTTCATATAGCAGCACTCTTTTGGTTACTCAGATCTTTGAAGACTAGACAACAGAGACAGTCATTACTACAGAGATTTTACAGTCGATGGTGTCAGATGAGTCCTGTATCTAGCTTGTTTTCACGTTTCTCGCTTTGGAGGGCTGTCTGAAAGACATGTGTTCCCGTCGTGGTAAGAGCTGGGAGTATGACCGCACTGCACGCTGTGGGTCACTCTGGCATGTAGCGACAGTATTGCACTGTACAAAGCTTCACAGCACCGGCTCATGTCCTGATAGAGTGTAAGGAGCGGCTGTCCTGTGCCAGAATCCAACCATGAGGCTTCTGTATATTAATGTGCACACGGACAGCATCACTTCTAAAGTAAAGAATGGAAAACAAATGATACTGCTCTTCAGAGAATAAAGCAGGCAATAACTCCACCTGTTCATGTAGCAACTCCATGAGGAATAAGCAAACTTTGCTTTCTGCATCGGATCGAAAACACGTACTTCTCTAAAATTCTCGACAGACCTCCAGTATCAACTACTTTTTATCGCGGACCACGGAGACGTTAGCAGCCCTATTAACAAGCCATAGTTGTTGCTTACTTATCTTATGCAACCAGCAACCATTCAGAAAGCCAATAGTCCTGACTTATTGAAGGTAAGATGTTGCTTGTTGTATCATATGTCTAGATTTATTGTGGGAACTAGAGACCTTTCAAACTATAACTCCAGTCACATGGTCAGACCACCCCCTGCTTGCTTCCCAACATAAAACAACACTATACGACTCATCTAAAACCACCTTACATCATCCACCTATCGGCCGTGGAACAAGCTCAATTTGGAACACTTAGAAACACAACTAACATCCAGTACAAATCTGGAAACAATAAATTCTGTCAAAAAATTGAGTGTCTTTAGGAAGCTTTTGACATCCTGATACCACTCAAAACCACACAGTAGAACAAAAGAAAAAAAGCACCTTGGAGAAACATAGAAATAAAAGACATAAAACAACAAATTAGAAAGCATCAACATACCTTGCTCAAAACAAACAACAAACAAGACAAACTTCACCTATAGAAAATTAACAGATTACACAAGTCCGCTATCAAAAAAGCTAAGAAAAGGTGCTATTCAGACAGAATTCAAAATGCTAAATGTGCAAATAAAGAATTCTATAAAATACTTAGTGAATTTCCCAAACCAAATTGCCTAGAAGGAACTCATCCTGTTACTCCAGGTTTCAGACAAACTGGCAAATCATTACACGGACAAACCAGACACATTGGAACTCTACTTAAAACAGAAACAAAGCACCAGCACTAACCTTTGTACATAACAATAATCCAAGAATACTCTAACCCAGCCTCTCCGTTCCTTCCAACAAATCTCACATGATGACTGACTGACTGAGTGGGTATTTCTAGAGTGCACTAATGCCGAGGCGTCTGTTATGGCTGTCTTTTTGCTAGCTCTTTGGAGATGGAGAATGATGGAGTGTGACTCCAGCCTATCACCCCCATAGCATAGGGATTAGGCCGATAGACAGGGACCCTGTCTTACATATATAAAGGCATTTCGTATAATTTCCCTTAGAGTAAGGCTTATGAATTTAAGTTAGGGGATAGATATATAAGTACTAGTCATGATTCACTCATTTGCTAACATGCCGATCTGTTTTTCATGGAGCTATGCATATTATGGGCTCCGTAGGCCTTAAACGAGACAGACTCCATTTTGCTTTCTGCCCGGTAGCTCGAGAAGGCTTTCTAGGTGAGAGTAATGTTTTAGTTTCAAGCTGTTGTTCGCTTGGAGAGAACCGGTTCAGGCTGACCCTTATCGAAGGAATGTATTTTTCTCCACTCCGAAGACACAACTTCAGGCCGGCCGGCTGGGAAAGTGTCCTTGGTACGGGGAGGTACAAGAATTTGGTGGGCGGCAGGTTACTGGCCGTGAATTTCCATGAAGGAACGGGCTTTGATATTAGCGAAGGTGTTAGTCTTTTTGTTAGTTAGTCCGTAGGCGGCATCTAGCCGTTAGCATCTCTGCCATTATTCATTTTCATGGTGGATGAGTCGCCATCTTTGAAGTCGGAGAAAGATTTAAGACCGAAACTCTCTGAGATAGACTGAACGAGAAGTAGCGCGGAGCGCACTGGTACAGAGAGAGAGAGAGACGGTAGCTAATAAACAGCAAGGTTCCGAGGTCCTGAGGGAGAGCAGACGAGGTTGAGCCTAGCGGTGCAGACGTGTACTTGTGACGGCTGAGGGTGACTGCAAGGCGAGCCAGGACCCAGAGATGAGACAGGAGCCTAGATGACTGCCGAGTCCAGACTTCCCACTAACCAGGTGATACCCACTCAATTTATGTAGGATGTGCACTCTAATCTTTACCTTTTTCTTGCAAATGTAATGCTGCATAGTAATGTGATTTATGTTTATTGTTAATAAATACCCTAATTCATATAGAATTATTGTGTGCCTGGTGCTCATGTTCAATCTTGATAAACCCGACTTCTAGTTAGGAGCTGTTTGGGTGAACGGATGAGAAATCCCGATCAGGTAAATGGTGACTGAATAAGGAGGGAGTGGGTGGATCTTTGATGCCAAGAGCAGGGAGTACACTACATAATCTGAAACCATATTCAAAGTTATTACTGTAGTTTTATTCCAGGTAGACCACTGAGACAATACCCCCGAATAATGGTTCATAGGAATGTGGTCGTCGTTGATATGCGGCGTTAGTGATAACACTGGGTGGGAGACCAGTGGGAATACCCACCAGATTGTGGCTTGGATAAGTGAGAACGCCAGGGAGGATACTGGCGCTTAGTTTCGCCAGATTGCGAACAGTTTGGAAAAGGGAGCATTGGGTTCTGCAGGCCCGTGTGTAGACACACCGGATTGTGTGTCAGATCTGCCCTAGGGTAGAACGGTCTGGGTCGGGGTGACCGCGAGGCCAACTGATGTGAATAAGATATTGTAGAAAATCCGTACATACATATATTGTCATTCCCCGTCCTTAGGTGCGACCTGTATATTTATTTGTATATCTACTCATTGTGAATACGATCTGAGGAGGGAAGGTGAGTACGTTTTGGCTGGGTCGCAGGGGCCCCTGGGGGCTGATCCCATCTAAACAGAAAATCCAGCCATTACATCTGGCGTCACGAACTGTTTACGAAGCCTGTGTGCATTGTGTTGTTTTAATCTCGTTGGTTTGCGCTCGGCTTGTACGTATGAAATTTTGTTTATAATTGCGTATATAGTTTTTGCGTGTCATTATGTTTGCGAAAAAATCAACGTCGGTTTTCAAATTACCGATCCAGATTCCCGGCTGGGAATCTACGCCTTACGAGGCTTTGGCCCGTGAGTGGGCTGATTCTACTGGTTTGAGTGAAAATTGGTCTTCATGCTTGGAGCAGGCGGAGCCTGCCGATGTGGTGTCATGCCTACAGAAAGCGCCAGTAGTGAAGGGTGATGAGCTTCCTATTTTAGGACGCAGAGGGTGGATTGTTCTTAATGCATATAGAATATTGCATGAGAGGTTTGTTCAACTACAGAAACAGTTTAAAGATTCGGAAGGACAGTGTGTCGAGTTGCAAAATGCGCACACTTTGTTGCGTTGTCAAAACAAATTGCTTGCCGATAAACTTGAAACATATCAGACCATTGCCGAAAGAGCTGCGGTCCGTATTGCACGATATAAATATAAACATCGTCGTGGACGTGTGTCTTCACGCAAGGTGCGTATGATTGTAGCGAAAGCTGGAATGGATTGGAACCCCGACGAGTGGGACGGTAATATCTGGGATTCTCATACTTCTGACTCCTCGGCAGAGGAGGGTGACAAGCGCGAGTCTTCTCGCTCCGGACGTGATTGTAAATCTGCTTCATGCATTGATTTGACTCCCGATTGTGACCGTGCTCGTTCTTCCCGTGTGGATGACGTAGCTTGCCCTGATTGTTCTGTTAAATCTAAGATGCGGGCTTCCTCGGAAGCTCTTCCCGCAGTCTCTGCTCACCCGATTTTTCGACGAAAATTACAACAAGCCCCTGGTAATCCGGGTGGTATTGCTCTCGATTGTATGGAAGATTTTACTCAGCAGGAGATTAGTGACATCCTACAACGATTTAAACAACGGCCTGGTGAGGCCTTGCTTACCTGGATGGTGCGTCTTTATGATCTTGGCGCTGCCGGTATTATGCTTGATGCTGTTGATTGCTTACGATTTTGCTCTTTAAGTTCTGATTCTACGATTCAGGACCATTTTCGGAATTATAATGGTGGTGTTCAAATTTCTTTGCTCCAGCTTGCGTCTGAGGGCTGTAATCATAAATATCCAACTGAATCTGATTGGCCTACTGATGAAAAACCGTGGTATACTCTGCGCGATGCGTCGCAACGTTTGAAGGAGGAGGTCATGAAAACGTGTATCTTCCTTAGTACTGCTGACAGGTTATTGGATGGTCTTTTAACATCTTCTGTGCGTAACCGCATTATACGTACTTCCCCTGTTGCTTATAAGCAGGTCATGATGACACTATTGATTAATCAAACTGGCAATCCTTTGTCTGCTGTGCTCGAGTCTGTTCGTCAGCTTGGTGAGCTGGGTGAATGGTTTAAACCTGAAAGACAATCCCGACCTGAGGGTCGTACTGGTGGGGACTATAAGTTCTCTAGACGTGACATGTTTCTTGCTCTCATTGCTGATGGTGTCAAAAGGGAAGACATTGATGGCGAGCCTAATAATCGCTTATGGGACATGTTTCGTAAGCGTGGTTTGGATCGTAAGGAGGGTGCCCGCCGTGTGCGAAAGAATGAGTATGACCGTGGTTCGGATGACAGTGGTGATGAGAGGCGACGTGTGAATTTTGATCGCCGTGATGATCGGCGCTATGAACGTGATGGATCCCCCCGTCGGAATGATGGGAGGGGGAGAGAGGATGAGCGTGAAAGGGGTAGAGATGATCGTGTTTCTGACAGACGACGAGATGCAAGGAGTTACTCCCCTGACATGAGAAAGAGAGAGGATCGTAACAGACTCTCTGACCGTAATTCACAACTTTTTGAATCTGACACTAATCCGTTTCGTACTGGAGACGGATATGAACAAGAAATCCTAATACCAAAGAAAACTGAGAACATTTACCCTGATCTGTCTTGGTTGACGGAACGCAGGAAAAATGACTAGGAAATAGGTCAAGCTCCGGTACGCAAGTGGGCCCACAGAGATTACAGACCCTATGTAGATATTGAGATTTTTTGGAAACATCGTAATATCCAAAGGGCCCGAGCGTTGGTTGATACTGGGGCGGAGGCCACTTTAATTCATGGTAAGTCGAGAAAATTTCATGGACAGTCTTTTACAATTACCGGTCTGGGTGGTAAAGAGACACCCGCAGTTCAAACTGCACTCGAAATTAAAATTGGTAGGATTCCTCGTAGAGAATACTCTGTGTTGGTTGTGCCACTTTTGGAATACATTATTGGAATTGACATTTTGAAAGGTATGACTTTGCATTTGGATGATGGATGTTATCAATTTGGTTCACGACAGTACATTTCGACCAGACCCGTACGGGTTGGCCGTTTACGCATGCCACCTATTAAGATCCCTTTAGCGACGAAAGTGATTTCTCAGAAACAATATCGCATTCCAGGTGGTCATGAAGAAATTACAGCTACGATTCAGGATTTGGTTGACGCGGGAGTCATTACTCCGGTCACATCTGCTTGGAATAATCCTGTTTGGCCCGTGCGCAAAAGTGACAACTCTTGGCGCATGACTGTTGATTATCGAGAATTGAACAAACACACACCTAAATTGACTGTTGCAGTACCTGACATTGTTACACTGATTCAGAGAATTCAAAAGCATCCAGGTACATGGTATGCTTCCATTGATATTGCTAATGCATTCTTTTCAATTCCGATTGCCCCCGAATGCCAGGAACAATTCAGTTTCACATGGAATGGACGTCAAAAATGACGTTCCGGAGTCTTCCTCAAGGCTATGTACATAGTCCTACGATCTGTCACCGGCTGGTGGCGGAACATTTGTCTGAAGTATCCACGAATCCACAAGTTCAGATTTGTCATTATATTGACGACATTTTGATTCAAGGTGAAACGCAAGACCAGGTACAATCCCATTTAGATCAAATCATTGATTGTTTGCGAGCAAAAGGTTGGGAAATTAATCCTGACAAATTACAAACTCCATCCCAAGCTGTAAAATTTCTAGGAATTAATTGGCATGAGGGTCACAGAGAGGTGATTCCACAGGTTAAACGAAAAATACTTGATTTTGCTGTTCCCAGAAACAGGAAAGAGGCGCAATGCTTTATTGGATTGTTTGGATTTTGGCGTCAGCATATTCCCCATTTGAGTCAGATCTTGGCTCCATTGTATCGAGTCACTCGTAAAAAGAATGCGTTTGAATGGGGTGAACCTCAACAGACTGCTTTTAATTTGGCTAAAGAAGCTATTCAGTATGCTTTGGATTTGTGGCCTGTGAGTGACGGTGATGTGGATTTGAATGTGTCCGTGGAAGGCCTGTATGCCAATTGGAGTTTGTGGCAAAAGCAGGGCAGACAAAAAGTGCCATTAGGTTTTTGGACCAAAAAGTTGCCAGAGGCTGGTGAGCGTTACTCACCTTTTGAAAAACAGTTGCTTGCTTGTTATTGGGCTCTGGTGGATACCGAGCAATTGACCCTAGGCCATGCTGTGATTTTGAGGCCTGAAATTCCCATTATGCAATGGGTTTTGAGTTCACCGAAGTCCCATCGACTTGGACATGCTCAGGAGGCTAGTGTGATTAAATGGAAATGGTACATTCAGGACAGGGCACGTGTGGGTCCGAAAGGTGTGGCGGTTTTACATGAGCGAGTGGCGCAGGCGCCCTCCAATGAGGCTGAAAGTGAGTGTTCGGTTCCCGTAGTGCAGGAGTCTCCCGTGAAGTGGGGTAAATCATTTGATGATCTGTCCGCGGAGGATAGAAAACATGTGTGGTTTACGGATGGTTCTGCGAAGTTCATTGGTGACAAAAGACATTGGAAATCTGTTTCTTATAACCCAACTACAAAGAAATTGTTATGTACAACTGGAGATGGTAAGAGTAGTCAATATGCTGAACTCTATGCGGTTTATCAGGTTTTGAAACAAGAGTTACCAGGTACATGTCATATTTTCACTGATTCTTGGTCCACTGCAAATGGACTAGCGGTGTGGCTGCCAACATGGCATTCTCATAATTGGGAACTTCATTCTAAGGAGTTATGGGGTAAAGAGTTGTGGCAAGAAATTTGGGAATTGCTTCCGCAGAGTACTGTAACAATCTTTCACGTGGATGCTCATACTCCAATCGACTCCCTTGACAAATTTTTTCATAATATTGCAGATGAACAGTCTAAAATTTCTGAGGCAGTGGTTGACATGCAGGATTCTGATTTGGCGGGATTGGCGAAGTGGGCCCATCAGAAAGCAGGACATTTTGGAGAGAAAGCCACTAACAGGTGGGCTGCCGATAGAGGAATTCATATTCCCTTTTCTTTAATTAAAGATGTCATTCTACATTGCCCCATTTGCCAGCATTCTAGAAAGAAAGAGGTGCCTCAAATTGTTCGAGGCCACTTACATCGAGGTAAATTGCCCGCCCAAATTTGGCAGATTGATTATATTGGTCCGCTCCCTATGAGCAGAAACTGTCAATACATTTGTACAGTGGTTGATACTTATAGTGGCCTTTTGGTCGCTTTCCCTTGCAAGAATGCTACCCAAGTGAATACCATTAAAACCCTGGAGCTCATTATTTTGTACTATGGTGTCCCATTCCAGATTCAATCAGACAATGCATCCCACTTTCGTGGAAGATTGGTGCAGGAATTCTGTACGGAGAACAATATAGATTGGGTGTTTCATATTCCATATTACCCTCAAGCTTCAGGACTGATTGAGAGAATGAATGGCTTGTTGAAAGAACAGTTGCGCAAGTTGACTGATGACCGTTACAGCCAGTGGAGAGATGTCCTACTTCAAGCTTTGTTAATTTTAAATAATCGTCCTTTATTACATGCTGAATCTCCTTTGATGCGTTTGTTTCCTCCACATATTGATGCAAAACCTAATTCTGTTTCGAAAACTGTCACATATTGGGAAATTACCCCCGGTGCTTTGGCTCCATGTAGAGCAACCCCAGGTTCCGCAGGCCTTGACCTGTATGCATTAAATGATGCACAATTTCCAGGAAAAGATCGAATCATTGTTGAGACTGGCATTGGTGTCTCTATACCTGCCGGTAGTTTTGGATTAATTGCCCCTAGATCTGGCCTGGCCCTGAAAGGTGTACAAGTACTCGGAGGAGTAATTGACAGTGATTACCAGGGAGAGATTAAGGTTCTCTTGCTTAATAGCAGTGAGACTGACTTATTAATCAAAAAGTCTGACCGTGTTGCTCAGTTACTGATTATGCCTGTCTTCAGTGGTGAGATCAAGAAAGGCTCTGCCCCAACGTTGCTAACTGTGCGAGGACAAAAAGGCTTCGGATCGTCTGATCTTCCTGGAGCTAAAATATGGGTGCAATCGCCTAAAAATCCTCCTGAACAGGCTGATATTATTGCGACCGGTCATGACAACACCGTTTTGGTGATGAAGCCAGGGAAAGATGGCTGGGAAGCTGTCCCAGCTGATAAATGTTACTTACGAGAATGATTAAGGCCTGTATTTGTATTGTTTCAGATCATTCTTTGGACTGCTGCTGCAGGATGTGTCGGCGTTGGACTCCTTTTGGCTTGCTACGCCGGGAGAGGAGAGGATCCACCGACGCCGGTTGATGGAATTATAAGAGCCACGCGGTCTGCGTGGCGTTCGTCTTCAAATTTCTGGGTCACACTCGCGAAGCGGGTGACGAACTCTCCGCATTTTTGCCTCACTCCTATGAAGAGTGTTACGGACATTCTAGCGACCTGTTTGGTAGCTGTCCCTGCATCCACTGAGACTTTGCGCCATGTGTTTAATGTATCCAATGCCCGACCTAATGTTATTCTGGGCGATTTTGCGGCCCACGAGTTCTGTCCCTCATGTACTCTTCTTCCGGACCTTGATATCCCTATTATTTCCAGAATTACTACTTTTAATATTACCCCTGGTGACCTTTGCTTCGTGATGACCTGTAATCCTAAGGCTATTACCGAGTGTTTGCATTTGAAACTCCAAGCCGCTACTACTTTTTCATTTCATCAACGTTTGTTATGTTTAAAGAGACTTCCTAATTCATGCCTTTCAGTGAAGAACAATATGACCTGTAAACGTTTAGTAGTAGCAACTAGCCATTATCGTTCAATGTTATTGCCGGCTGGATGGCTCTTTTCCTGCGGGAATTCATCTTGGCCCTATATTCCTGCAAATATTTCTGGTGGCCCATGTGCCATCACTAGATTAAGTTTGCTAATGTTTTCTTCACATCCTCCTTCCCATTCCCGTATTGTTCGTGACTCAATGTCATTACATGAAGATTGTGATTCCTCTGTTCATCTTTATTCCAGATCAGAATATCTTGGTTTAGCTTTTTCTATTATTGGTGTTCCAGCATTGGCCGTTTATAATGCCAAAACAATCGGAAAAATGGCCTGCTGGATGGTGAAGTCTATAAATCAAACGTCTACTGTTTTATCAGATTTATTATTAGATTCCCAAGGTGAACGTAGAGCTATTTTGCAAAACCGTGCAGCAATCGATTACTTGTTGTTAAAACATGGGCACGAGTGCTCTGATTTTGAAGGTCTATGCTGTTTTAATTTGTCTGACCACTCTAAAGATATCCAGTCCCACATTAACAAACTCCACGACTTGACTGCAGAAATCAGAGAACATATAGATCAGGGTTTCTTTGACTGGCTTTTTAATTGGCTCCCTGACATGCATTTTATGCAACAAATTTTAGGGGGGGTGATTGTTGCTGTTTGTATCCTTATAGCAATTTGTTGCTTTATTCAGTGTATCCCTTCCCTGCTACAATTTTTTAGACTTAGTAAGGGTCGTAGATCAGTTAATTTTGTCTCATATTATTCCTCTACTGACGTTAGTTCTATTTAGTTTGTGGTTAATAGACTGGAGTCAAGGGGTGTAATGTTATGGCTGTCTTTTTGCTAGCTCTTTGGAGATGGAGAATGATGGAGTGTGACTCCAGCCTATCACCCCCATAGCATAGGGATTAGGCCGATAGACAGGGACCCTGTCTTACATATATAAAGGCATTTCGTATAATTTCCCTTAGAGTAAGGCTTATGAATTTAAGTTAGGGGATAGATATATAAGTACTAGTCATGATTCACTCATTTGCTAACATGCCGATCTGTTTTTCATGGAGCTATGCATATTATGGGCTCCGTAGGCCTTAAACGAGACAGACTCCATTTTGCTTTCTGCCCGGTAGCTCGAGAAGGCTTTCTAGGTGAAGAGTAATGTTTTAGTTTCAAGCTGTTGTTCGCTTGGAGAGAACCGGTTCAGGCTGACCCTTATCGAAGGAATGTATTTTTCTCCACTCCGAAGACACAACTTCAGGCCGGCCGGCTGGGAAAGTGTCCTTGGTACGGGGAGGTACAAGAATTTGGTGGGCGGCAGGTTACTGGCCGTGAATTTCCATGAAGGAACGGGCTTTGATATTAGCGAAGGTGTTAGTCTTTTTGTTAGTTAGTCCGTAGGCGGCATCTAGCCGTTAGCATCTCTGCCATTATTCATTTTCATGGTGGATGAGTCGCCATCTTTGAAGTCGGAGAAAGATTTAAGACCGAAACTCTCTGAGATAGACTGAACGAGAAGTAGCGCGGAGCGCACTGGTACAGAGAGAGAGAGAGACGGTAGCTAATAAACAGCAAGGTTCCGAGGTCCTGAGGGAGAGCAGACGAGGTTGAGCCTAGCGGTGCAGACGTGTACTTGTGACGGCTGAGGGTGACTGCAAGGCGAGCCAGGACCCAGAGACGAGACAGGAGCCTAGATGACTGCCGAGTCCAGACTTCCCACTAACCAGGTGATACCCACTCAATTTATGTAGGATGTGCACTCTAATCTTTACCTTTTTCTTGCAAATGTAATGCTGCATAGTAATGTGATTTATGTTTATTGTTAATAAATACCCTAATTCATATAGAATTATTGTGTGCCTGGTGCTCATGTTCAATCTTGATAAACCCGACTTCTAGTTAGGAGCTGTTTGGGTGAACGGATGAGAAATCCCGATCAGGTAAATGGTGACTGAATAAGGAGGGAGTGGGTGGATCTTTGATGCCAAGAGCAGGGAGTACACTACATAATCTGAAACCATATTCAAAGTTATTACTGTAGTTTTATTCCAGGTAGACCACTGAGACAATACCCCCGAATAATGGTTCATAGGAATGTGGTCGTCGTTGATATGCGGCGTTAGTGATAACACTGGGTGGGAGACCAGTGGGAATACCCACCAGATTGTGGCTTGGATAAGTGAGAACGCCAGGGAGGATACTGGCGCTTAGTTTCGCCAGATTGCGAACAGTTTGGAAAAGGGAGCATTGGGTTCTGCAGGCCCGTGTGTAGACACACCGGATTGTGTGTCAGATCTGCCCTAGGGTAGAACGGTCTGGGTCGGGGTGACCGCGAGGCCAACTGATGTGAATAAGATATTGTAGAAAATCCGTACATACATATATTGTCATTCCCCGTCCTTAGGTGCGACCTGTATATTTATTTGTATATCTACTCATTGTGAATACGATCTGAGGAGGGAAGGTGAGTACGTTTTGGCTGGGTCACAGGGGCCCCTGGGGGCTGATCCCATCTAAACAGAAAATCCAGCCATTACAGCGTCTTTGCGCTGTGTAGTGTGAGTAACAGTAACAAGATTACAACAGACGTCCAAAAAGCCAGGTCTTGATGTGCTTACGGAAAACCTGATGGTTGGGTATCAGCCTAAGATGTATAGGTAACGTGTTCCACAACTTGGCGGCTAAATGAGAAAAGCGCTTGCCACCCCATCTTGCCCTTTTGAGCTTGAAAGTATTGACCAGACCCACGATGAATTAATGGACCTGGTCAAAGCAAGCAGGCCTGCCAGCAGCCCTTCTGACCCGTGTCCACCACAATCTTTCAAGACAAGTCTTTTAAGAACTTCTGCTGCCACTCCAGAAAGAATCACCATCAACAATTCCTTAGCTACCGGAGTGTTTCCAGAAGAACTCAAAAAGTCACACATATGCCCTTTACTGATGAAAACAAACTTGGACCGGCTTGACCCTGACAACTACAGACCCATTAAAAGTGGACCTTTCCTGGGCAAACTGATAGAAAGAGCAATTCATTGAAGAGAATGACATACTTTCAGACTTCCAAAGAGGATTACATCCAAGAGAAGGCACTGAATGTGCCTTCCTTGCCATCTGGGATGACCTGAAGAATACAGTAGACGACAACGGGGTTGCAGCGCTACTCCTTTTGGACCTCTCGGCTGCCTTTGACACGGTTGACCATGACACTCAAACAATGACTATGAAGCCGGCATAGAGAGAACTCCTCTAGACTGGATCACGTCCTACCTTTGAAACAGAACTAATGTCATCCATACACCACCTTTCTCATCCAAACCATACTCCACAAAAGTAGGGGTCCCTCAAGGCTCTATCATACAGCCCATGCTTTTCAACATCTACATGAAGTCATTACTGGTACTGATCAATCAATTTCACCTCACGTGCTATAACTATGCAGATGACACGAAAATACTCCTTCAACTGGAATGCCCCAAAGACATTGGAAAATCCCCAATTTTCAGTTGTCTCAGAACCGTGGATCAGTGGATGACTTGGAGCCATCTCAAAGTGAATGCTTTCCAAAATGGAAACATGACCCGCTTGCCGCCTGGCCTGATGAACTAGGATCACCGCCTAAAGTATCGAAGGAAGTAAGAAACCTTGGAATGACCATGGACTCTAAACTATTGATAAATGCCCAAGTGGATAAACTAGCAAGATCAAGCTTTGTCACTATAAAAACGCTGCAATGAATTTTCCCTCATTTGATAATTTTTCACAAGGTCCAAGCAACCAACTCCCTTGTTCTGTCCAAACTCGATTACGCCAATAGCCTCTACCACAAATTACCTTTAACAACCATAAAAAGAGTACAACGGATTCAGAACTCGGCTGCCAAACTACTCTTGCATATCAAACCGCGAGACCATATCTCACCAGCCTTGAAAGCCCTGCATTGGTTAAAGGTTGCCAGAAGATCCACGTTCAAGCTACTTTCTATCACCCACAAAGCAATACATGGAATTTGATCGCTCTTCATCAGGAATAAAATCACCAAACACATTCAACAAAGGAACCTATCTTAATAAAAAGATCTGCTAAGAAAAAAACAAAGAAACACCTGCTCTAGAGGGGCATCTCACCTCAAAATCCCAAGATACAAGAAAAAACCATGGGTGGCACATCCTTCTCTATTCAAGCAGCCAAACTATGAAACTCTTTACCCCCCAACACAAGATCCGCCGACAACCACCTTATCTTCAGAAAACTACTCAAGAATTCGCTCTTCCCCACATAAGCACCATACGCAAACGGAAATTTGCAGCATATCCTTCTGTATATAAGCATTTATTTTCACTATAGATATGTACCTATCTCTGTGTATTGCTTTGTATAAACATAGAATAATTTTTATATAAAAATAAAAAAATATTTGGTCTATATGTACTTGCTTCCATTGTGCATCTATGTCCCATGTACTTGGATCTGTTTGTTTGTTACTTCCCCCCCAAAAAAGCATATCCAATGCACTACCCTATTTCTTATCCTGTACCTCTATCAATATCTTTAATCTACATGTACTTACCTCCTTTATGCATCTATATACTTTCAATGTACTTATGTATCTATATATTTATCACTTTCTTCTAATTTAGCATTTCCAATGCACTACCCTATTTTTCAGCCTATACTTCTCTCAATATATCTTGTAGCCCAACTTTCTGACTCATCTCAAACTTCTTTCTACAACTCTTTCCTTGCACTACCCTATCTCTCACCCTATACATCTATCAATATATTCTTTACATCCACTCTCTTTTATTCCAAAGCCAATACCACTACTATGATCCCTAAAATAACCCTTTCTAGACTCTCCTCTATTCAACTCCTCCTTGCATCATCTGGCACCTCTTTTTACTATACCGATCCCGCAAAACAAACCTTTCTAAACTCTTCCCTCTGACTCTTCCCCTCCAAAACTCATTTTACTCACCCAAAAGCCACCTCCTCCTGCTATGACCTCCAAAAAATAAATAAATCCAAACCCTTCACTATTCTATCACTCGACTATCCCTTTCAATCAAAATAAGACTAACATGTTCACTTCTCATATTCCATATTCCACTATACTAATTTACCACTAATCTTTTATGGGTCCCAAAGTAGCGCGCTACTCTCCAATCGCGAGTTTCAACACCCCATAAGGGTTACAAGCGCTATATAGTTGCAAACCTTTTTCCCTTTGCTACCCCTCCCCAACCCTTCTAAATCCAAATAACTGTCTAACATAGCCACCACTCAAATTACTTTCATGTTTTACCATACTAATTCAACACTAATCCTTATGGGTTCCAGAGTAGCATGCTACTCGCCAAAAAAAAGCGCTTCTAAACACCATCAGGGTTAGCAAGCGCCATATAAATACAAACCTCTTTCCCTCTTGTATCCCACTTCCCACCCTTCTCTATCCAAATAACTGAATAACATATCCACCACTCAAATTACTTCATATTTCACTATACTATTTTCAACACTATCCTTAATGTGTTCCGGACTAGCGTGCTACTCGCCAGTAAAGCACTTCAACACCCATCAGGGGTAACAGGTGCTATATGAATGCAAACCTTTCTTCCCCTTCTATCCCTCTGCTATCCTTCTCACTCCAAATAACTGACTAATATCCACCACTCAAATTACTTTCATATTTCACCTTACTAATTCACCACTAATGCTTTATGGGTTTCCGGAGTAGCGTGCTACTCGCCCCAAAAAATAAATAAAAAGTGCATTAATCCCCATATGGGGTAACAATTGCTATACAATAAATGCAAAGCTTTTTACCTCTACTATCCTTCTGCTATCCTTCCGAATTAATTAACTGACTAACCTATCCACCACTTAAAAGTTACTTTTATGTCTCACTATACTAATTCAACACTAATCCTCTATGGGTCCCACAGTAGTGTGCTACTCGCCAAAAAAGCGCTTCGACGCCTCGCCAGGGGTAGTAAGCGCTATATAAATGCAATTATAATACACTACAATACAATATATCTGGATGTAATGACGGAAGCAGCCAGATAGAAGTCAGGTGGCACACTATGCTAAGCACACATTTTTGGCTTAAGTGTTTTTAAGTCATGCCCTTAATTACATTGGCCACTCCCCTTTGAGAGACCCCCCAGTTTTTTCACCCCACTTAAAGCCCTGAGTGTGTGTGTGTGTGTGCGCGTGCGTGTGTGTATGTGTGTTTTGTAAATGAGTTAAAAGCTATGGAAATACATACCTAGATGTATGTATGTAGTGTGCACTGGGCCCACTGTACACCTTAAGCAGGGCTGGGACTTGTGAGCTGTGGGGTACTACAAGGTTTCTGCACTAAAAACATCAACCCATAAGTACACATCCACTCCCTGAGGAGTGCGTGCATCTCTCTGCAGGAAGCGCCTCAAGACTCAGAAAGCATTTTGTGATGCATCACACGCGTCTGTGATCAGCAGATTAGACGCAGAGTTCTGACCACCTGAGCCTCTTTACTAGTAGTACACCCTGTGCAGGCTCTTGGACAGAAAATCGGCCAGGCACTTACTTAACAAGACCAGCCCCTGCCATCTAAAGACCCCAAGGAATCCGTTTTTTGAGTGCAGGAATCGGGAGATTACCCTTAAAAATGTAGTATCCCAAAGGAATCAAGATTGTTGGCATGCATGCTTATTGTGTGTAGAACTGGCAGGTACTTGCATACAATACGTATCTCATTTCTATGACACGTACGCCTATTTTCGCTACAACATCGCCATCAACGTTAGTAGTGGTGAAACTATGTAGCTTGCACAACTCATAATAATAATATCACGCTGGCGTATAGGTATTGAATGGTAGGAAAGTGTTGAGACATTGGATTGTTGTTTATTAGGTGTGGGCTGCCCAAGACTGTATTGTTCCTTAGGATTGGCTGAAAAAATGCGAGCAATTGCTACAGGTCATATCAGCGACATCACTTTCTGGGCTCCACGGCCTTCCATTCTACCAATCGTTGAGTGCTGCGGTGCCAACTTTTTTAGCCCCCGCCTACTATGTCGTAGTACCAGAGTACTCAGCGTCCAATTACATGGTCTTTGTGGCTGTACAATGTTGGCTCCTGCAGCTCTCCTCTTCGGGCGTCTGTCGCTGTTACAAGCGAGGTGATTGTGGTGCGACTGTCACAATTTAAGTAAGCAGTCAAGTCCTGGGTGGGAGAGTGCTCACCACGCTTTGTGCTTCCCCTGGTAGGTTAGCTGGACTGCTGCTGTCCCCCCGCTCTGCATGTATTGGTAGCCGGACTAGCAAGGGAGGTCAAATTCCTAACTTGTGCTGTCTCTGCCTCCCGATGTGAATTGTGAATACGCCACTGTTTTGTCACCCATGCATAGGCTGTAAAGCATTGCGCGCATGTGAGACAAAAGAGTGCGAATTGACCCACCAATCACACGCCAAACAAGCATTTCATAGTGCAATAGGACGCGTTTTTACGCAAAACCCATTGCATTGGAAATGGGAGGGTGGCGGTCCAGGAAGGCACAAATGGGAGTGGGGGGAAGAAGGTGGGGGCAAAAAGTCACAGACTGCGGGAGGAGGAGGGGGGACACAGGAGCAAAAATAGTTTTGGAGTAAAGAGGCCAAACGCCATAGAAGGATATAAATGACAACATGGCCATCAGGAGGAGGGACTAACAACCTGAAAACAAATCAAAATGCTGAATTTAAGATTGAAGTCAAGGAAAAACATAGGCAGAAATTGGGCGTAGCTTCCCCCCACAATACTGTATAAAGGATCTCTCGACGAGACAGCGCACGCGCTGCCTAGCCGAGACCTAAAAAGGTGGGGCATTCATTCAACCATTAGCCATTTGGAGGCTAAGATTTTTAAATGACAAACAAAAAAGCCAATCCAAAGCATGGGATGGGTCAGACCCCACAAAGTACATTCAGCAGATTGCCTGACAGCCAAATGCTGTTTTGGCTCAATTTAAAGAGGGGACAAAAGCAATCTGGTGAACTACAGACCTATCAGCCTAATCGATATTGCACAGAAAATATTCTGTAGGCATCTGCTGGAGTGGCTTCTTGAATGGATGAGGGAAGGGACTATCCTGTCCCCCCTGCAGGCAGGTATTAGAGAAAATATGTGTACCAAGGACCAACTGTTCCGTTTTTATTCATTTTATGGAAATATGTGACAATTAAAAGGGAACATGTATATGTTGTGTTTGTGGACCTGGGTGCCGCATTTGATCTAGTCCCTCGAGAGAAACGTTGGGCATCTCTGAGCAAAAAAGGGGTCCCAAGTAAATTACTGCAGATAATCATAAAACTTCACAGGGATAACTACGCCCAAGTCAGATGGGTGGAGGGAGGGTGGACTGACTGATCGGAGCAGGGTGATCAGAGGAGTGCATCAAGGATGTGTACTTTCACCCTTTACATTAATGGATTGATAGATTCACTAACTGTCTGTAGAGGCGACCCCCCTAAGTTTGCTGGTCAAGTAGTGGCATTGTTGCTTTTTGCTACTGTTACCCTACTGATTTCCAGGACCCGGATGGAGCTACATAATTTAGTGGATCGGTTTGGGGCACCCTGTGAGGAATTTTGACTGGACATTAATATCATGAAAACTAAATTGATGTTATTCAACCCACATACGTCCTCTAGGGGTGTGATAAAGCTGGGCTCCACTTCATTAGAGCAGGTGAAGCAATTCAACTATCTGGGGGTTTGGTTAACTAATTTACTATCATGGGCCCCACAAATTGCAAAAAGGCAGTTCTCACTCAACACATCAGCTCTGTTTTAGTCAAACAAATTGAGAAATTAAATTTATAGACCAGTGGCCCAAGTAATCCAAGTGTTCCAATCTAAGGGCATTGGAGCTGCATGGTATGGAGCTGAGTTATAGGGGCCAGAATAATGTAGGGGTCATTGATAAGAACAAAAATTATTTTATGAGATCACACATGATTGCTTTCAGGCCTCTTGCATACTCAATTTGAGTCTGGCCAAACAATACACCACTCCCCAGAAAAGAATCACTACTGGATGTATTAACACTATACACTAGAGCAGAGGTCTTCAATCTGTGGGGCGCGATCCCAAGGGGGGCCATGGAGTCATGGGAAGGGGGTCACGCTCTTCCTTTGCTAAAAGAAAAGATTCCAGGCAGGGTAGTTAAAATGCTTTCCCTGGAGCGTTATTCAGGGACTCTCCTGTGCTGGGAAACAGAAGCCAGGCAGAGAGTTAAACACACCTTTCTTCCAGTGTACTGCTGGCCTCATAGAATTGCAAATGTGCACAACGAGTTAATCTGCAAATGTAAAGGATTTGCCCATTAACTCGTTGTGCACATTTGCATTTCTTTCAATTCTCTGCCTTGGCTTTGATTTCTCAGGAAAGGAGAGTGCTGTTGAAGTTCATTTATTGAATCACTTGAAACCTTTTGAGAGTTAGTGCACAGAGTTAACTGAGCTGTGAAGTGCATCCTTTTAATTGTCATTGTATTTACATAGCTTTTACTATGCCTGAGAATGTGTTGAAGGGACCTAAAACACGTATGCATGTTTTAAATATGATGAATGATGTTCAGCTACCCCCAGTTACATGCAGCAATAAATGCCAAGCTGTCAGCATCCCATGAAATATAATATGGTTTTCCTCTAATGCCGTCCAATAAAGTTGCAGCCCATGCATAACAGCTATTATACCAAGGGCCACTAGAATTATGTGATTGTGAGGCCGCAGCAATTTTAGCATGAAGTATAGATTTTGCGCATTTGCCATATAATCCATCATGTGCCACATAATCTTCTGATTTTAACCCCAAAAAAATATTTATTCAAAAGGTTCAAAAGTTACTAAAAAGCAGCAACAGGTGTTGACGCTTAATAGAAGGCCATTTGTAAAGCTGTGCTGGTCACCTTTTTGTTGCTTATTTCTATATGTGGGTGTTAAACTGGTACTAATGAGGTGCAACCACAGATTGACCATTTCTCTGGTGAACATTTATGGTTGTCAATGATATGGAGTTCCAAGTTCTAGAAATTTTTGTTAGGTCCATAAGCCTAAAAAATGTTGATACAGATTGACCATTTCTCTGGTGAACATTTATGGTTGTCAATGATACGGAGTTCCAAGTTCTAGAAATTTTTGTTAGGTCCTTAAGCCTAAAAAATGTTGATGGGGGGTCTCGGCCTCAAAATGTTTGAAGACCACCGCACTAGAGAGAGCATACCATGGCTGAATTTTATCAAGTGTTGGTTGTATAAACTGGGTATGAGTGTGTTTTGGACTAATCCCAGCAGTATACAAAAAAGAACCTTTCCCATCCTTAAAAAGAGATATTGACTTTATAAATACAAAGAAAAACACTCTTCACGACGGCTGACCAAAGGTTCAGCACATTCTGTTAAAATGTAAGAGTCCTGTGCATCAAATGTCGGAGCCTGCTGTAGTTGAGCTCCACTGGAAACCAGAAACAGTCAATTCTTAGAGAATGGAAGGTGCACCAGGAATGAAGTCAAAGCCATAGAAGTAAGTCCATCAAATTCCTTTATTATACAGGGTAGTAAAAAATGGGCATCAGCCAACGAGTTTCATTCCAATGAACGAACTTCATCAGGGCTGTGTATACAGAGTGGAATATCCAACACGTTTTCAAGTTTATATCAGAAATCAACAGGTAGTAATTCACAATACGGGTCCAAAGGCATCAGATTCAGCCTTGTAGTCTGGATATTCTCCTTCCCAATGTCCGGAAAGTACGCCCGATGTAAAGTGTCTTTTACACTTTACATCGGGCATATTTGCCAGACATTGAAAAGGAGAATATCGAGACTACAAGGCAGGATATTCCATAATAATCTTTGGTCCCTCCAAACGACCCAGGAAGCTCGCACAGTATAGAGGTGCATGAGTTCAGAAGGTGAATGAGCAATCTTGTTATATTTGCTGCAGGTTAAAAGTCAGGCTATGTCTATTGAGGGATTGTTGCTTATGTGTTTTAACTCGTTGCGTGTGTCGGATGGCCCAGTGGGCGTGTGCGGGGGACGTCCGGGGGCCATCCTAAACACGCCCACTCATTAATTCTCCAGTACTGCGGCGGAATTTGTGCCATGGTCAAGGGTTTAATGTGGAGATGTTGTTTACTCTTTTTTCTTTGACTGCAAGCTGAGAGGGTTTTGTGAAGTGAACTATGTGACATTCTCTCTTGGGTACAGGCAGGACCCTTGGACTTCTGCTGCAGTGGAGGCCTAATTTAGTGGCGATGTTGACTTCAATTATGTAGCAAGAAAACTCCAATTATGCGGCCCCATGCTGCACAATTTGTAATTGTGTCACTTCACTATATTGTCATTTTTACACGTTAGAACTGTCTTAGCAAAGGTTTGACCTCATTAAAACCAGTTCCACATACAAGTACAGCTGTAAGTAACTCTAAGGTGGCCTGTTAATCTTTGAGAATGACCTTCCAATGCACAGTAGCATGTGTAGTAGCATTTTTACTAACCTTTGATTTGTTTGTGCTACAAACAAAAATGTGTTTTTTGTTTAAATCTGCAGAAAATGCAGCAAAGGCTGGACTATATGGCAATTGTGAAAAAATCATAATTATGTGGAAAATACAGCAGTTACAGAATTGCATAATTACACAACCGCAGAATCACATAATTCCAGTGGCCTTGTGTACTGGTTGTGTGAAGGATGTCAATGTGTTTCTAATAGAAAAAAATATTAAATACCTGTAAATGAAGAGTACAAATATTTCAGCATATACCATGAGTTATGAACGCACAAATGAAGCATATTTTGTTTTATAATTATAAAAGGTAAAGGTAATGGAAACAAAGAATTTAATAGGATCAAAACAACTCTTGGTGATAACACAAGGATATTGCATTGCACATGTGTTTAAGCGAGTATTACCCCTACGTGTGACACTGAAGCGCTTACCTACATAAGCAGGAAGCTAGGCCATATAGGGTGGTGAATCATTAAAAGTATGTTGTATTTGTTTTGTGGTCCAATGTGAGTAGTGTTTCTATGTCATGCATGATGACCAGTGAGGTACGGTTACCATATTATGAGATGCAGAGTGTAGCAGTGTGGTGTATGATGAGGTGTGAGGGACACAGACATGCAGTTTGTGGTTTTTCAGTACACTGGCAACTTTGAACAGCTCTGCAGGTCCTATGATGGCATTTCTTATGAATACAGTCTGCTTAGCAGGTTACTGCACTGGTTCATCCAATCAGAAATGATTGGGTAGATTTACGTGCATTTCATGCAACGCAACACAGAAAGGCAGCTTGCTGCACTGCATTGTGTGACAAGCAGACAGCAGATATGCGCCACATTTACAAAGCTATGGCACATATCTGTTCTCTCCTAGCATTGGTGCACTGTGTGCTGCCTAACGCCAATACAGGCATCCTTGCACCATGGTGCAAGAAGGGCTTGCGTAAAGGGCAAGATTATTTTTGTGCAAGAAGAGATACTTTCTCCTTATTAATAATCCTTAGAGGCACGGTTTTCTTTCTACGTGTGCTGCAGAATGTAACACACAGAGACTGAGGAAGTAACAAGGAGAATTAAAGCCATTTCTCCTTGTTGCGCCTCACTGGGGAAGTTGCAGCATTTTGACGCATTCCCCTGTTTACTTTCTTTGGTAAATCTGAGAATGTTTCAAAATCCATTGGTTTATTCATGTGAATGCCCATGCTCCACATTGGAAAGCCTTCCCAGCGATATGCACTACCTTGTGTTCCTTTGCATTTACTAAACTTCAAAAAGTTAATCAAAGCGTCTTTGCATGGCTCAGTAAATACCAAAAATTAATGTACATTGGGGACTGCGCCATACAATTGACGAAATACCAATGCAAACTCTTAATAAATCTAACCCCTAGTTTCTACTTCTGGGCCGGAGCTGGCATTGTTGGAGGGAGAGAGAAGTGGAAAGTTCTGTTGTGATGTGTATTGTTTATTATTATCCTATATCTGAAGTCCATTATGAGATGGAAAGAAACGACCATAGTGGATTCATATTTAGGTCAATAGAGGGAAGGCAGCTGTATTGGAAGATGCTAAACATTGTTTCCATTGTGTAGAAGTCACTGTGTTTTATTTACTTATTTATTTTTATTTATTTTTTAAATATATTTTATATATAAAGTACAGGCTTGTTACACGGGTTTTCCGCAGCAAGTAAATACAGAGTATAAAAGTCAAAAGTACATTTGCGCGGGTCCCCTTTTGCTGGTTATACTTGCACAGAGGTTGGTCTGAGATAGGAAAGAAGAGAAAAGAGATAGGGATAGGTGGAGGTTAAGGATAGGACAAACATCTAGATACACCCATTCTGGTTTGGATGGAGTGTTACTAATCCCTTGGTTGTCTTTTTTGCTCCCTAGGCGTCATCGTGGGCCCAGGTCAGGTGTTCGGCAGTGTTTTTATTGCGGGACATCGTGGGCCATGCTTTTGTCCATTGTTTCCCACAGTCCTCTGGGAGGCGTTTTCCATAGGGTGTGTTGCAGCGCCAGTTTGTGTGCTCCCCTGATGTGGATGACCCAGTTGAGCCAGCCTTTGTATGTAGTCTTGGTGGCGTCCTTCCAGTTTCTTAGCACCAGTTTGATTGCTGCCGTAAGGAGTAGGTCCATTAGCTCTCTCTCCCCTTCTGAGAGGAGGTCTGTGGGTATAAATGCGGTGGTGAGCAAGGCAAAGTCTCTTACAGTCTTGCATTTAAAAATATGGTGTATGAAATCAAATACCTTGTCCCAGAAAACCCTGAGTGTTGGGCATTTGAAGATGAGGTGTTCTAGGTCTCCCTTGTCTTTGTTACAGTTCCAACATGTTGATGATTCCGAGTTTGTGTAGTCGATCTGGGGTCCAGAATGTTTTGTGGAGCAGCTATAGTTTAGTCTGTTCCAGGACTGGGGCGATCTTATTTTTGGTGGCGGAGGCCCACACCGTGTCCCACTCTTGTTCGTTTAGTGGGGGCTGTATTAGTTTATCCCCATATTCCTTCGTGTTAGTGTCAAGCTTGGACTTTTGTGGCCAGAGTATTTTGTATATTCATGAAACTTGGTGCCCCATTTTGTTTAGGCTCGCTACGCACTGGAAGATTGAGGGATAGGAATTTGCCAGTTTCGATTTTGATAGAGCTGCTTTTATCTTTAGAAATCTATTTAGGTCTAGATCTTCTAGTTGGTAGATTGTTTTCAACTCTGAGAATGTAATTGGTGTTGTGTCCCTTTCCAACTTGTGTGGGTGTGAGATGCCCTTTTCTATCCATGACTTGCAATAGAGAGTTTTCCCCTTGTACCTGATCTTGTTATTTGCCCATAGAGTTTATGATTTTGACCCTTTAATGCTAACTTCCATTTTTTTGTCTAGTTTTAGGAGCGCTATCTTGGTGTTTTTCAGAATTGTATTAGGCTCGCGAGGGTATGTGTTTGATGTTAGTGAGGCTAGTAGATTCAAGTTATTCAGGATGGCTTTTTCTACCTTTAACCACATCGGCATATATTCCGCAGTCTGTGCCACCCAGTGAGAGCCTTGCTTAGCTAGGAAGGCAAGTTGGAAGACCCTAAAATCTGCCAGGTACACCTCTCCCTCTGTTTTGGGGAGTTTTAGTTTCTTAATACTAATCCTCGCCTTTTTTCCTCTCCGCACGAAATTGGTGAACATTTTGTCAATCTTATGGTGGAAGTCAACTGTTAGGAACATTGGTAGCACGCCTGACAGGTAGTTTATCAGCGGGGTAATCATCATTTTCAGTGTTTCTATTCTTCTCCACCATGTCATAAACTTGGGCGACCAGGCATCTAGTTTTTCCTTTATTTTACCTACTATGGTTTTCTCGTTGTGGCGTTGTGTGGTTATTAGGTCAGAGTCAAAGAGGATACTCAAATACTTGACGTGTCCCGTCTGCCAGGTCAGACCTGAATCACCCAGCATGTCTCTAGTGCTGTACACGTTCAGTGGTTTTCACTCCGATTTTTCCCTGTAAAGTTTGTACCCTGAGAGGTCTAAGTATTACTTGATTGTAGTCATTAGTTTTTTTATTGACATCTTTGGATGTTGTGTCATTATTAATTTATCATCTGCATATACGGCTAGTTTCACCGTTGTGCCGTTAAAGTCTATCCCCTGTATGTTGCCGTTATGTTTTATGTCCTGAATTAGGGGCTCTAATGTCAGGAGGAAAAGTAACTGTGAGAGCAGGCAGCCTTGTCTCGTTCCTTATTGGAGTTTGAAGGGGTCTGAGAGTGAGCCATTTACTGTGATACGAGCTGATGGTGTCTGGTATAGGGCCATTGTCATCCTAATGTAGTCTTTCCCTAGATTAAATGCATGCATGGATTGTTCCAGGAAGGCCCAGGATACTTTATCGAAAGCCTTCTCCGTATCTAGCGCCATGGTAACTGTCGGGGTCTGTGTCTTTGAAACGTGACATAATAGTCGTGTGTTGTCGCTAGCCATACGTTTTTTCATGAATTCTACTTGACTGTTGCTTATTAGTTTGTGCAGTACCTTGTTCAGTCTGGCCGCTAGAATTTTGGCATATATTTTACAGTCAACGTTGATCAATGATATGGGTCTGTAGTTTTTTGGTAGTTGGGGGTCTTTCCCTTCTTTCAGGATGACTGTTATTGTTGCTTCTGTCATGGATGGTGGGATTCTACCTGAGGATGCTGTTTGGTCAAAGACCTTTTTCATGGTTGTGGCTAATTGAGGGATGAACGCTTTATAGAAATCTGCAGTATATCCGTCCGGCCCGGGGGCCTTGTTTTTTTCTTTGGGCTTTCACTGCCATTTCTATCTCAGTGCGGCTGATCGCTTGTCCTAGCTGTGCAGTGTCTGCTTGTTGGAGTCTGGGTAATCTCAGCCTGTCTAGGTATCTTAAACATTCCTCCCTGTCCATTGCCTTGTCCATTTGGTATAGGTCTGAGTAGAAGTCCCTGAAAGTCTTGAAATTTTTTTATGTCTTGTGTGTGTTTTGTTGTGTGAGTCTGTGATTGACGAAATTGCTACCTGGTTGTGTTTGTGTTTCAGGTATGAGGCTAAAAGTTTCCCTGCTCTATTGGATTCGCATAGGTTTAGGGCTTTGCACTTGTTGAACCACAACCCTGCTCTCTCGCTTATGATTTTGTTGTATTCGAATTTTTGTTGCCTAAAGTTGTTT
The DNA here is from genome assembly GCF_964263255.1 of Lissotriton vulgaris. Lineage (NCBI taxonomy): Eukaryota > Metazoa > Chordata > Amphibia > Caudata > Salamandridae > Lissotriton > Lissotriton vulgaris. The sequence continues at coordinate 713,499 of NW_028250360.1, read as the reverse complement.
AGTATTGTGTTGTTGTTTTTTGCTTTAATGTGTTCGAGTTCTATCTGTAATATTCTTAGCATTAGAACAGAACTGAAGTCAATGCTGGATTAGATGGTTCGAGGAGACATAATTGAAGAGGTAGAATCTTCAGAATGGGTTTCTCCCATTGTTTTGGCGCAAAAACCGGATAAAAGTATCAGATTATGTGTAGATCTAAGAGCGTTAAATGCAAATTTAATTACTGATTGTCATCCCCTGCCTAACATTAATGAGATGTTGTGTATGTTAGATGGAGCATCTTTATTTTCAAATCTTGATCTCCGTTCTGCATATCACCAAATTGAGCTGACTGAAGATTCTAAACATTTCACTGCCTTTATTACCCCTCACTGACTTTTCCAGTTCAAGAGGATGCCGTTTGGGTTAGCATCGGCAGCATCAGTCTTTCAGAGGGCTATGTACCACATGTTTAAAGACCTCAGTCTGTTTGTTAAATGTTTCCAGGATTACATTCTTATTTTTTCAAAAAATGATGGTGAACATTTTCCCCTTTTTAAGGAAGTTTGTGGTAGGTTGAATGAATATGGTTTAACTCTTAAATCAAAAAAAATTACATTCTTTTGTAAATTAGTAGAGTACTTAGGTCACACTCTGTCTGGGAAAGGTGTTGTCCCTAAAAAATCATTAGTTGAAGCTATTGTAAAAGCACCTTCGCCGGACAACAAGGAAAAACTTTTTTCATTCGCTGGATTATGTGAATACTATAGCAAATTCAATCCAAATTTTGCCACCAAGATGGAACCTCTTAGGGAATTGACCAGGAAGTCAGCTGAATTTGTATGGTCTGATTGGCAGGAAACAGCTTTTCAATCAATCAATTATGAAATTGTAAATGCTCCCACATTAAAATCCTTTTCACTTAATAAAAAACGTATCATCACTGTGGATGCTAGCTGTTATGGTTTGGGAGTTTTTTTAAGTCAATGTTCAGGAAAGGAAGAATGGTGTGTTGCCTTTGCATCCAGGACCTTATCTACGACAGAAAGGAAATATGCTGTGATTGAAAAAGAACTTTTAGCATGTAAATGGGCTATTGAGCATTTTTGTAATTATGTCTGGGGCAATAGATTTATTCTCAAAACACACCACAAGCCATTGGTTGGGATTTTATCTTCTGGTGGAGGATGGAATTCAACCGCTCGTATGGACCGTCTTGATTCTAAACTACTAGAGTATGATTTTGAAGTGGTATATGTTCCTGGAAAAAGTAATGTTACTGCGTATTTCTTGTCTAAGTTGAATGGCGCAAGGAGAAGTACTATTTTATGTATGCATCTAAAAGACGAATTATATTGTAAGGTGAATGGGCTAAAATGTTTTTTAAAGGATTGCATTCACCAGGGGCTACACAGGATTGGACAAAGAGTAGTAATATTATGTTTATTTATTGATCTTTAGTAATGAGTATATGCCATTGCAGAAATATAGTGTGGATTGAATACTTGTGCTTCGTATTATGATGTTTTAAGGATACAATGTGTCCAGATTTAATATGTATTTTAATATACAGGTGCAGTCTTTAGGGGTGTTTGTTAATAGGTGTTCTTTAACAAAAAACACTTGTCCCTTTTGTGCCATGTAATGCGGCGACAAATTATGGCAGCAATATCATTATATAAGATCTCTAAAATAGCATTTCTGAATATGCCAGGGCTCCTTCCATATTAGGGTTTGAATACTAACTATTACCTTATGCTGCCATGTTCCACAGATATACATACAGGGGCTGAAGGTAATGGTAAGAAAAAGTTACAGGGCTGAAATGCCGGTTTGAGTATGTGCAAAATTACTAACTTGCATGTTTTAAGGGTTTTCACCAGCTCTTCTCTAAAAAAATGTTCCCGTGCTGAGACAGGTAGGATTTTTACTTCTGAAAATTGGTAGACATATACTTCTTCTTAGGTTGGATAAAAGTGGATGGAGGAAAAGGGAACTTGCAAACACTCAGATTTTCGCATGAGCAGATCTACACCTGCATATTGCTCATGCTTAAATGCAGTTCACAAATATTTTCTAGTAGTACTATTACTTGGCCTACTTCTGTAAAGTCTTGTCAATTAACAACAGTTGTATATTTCAACGTAGTAAAAGGACGTGGGTGCACCTAATTTCATAACTGGCCCCTAATTAGGTCTGGCATTAATAATGACCTTCTGTGTTTATTAACCGCATCGCTGCGGCGGTTATTTTTGCGCTACGCGTCTTTTTTCCAAAAGCCGCGTTACATGACGAGCTCAGCTCGTCATCCGCACACGACCATCGTGGCTGATGACGAGCTCAGCTCGTCATCAGCATCGAAGGGGTTAAAATGTTGTCCCTCTCTCCATGAGGCGATTCTTCACATCCACAGGCCAACAAATGCAACATGCACTGTTGATAAGTGACCTCCTCAAAGCATTACTAAGACCATCCAAAGTGGCCATAATAAAATGTGCAGCACACACATCATCAAAAGATTATGTATCGAAGGGCAACACATTTATTGATGGGGAAGAAAAGGTTGCCAGTTAGCAATGGTACAAATAACAAGCAGCAAGAAGAACACTAAAGATAACAGTGACTCATTACACTCTGACCCAATAAAGGTAGAGGAGGATGAAAAAGAGGAATGGGCCAAAGGAGGATGTGTGCAAACAAATGAGGGGTTATGGACAGGGCCCAATGGGAAGATATGCCTGCCTTCAGCAATGCTTTCTTTCATCACACGCCTTTTTAACGGTCCCTCACATGTTGGTCGAGATGGCGTGATCAGACTGTTTTCCCTATGTTGGTACAACTCCAAGTTCCGCCAAATAGCAGAGAGACTTTGCAGACAATGCACTGTTTGTGCATAATACATTACTAGAAAGAGCACACCAACTGCACCTGGTCATTTCCCACCTCCCCACGGACCATTTGAAAGTCTCCAGATGGACTTCATAGACATGCCCCCCACTCCCAAGTACAAATATGTTTTGGTAATAGTGTGCTTGTTCAGCAAGTGGACAGAAGAGCATCCCACCAAGAACTGTGATGCAGAGACTGGGGCCAAATGCCTTCTAAAAGAACTAATTCTGGGATTTGGGATTCCATCGCTCCAGAGCTCAGATGATGACCCTGTGTTCATCTCCCATATGATAGCGAAACTATGAAAGTGGCTTGGGGTCACACAGAAATTACATTGTGCCTATCACCCACCTACAGCGGGTGCGGGGGAGAGGAAGAAAGGGGTGTTGAAGAATAAGATTGGAAAAATGTGTGCATCAACTGAACTTTCATGGGTAGAATCACTACCACTAGCCCTGCTGGCAATGAGATTCACGCCTGATAGGGTAACAAAGCTCAGCCCCCACGAAATAGTATTTGGCCGCCCCATGAACATTGCGGACCATATGTCCACAGCTCCACTATCAATAACAGATGACCTGCTTTTATATTTTTGCAAGAAATTAACAGAGACCGTACGTTATCTTCACCGCCAGGTTCTGCAGGCTCTTCTGGAAGCAGCAACTCCACTGCCACATGACCTGCAGCCTGGTGATTGGATCTTGGTAAAGGCCCACACCCAATGGCACTGCCTCCAGCCAAGGTGGAAGGGACCACACCAGATCATCCTGACTAGAGCAACAGCAGTCAAGTGCCAAGGGCTGACATCCTGTATTCACCGCTCCCACACCAAGAAAGCAGAAGGGCCAGACAGCAGAGAATAAGCTCCACCAGCACCACCAGTGACATCTGAGGCACCTCTCAGGTACAACCTTCGATCCACCACGCAAGACAAGAACAACAGGTAATAAGAGGCAGATACCTGCTCGGGGCAGGCTAGGCCTCCAACAGAAGACAGAAGACACAAAAGGCAGTCACCTACTGCGCACGATTAGTCCAGGCCTCTAGGTATCACTCCTCATCCAAAGACATCTGTCTGCCTTCCAAGGGAGTGCCAACTGACGTGTGCTAGTAACCTCTGACGGTACACCATCAAGGCACCAATGTTTTCTTTCAAATGGTTGACTGGCGTCTGCACCAATAGACCCCTAGGAGGTGCAGAGCCGGCTAGTTAGAGTTGCTAGTGATGCTCCAATTAGGCACATGGCGGTGCATCACCCGCCAGTTAGTTATCAAGGACAACACTTTGGAACATCAAAGAACTGAATTGAACACTTGGTTAAGGGTATGCAACGACCTAAGTAGACCACAATTACGAAAGATGCCAGCAACAAGACCTGGAAGGCTTAGATCTATATAGGTGAGGGTAGAAGAGTCACAACTAATAATTAATATAAGGTTATTGTGTCCTGGAATAAAATTAAATAGTGTGCTGGAACTAACTGTGCCAAATCCTCCGCTATTGAGTGGGTTAAGAGACCTTATCTTGCAAAACATCTCGTTCCCCACTTTTGGACATCAAACAACAGCACAAGATATCGCAGACATGCGACATGACATTTTGGATTGTGTGATTTATGCAATTGAAGAGATAAAATCTGGTCTTATCAAAGACATTAACTGAACCAGTGAAAGAAAAGAACAATGCCAAGTACGAGAAGAACGGACTGAAAATAGCCATCAGTGTTAGGAGCAATATTGATAACAGTCTGATGGATAATAGTGACTGCGCTAATAATAATATTTGCAAAAGACATTGAAATACTGTTTATCAACGGCCGGCAGGGAGGTGAGGGGTTAGAAGATAGTGAATTGGTATCAGATGGAGCAATGTAGAAGCCATCTTTCTTGTATGATACCAAATGCTGTAAGCTTTTAGGCCCTGCTAAGTTGACATAAAAAGCAGTGCACAAATGCTAGTACTTTTCCATTTGCTTCAGAGACACAGCTTTTGTAACACAAGGTTTGATCAAGAATAATATGTGATAGGGAAGATGCTCACGTAGAAACAGACATTTCAGCATAGCACATTTTGCAATATGTCTGGTCCTTTCTATTATGTTGCAATTATTAACTGAAAAAGCATCAGACTCATATCTTACATTAAAGTGGAAAGTCCCAGAATCTGCCCACTTGGGTCACAGGGTCAGCAACAGTATGGTTCAGACCTTACATGGTATACAACTGTTTAGACCCTTACTAATTGGTAAAAGAGCTGGGGCTTAATTTGTGCTACGTATGTGATGATGCTGCATCCTTTGTTGTTTTGGCCTATAAAAGCTATCACCAATGTCACATCTTTGGGCATTCAGTATCTATATTGTCTGCCTCTGTGCTGCACGTACTTTTGCATTATTTGTTGTTCCCCAATAAATCTTGCTAACAGTTGTGCTGAGAGAGACTTGTGTTTTTGGTATTATTCCTTATTATTTCTATTTTAGCTTCTACAACTTGAGCTCCCATCTCACTTGTCACATATGGTATGTCAATCAAGAATTTGCAGTGTGAAGAGACTGCACAACTGTACAGGACATTGAGTCATGTTGTTCTTAAGCCAGCAACTATACTGAGTGGTTGGCGCCACCCAAACCTACAATTCATTCAGAAGCAATGTTCAATCATGAAACTCCAGCTTCCAATAAGGCATGGTGCTTTGATTAGCTTATTGTGCTGGAGCAGAGCTATCACAAGTCAGATACGACTTATATTTGACTGACCTTGTGCCATTTTGCACTGGCCAGTTGTGAAATGTGGCCTGGTGACATAAGGTTTCTGCTCTATAGATCGTTATTGTGTTTGCAGGAGGCAGATAGTTTGTTAGGTTATTGTACCGGCTGCAAATGGCTGCAATAGTAGTGTTCATCTGAACTGACCCAATATAGCCTGTCATGTTACAAAGGACTGCTATAGCAGACTATCTTTCAAAAGTAGTTTAATATCCAAATAACCTTGCCAGGGTCAATCTTTTTTAACCAAATACTGTGGAAAATATAGTCAGGGCATCTGAGGCTGAATGCCTTTGTATTATAGCTGCCCTCTTTAGACATCTGCATTTTGAAATGTATTGACTCCTTTGAAATTCTGCTTTATCTTCCTTATCTAATTTATGGCTATAGCAAATAAATTCCTGTTATGAGGTCCTATGTAATTAATTACCAAATGCATAATGTTTGGTGCACTTTTGGGGTACTGTTTTATTGGGAGAAGTGTGAGGAAGCTGGTTAGTTGGTATTTTATGGATCTTAACAAAATATGGAATTTTCCTTCACAGAAATATGAGAGAAATGTAATTTAGCCAGTTTGATGTTTTCAGGAATTGTGGTTGCTGTTTGTCAATGTTCGAGCCTGCTTCAAGTCCATTCAGTTTTGATTGATGCTTTTGGTTAAATGTAATTGAACTGTTGATGGAGCAGGGGAGAGACAAAAGTTTTTGTGTACCCCTTCTGAAGTTAATATCGTATAACAATAACTGAATTAATGGTGTGATGCATGAAAATTAATCAACAAAACCTACTTAGACATTATAAGTTACACGTGGGAAACTAATGGCCATTTGAAAAAATAATATACTAACAATTGTGAGTCATATTAATATAGTGCTGTGCTACAAAATTAAGCATGTATGTGTATGCTTCATTAGAGTGTATGTATTTATTGTTGCAGGAGAAAAAGTACATTTGGTAAGTAAAAAAAAGATATGTCACGCTTTTGCTAGGTAATCACTAATTAGGGATAATAGAATGGTGGGTGGTGAACAGAAAAACTACAATTCTAAATCTGACGTCTGTTGTGTTTGTTTTCGCACTACTTCTCATTGAGGCCTATGCGGCCTGGTTGTTGAAAATGGTTGCTGACTGCAGCATTGACACCGGCTTGAGAGAAAGAGCCTCCACGCATGCGCATAAATGAAAAACCTTGTGAGCAGAATGACTGGTACACAAAGCGAAGTGATGTCAAGGTCAGCTTGGCCTAGGGCACTGAAGTGTGCCAAAGGATGTTTGCATCTAAGACTGTGGGAACGGAATCACTGAATGGAAGAGAATAACAAAACATGTATCGGAAAATGAATGAGAAGTATAAACGGAGATTACTGCCATGAGAACATGTTAAGGATGACTACGCATTTTGGAAAACTGGTTTGGGCAAGGATGGGATGAGGTGATCATAGCCACCCCTCTAATGGACCAATCAAATATAAACTGTGGACCCTAAAAGTTTCAATTTTATGCTAGATAGTTAGTGAAAAAGGGTATAAAAAAGCTCCTCCGAAAGGGTGAAAAAAGCTTGCTTCTTGAATTTATTTTGCATCACAACATGCTGTCGGTTTGAACCAATTATGGTGCTAGAGACTTTGAAATATTTTTGGACTTTGACTTTTGAAGCAATGAAGACGATTGACTGCAGAAATTTTGTTTTTGAAAGGAGGCGTTGAGGAGAATGGAGAGGCAGGTCAAGACTTGTGCAACTCTGTTATTTCCTTATAACAGAACTTGGTAATATGATTTCTAAATTTCATTTATTTTTAACCTGTACTAAATAAAATGCTTAATTCTTGCTTGTCTAAATAAACTGAAGTTCCGTTTTCATAAAGGAAATAGATAAAATTAGTATAAAATATAAACTCGAGTTTATTTTATTCCAAATAAATGTCATGACAGTATAAACTTGCTAAAGTTGCAGGATTACTATGATTAAACTGGTCTTAATCTCCATCAACTAACTTCTACTAAATGATCTATTTTTTTTTTTTAATGATTTTTATTAGCTTTTTATACATATAAAGCACGCACAGTACCATATTATTCAAGAAAGATGTTACAATGATACGAATATGCCGTCAGGAAACAATCTATATGCACATATAGAGTGAGGTAACTGCATGTATTGGCTGATGGTGGACGCCATGTGCGTGCAGGGAATGACTAGGGGAGGAGGAACCCGGCAGTGAGTGTAGCGGGAGAGGGACTGTTGGAAGCAACTAGGGGGAGGGGGAAAAGAGGAGGTAATGGGGTGAAGACTGTGTGAGAAGGGCGGAATCAGACAGATTGTTCAGAGATCATCTGTGGGGAGGTTAATATGAGGAGGAGGGGGGACTAAAGGACTGAGGAGGGTGGAGCCGAGAAGGGGGGGGAACGGATGTGGTCCGGTGACACACATTTTATGGAGATGGTGATGCTGTAGGGGGGGCAGCAGTATCTTGGGACGTGTGCGGGGGGCACGTGTGTGGGCTAGCTCAAATTGGTGAGATAGCATGGCCCATTTTAGGGACATAGGGTGTTTACGCTGACCTTTCGCCTCTCCCTCCCTCAGGGTGTCTTCCTCCGCTGTAGCCCACTTTTTCACTGATCCCACCCATGCCTCAAACGGGGGACCTGTGGTCGTGCGCCAGTGCATGGCAATATTTCTTTTGGCCAATAGCAGGGTCAAGGAAGCGTATCTAACCTGCACCTTGTGTGTTTTTGGTTTACGGAAAATACCCAGGGCGACCGCCTCCCAGGTGTGTAGTCCCGTGAGGCCTGTGAGGGCACTTATGGAGTCGAGTATGGCCGTCCAGTATGTCCGAAGGGACGGGCAGCTCCAAAACATGTGGTGAAAGTGTGCGTCCGTGGAGCGACATCTAGGGCAAACGAATTGCGTGTTGGGGAAAAACCGCTGGAGACGTGCCGGGGTCTGATAGGCTCTATGTAAGATGTAGTACTGTATGTTTTTAAATCGTGCGTTTCTTGACACTTTCTTTGGGGATTCTAGCGCTCTATCCCATTCCCGGTCGTGAAGTTGTCGCCCGATCTCTCCCTCCCAGGTGGCCTGCAGTGTGTGTAGGGGTTTGTTCGTTAGCTCTCTGATTGACTTGTACAGCCAAGTGACTAAGTGTCTGCCTCTGCCCATATAGAGAATGGTGTGCACTACGGGGTGTGTTGCGGGTTCGCCGGCTGTAAGGTCACTGTGCGGGCGATAGCAGTCAATGAGTCGGCGGTGCTTCAAGAACTGCCCTGGGGGGAGGCCGTAATCTACCATGAGGCGATCATGTGGGCGAAGCTGGTCGTCCACGAAGAGTGCCTCCGCTTCGGTGATTTCCAATTCCACCCAAACGCGTAGCATGGCGTTCGTGAAGTATGTTGCCCTGTAGGGCCACCCCACGAGCGGAAGCCATGGGGAGTAACAGGGAGTCGACACTGCCATACGATGTATTCGTTACATGCAGTGGCATGCCACCGACACTTGTAGGGGGTAAGTCTGGCGGGGTTTGCCGCCGGGGAGTAATAAGCGGCAGAGATCTGGCGTGGGGATGGGACCTTGTGTATCTACTAAATGATCTATTGACCAAAATAGTGGAGTAACTTGATGTTAAGTTTTCCCAGGTAATTTTGCATAAGTTGAGCAATATAAATAATGTATATAAAATGTATAAAGCATAAAATCTGAGGTACCTCGCTAACCAGCAGCTCACCTTTTTGTCATCGGGTGTAGAAGTATGTGTGCGTGACTCGCGGTGTTATGGGCCCCACCGATGAGTAGGAAATAATTACACCTGAGTTAAGTGACTTAGATATTAAAGGTTGTTAGTGAGAGCCGTGCTGGATCACTGTCTATCTTTTGACACAACCTTATAGTGAAATTCACTGGGTGTCCCTCTTCACTTCTCTTGTAAAATTGCATTTAAATTCTATTTAGTTATCATCATTGTTATGTTATAAGTTATGTTATGTTATGTTATGTTAGTGTCCTGGCGCATGACCAGACTTTGACCGAGAGTGCAGAGATTAATTAACTGGGTTGATTGAAAAGGTGAGTTTTAAGTAGTTTCTTAAAAATACGATAGTCCTGGGTCTGCCGCAGCACGTCAGGAAGATTGTTCCATAGAATAGATGCTTTTACTGAGAGAGACTGGCCCCCCAGCCAAATTCAAGGAGTCACCATCCGGCGTAGAGAAGGAAATCGCAGAGAGCGGCTCAGATTATAGAAAGCCAAGCTCTTCCTAATATAAGAGGGCCCCAGGCCATGAAGGGCTCTATGGAAAAGGGTGAGAGCTTTGAACTGCACCCGCTGTGTCACAGGGAGCCAGTGCAGATCGCACAAGTGCAGCCTCACACTGGATCTCTTGGAGACGTTAAATAAAAGTCTAGCCACCGCATTCTGTATCATTTGTAGTTTATTCATCAAATAGCCAGGGATGCCAATGAACAGAGCGTTGGCATAATCGAGCCGGGAAAGGATGAGGGCCCGAGCAACCATTTCCTTAGCCGGCCTCGGTAGCAAAGGGAAGAACCTTCTAAGGGTCTTAAGGGTGCCGAAGCAGACACCAGTGAGTTTTTTTTTTTTTTTTTTTTTTTGAAAACCTTTATTGAGTCTTCACCGATTAGTACACAGCACGTCGCCTACAACCCAACCGGGCCGGCCGCTATCATAGCGTATAAGCAACAAATATGCAGTAACACAGTACATGCTGTCGTGAGGACTTGAGGATAAGGCATCAAAAGGAAATCGTGAAGAAGGAGTTGCGAATGGTCCTTGCCAAATTATGAGGTTTTCGTTTTTTTTTTTTTTTTTTTTTTGTTGAATACCTAAAAAAGAAAAACATTCAAACTTCGGGAAATCACGTTGCCATCGTCACAGGAAACTGAATGCCATTCAGGTGGAAATGTGCCCTGAGTCCATTCAAATTGCGCTTTTCACATTTTGGTAAATACCGTAGCATTTGCCCCCTTCCGTTATATCGCCCCCACCCAGTGTAGCCCCTCCTCCCACCATCATGCCCTCCCCTCTCAGTCACTCATCCTCATCCGACTCCAGTGTGTCCCCTTCAGGGAGTGGCTCACAAATCTCACCCCGGTAAACATTCCACGGGGACCAAACTTTGTTCCACTTGGCCGGGCACCCCCTGGATAAATACACCGCCCGTTCCGTGACCATGGTCCTATCCATATTCACACACCATTGGGAGGCCTTCGGGAGATCTGCCACCCCCCAGCGCTGCGCGATGTCCCTCTTCGCCATCATCATACCAATCGTCACCCAGAGGCGACCATGTCGGGACAGGTCAGTTGGTTCCCACACATTAAGAAGACAGCGACGTGGTTCAGGAAGCACAGAGACCTCTAGGACTTGTGAGATGGTGCGCATGACCCGACACCAATATGTTTGTATGAGGGAGCAGTCCCAGAGTGTATGGAATAGTGTGCCCTCCTCCCCGCAGCCGCGCAAGCAGAAGGGGTCAGGGGCTCGCTGTATGTGATGAAGCAATGTTCTGGTGTAGTATGTCCTGTGCAGAACCTTGAGTTGGATGAGTCTCATTCTAGAGGATATGCCCGCTTCTTTAGGGGATGCCAGTGCCTCGTTCCATTCGTGTTCATCCATCTCCCCCACGTCATGCTCCCATTTTCCCTTGAGAGGTACTAGCGGGTCTGGGGAATTATTCAGGAGTTTCCGGTAGGTAAGGGAGGTGGCCTTCTCCATCATATAGTCAGTGAGGAGGCGATCCTCTAGCGGGGACGACTCTGGGAGAGTTGACCCCACCGGAATAACCGCCAGCAGAGCATGACGCACCTGAACATACCGATAGGTTTCATGCGGTCCCATTTCGTAGAGTTCCTTCAGGCGGTCGAACGTGATGACAGCCCCATGGTCCCACATGTCTCCCACTGTTGAGACGCCTATGTCATCCCAGCGGGAGAACCCCTTGCTGGTCCGAAGGTTGCCCAGAGCACGTGAATCCCAGAGCGGGGTGAGCTTAGTGATAGTATCTTTCCAGCCTAGCGCAGCGGTGGCTGCGTGCCAGACGGAAACTGTGATCTTAGTGGGCCCCCTCAACAACCTGAGTTTACGCTTGTCATAGAGCGGGGCCAGCAGGGTACCCGCCCCTAGCTGGGCCCGATCCGCCTGGAATGCAGGGTCCGATTGTGATGCGTGCAGCCATTGATTAATCGGTCTAAGCTGAGCCGCCCAATAATAAAGTTGAAGGTTAGGGAGTGCGATGCCACCCTCATACCAACCTTTACAGAGCTTGGCGTGAGCTATCCGTGCCGGGCGATTGTGCCATAGTAGACTAGTGACCACTGCTGCCACCCTTTTGAAGTACCTGGGGGGCACTGCAAAGGGAGTGTTGTCCAGAATATACAGAAAGCGGGGCAGGGATTTCATCTTAAAGAGGGCTGCTTTCCCCAGCATCGTTAGCGGTAATCCTGCCCAGAAGCTCGCATCTCGCCTGAGGCGGTCCAGCGGCGGCTCCAAGTTCAACTTTTCAAATTCCGTCGGGTCACTCGTAACATGAACACCAAGATATTTAAAGGACGTGCCGGCCAACCGCAAGGGGCAGTCAGAGCCAACCGTGGGTGGGCCGCCCGCCAGGGTGTATAGTTCAGATTTAGTCCAATTAATTGTGTAGCCCGATACCTCCCCATGGGCATTGCAGATACTTAAGAGAGCCGGGATGCCATGGTCAGGATCCGTCAGGTATACAAGCATATCATCCGCGTAGAGCGAAATGCGGTCCTCCCAGCCCTCCCTCCATAGAATCCCCTTGAGCAAGGGGGTGGTCCTAATGCGGATCGCCAAGGGCTCTAGCGACAGCGCAAATAGTAGGGGGGAAAGAGGGCAGCCCTGCCGAGTGCCGCGTTTGAGCGGAAAGGAGCGCGAAATGTGGCCATTCGCCACCACATGCGCTACCGGCATATTGTACAGCAGTTTAATCCAGGATACGAAAACAGGGCCGAAACCCATGTACTGGAGAACCTCGAAGAGATAGGCCCATTCAACCATGTCAAAGGCCATCTTGGCATCTAGGGCCAGGATGGCCGCTGGTTCGTCGAGTTCATCCGTTTTGGCCAACACCCCATGCACCCGTCGTAGATTGAGTGAGGTGTTCCTGTGGGGCATGAACCCGGACTGGTCTGGGTGAATAAGTTCAGAGAGGTGGGGCAGGAGACGATTTGCCAGCAGTTTCGCCAGGATTTTACTTTCTGCGTTGAGTAAGGATATAGGGCGGTATGAGGAGCAGTCCTCCGGAGGTTTGCCAGGCTTAGGGATAGCCACTATCGTGGCCGTTCGTTGGTCTAACGGGAGTACCCCCGCCGTACGGCACTCCTCATACATTCGAAGCAGGTATGAGCTAATAACAGCAGTGCGGTCTTGGAACCATTCAATTGGAATGCCGTTTGGTCCGAGCGCCTTGCCCGTATGCAGGGCCCCAATGGCGATCCGCAGTTCGTCGGCAGTGAAAGGCGTCTCAAGTTCAGCCGCCGCCTCGGGCAACAGCGCCGGGATAGGCAGATCATACAGTGCGCTTTGGGCCGCAATGGCCGTGACGTCCCGCTCCGGGGTGTAGACTTTCTCAAAGTGGGCAGCCAGCTCTTCTACTATCCGAGCTGGGTCCGTGTGAATGTTCCCCAGGACATCCCTGACCTGTTGGATCCCCTTGGCACTCCCGCCTCTTTTGTCTAGCCAGGCCAGCATTTTCCCCGCTTTGTCCCCCAGATCATACACTCGGTTTTGTGTGTCAGTGATGTGACCTTGGGCAATGTGTCGAGCATGGTCTGTATAGAGACGCTGGGCCAGCGTGAGCGCATGCAGTGTGTCGTCAGTGGGGCCCGTTTCATGGGCTGCAGTTGCGTCGCGCAGTCGTATCTCGAGCGCCGAGAGGTCCGCCGCTTGTTCTCGCCTATACGAGGTTATGGAGCTAATGGCTTGCCCCCTCAGGACCGTCTTATAGGCCTCCCATAGCACCTCAGCCGAGGCTGCGGTAGGCTCATTCTCCATAAAATAATGTGTTGTGGCGGTCTGCAGTGCTTTCCGGACCTTCGGCACCTTAAGATATGAGGCATGCATCGGGAAGACACGGTGGCGTGAGCGTGTTTGTGAGGTAATGGTGAGAGTCAGTGGGGAATGATCCGAAATGCCCCTTGGGTGAATGAGCACCTCTTCTACGCGCTGCAAACCATCCCCGAGCGCCAGAAAGTGGTCAATGCGGGACATGCTATTGTGGACGGTGGAATGGAAGGTGTACTGTCGTAGTGTAGGGTGGACGTGCCGCCATATGTCTACCAGCCCCAACGCCTCAAGGAACCTTTGGAATCTGGAGGGACCCCCGGGGAGAGCGGGTGCGGGGAACCTGTCGATTAGTGGGTCGGCAGGGGAATTAAAGTCCCCGCCCAACAAGGTGTCACCCTCGGGGAGGGACAGTAGGAGATCGCCCAGGGCAGGCAGCATCACAGAGTGTAAGGACGGCGGGATGTACACTGATACTATTGTCAGGGGGCGCCCCTCCCATTGACCACTCACTGCCGCAAAACAGCCCTGTGAGTCGGTTTTCGTGCAAATGGTGATAAAAGTTGAGGATTTTCTAAGCAGGATACCTGTGCCCCGGGACCCAGTGGAGAATTCGGAGTGGGCTAACATTGAGTACCCCCGCCTGTCCAGGGCCTTGGTGGCAGAACCCATTAGATGAGTCTCTTGAAGGAGTATGAGGTCAGGTTTATGTCGCTTGACCTCGGACAGAACAAGGCCTCGCTTCACTTTATCACCCAATCCACGCACGTTCCATGCCAGAAGCTTGAGGGAGGAGCCGCCCAATCGCGTCTCACCCGCCTGCATCACGTTACGCCGCTCACCCACCACCATCGAAACTCAGGGGCCTGAACCCGCAGCACATGGCCCACCCTCCCAACATCTCTCCAATAAACAGCACAGTACATTCTACATTGTTCATACGATAGCACGAATTTCCCGCAAAACCAAACAAGTCCCCCCCCCAACACCCCCCACCCTGCCTCCCTGCCAAACGGACTCAAAACTGCCCGCCACCCCAACTTAGCAGAGCGCTTAACCCATAGCTGAAACAGAGTACTTGCACGTCGGGGGAGAGTGTCCCCCAAAGCAGGCGGTCCCTTTGCAGCCCTCGGGCGTCCGGGCCAGTGTCCATTAACGGCCCAGTAGAGAATCAGTGGGAGTAGAGTTCAGGAGTAACTCGATAGTCCCTTGTGGTATCTTCATTTGCCGCCAGCCGCTCCCAATTGGTCTTGTGGTGGTGATCCATTCTCGCTGGTCCTGGATGGGGAGCGGGAGCCCCGCCGGCTTGTCCCCCCCGATCTGTTGCGTCGACGGTTAGAAGTGCGGTCCACTGTGCGCCAGCCATCCAGCCATTCCCTGGCATTCTCAGCTGAGTCGAAAAACCAGACCTTCTTATCCGCTACCACTCGTAGCCGGGCCGGAAACAGCATGGAGTACGGCAGTTCTTGGTCGCGAAGCGACTTTTTAACTTCGAGGAAAGTCCTCCTCTTGCGGGTGACCTCCGCCGTGTAGTCAGGGAAAAATGAAATCCTTGAATTCTGGATTTGGATGGGCGGCGCCACCCTAGCGGCCTGGAGGACTGCATCGCGGTCTCGAAAGTTGAAGAGTCTCGCCAGGATGGGGCGCGGAGTTGCACCCGGGGTGGGCGTCCCGCCCGGGACCCGATGGGCCCGTTCTACTGTGAAGAAGTTTGATAGTCCCTTCGGGGCCAGTTTGGACTTTATAAGGTCTTCAACATATAGGTCCATGGCCCCCTTTGTTTCAGACTCCGGGACCCCCAAAATACGGACGTTGTTGCGTCTGGAACGCCCTTCCTGGTCGTCTAGCTTACTTTTCAAAAGTTTATTGTCCGCCTGCAGCCTCTCCATTGCCACCTGCAGATCCGAAACGTCTTCTATCAAGGATTTGGTCACTACTTCCACCTGCTTCACCCTTTCGCTCATTTTCTGGAGGTCGGCTCTGATCAGGGTAACCTCCGCCGCGGTCGAGCCCACCGTGGCCTGCACCTGCTCCAGTGTCTGTAGCACGTCGTCCAGCGTGGCCTTTTTTGCACCGTCATTGTCAGAACCCTTCCCCAATGATTTGCGCTGCTCAGATTGTGTGGCCGACTGGCCCTCATAGGCATATTTCCCGAGTTTCACTTGAGCAGCGTTCTGTCGCTGTCCCTTCCCCGCCATTGCTGTCCAGTGAGACAAAGTCCAAGCTGGAACGGGCCGGAGGTCCGTCGCTGTCCACGGGGGGGAAAAAGGGAATGCAGGGGGGGTTCAGCACTGGTGGGATGCCGACGTCCGCTGGTACCATGCAAGTGTCGCCGGTCGCCGCGGAGCTTTGGCGGTCTCGGCCAGTTCAGCAAAATGGCGTCCGGTGCCGTGCAGGACCTTCGGTCCGCGTCCAGCGCAGCCAAGGGGCACAGATGCCCAGCGTCACTGTGTATTCCACGGGAGGGGTAGAGCAGCCGGCGGGGAAGGATCGCCAGCCAAAGGTGTCGGGCGATGGCGTCGTCGGCTACTTCCGGATGGTTGCGCCGGGGAGGATGGACTTCCGCCCGGCCTCAGGATTCACTTGACACCGGTGCTCGCCTCGTGTCACCAGGCCCGTCTCGCCCAAGGGACGGAGATGAAGTTTCGCCCCGAAAACGGGGTCCAGGCACTCCCAAATTTCCTGCGCCGGTGCCGCTCGGTCACCGCACCCAGTACACCCTCTTCGGACTGAGTAGTGCGCGGATTGGCATGCGGATTGTTGCGGGAAGCCGCCTTGCTACGGGAGCCTCTCTAGGTTGCTGCCGCCATCATCGGCTGCTAGCCACGCCCCCCACCAGTGAGTTTTTTGATGTGATCTGAAAACCCGAGATCTTTTCCGAACCAGACCCCTAAGTTCTTCGCTGGACCACCTACAGATTTGGGGCAAGGGAAATCCGGAGGCCACAGGGCTTCTCTGAAAGAGGGAGGAAACTGACCATACAAAAGTACCTCTGACTTCTCCTCGTTGCACTTGAGTTGGGCCTGTGCAAGCCCATTGAACATAGCTGAGAGGCACCTCTGGGCGATGTCAGTGCCCAAGTTGGAGCCCTTCCATGTGAATAGTAGCTGGGTGTCGTCCGCGTAAGCTAAGATTTTAGCGCCGAGCTCCACTGCTAGGCAAATATGGGGGGTCAGATAGAAAATAAAAAGCAGAGGACTCAGTGTGGAGCCCTGAAGGACCCCAGTAGATAACTTCCTAGCAGAGGATGAGAAGTGAGGCATCCAGACCTGCTGAGTGCGCTCATCCAAAAAAGATTTTATCCAATCCCAGGCGGTACCAGCATTGCCAATGGATGACAGCCGGGCGAGAAAGAGCTAGTGTGGCACCTTATCGAAGGCGGCAGAGAGGTCCAACAAGATCAGGGCCGCCTTGCCACCTCCATCCAGGCATTCCCTAATTGCCTCTGCCATTTCCACTAGCGCGGTCTCTGTGCTGTAAGAAGTTCTAAATCCAGATTGGGCTGGATGAAGAGATCCAGAGGCTTCAACAAAGGCCTCGAGCAGGCAGAAGGCCACCTTTTCACAAACTTTAGCCAAGGCCGGCAACAGAGAGATAGGGTGGTAGTTGGTGAGCACAGAGGGATCTTCGGTAGGTTTTTTGAGGAGAGGAAGAAGTTTGGCCTGTTTCCATTGCCACCGGACAGTAGCAGACTGAAGAGATAAATTAATAATAGCGGCTACTTCTGGATACACAATCTTGGCCAACCCAGCTAAGGCTCTAGCTGGACAAGGATAAGCGGGGGAGCCTGACTTGAGAGATTTAAGAATGGCTAAAATATCAGGCCCCTCTGCAGACAGAAACTGAGGGAATGAAGAAGTGGGCACCCGGAGAAGGGGAGGGGATGTAGAGGAGGAAATCCTCTGCTCCACAGAGAGAGTCCCTAAACTGTCCTGAATAGACTGTATTTTGTTAATAAAAAAGGACAGCTCCTCACACCATTGGGTGAAAACCGGAAGAGTCTTTTGTTCAGCGTAGGGGCACAAAAAGCTTCTAACAATAGAAAAGATCTCATTACTATTATTGTTGGCTTTCGCGATTTGCTCCGCATAAAAGTCGCTCTTAGCTTTCCTCTTAGCTGCATAATAGTCTCTCTGGGCAGAGCGAAGGGCAGATTTAGCAGCAGGACAATACGCCACACGCCAGCAGCGTTCCAATTTTTTACAACCCAGTTTCAGGCCCTTC
This sequence comes from Lissotriton vulgaris, assembly GCF_964263255.1. Lineage (NCBI taxonomy): Eukaryota > Metazoa > Chordata > Amphibia > Caudata > Salamandridae > Lissotriton > Lissotriton vulgaris. The sequence goes on along the minus strand of NW_028250360.1, from coordinate 695,607 downwards.
AGAGTCGCTGAGAACCAGGCGATAGAAGGAGAGGATCGCTGATGTCTGTAAGCAGGGGTATTGGAAGAAGAGGCAACCCCCTGGATAACCCAGGCGGCGAAACAATCCACCGCCCCCTGAGATCATAAACATGATCCTGACACGTATGTAGCAGAGCCTCAGATAGCGCCGGGATGTTGATCTTCCGGGAAGGTGGGCAATGGGGCAAAGCGGAGGTAGCAAAAGGCATCCCCATGGACTTAATGGACTGCTCCAAGCTCTCTGCAAAGTTATTTTAAATTAGTATCAAGTTAAATGTATTAATATATTTATTAAGCTTCACTTGCACAACTGGTTTCAATTAGGAAGCAGACAAAGTTTCCTAAATGTAAGTAAGTTAAGGCTTATCATTAAGACCTTCCTGGTGTGAAGATTTGCTGATGTAGAAAGTCCTAGGTAGGGCATCCTCCAGCAAATACATTTTAAGTATGGAGGCAGGACTTCCACCACCTGAAGTAAGAGGTGCGGGAGGGAGGTCTCACAGCTGCTGACAGCCTATTTAATAAAAAAAAATAAGCATTGCATTAAACAAATCTTTAACAGTTTAGAATATACACAAAGTTGCGAGACAGCCTACTTTACAAATTGACACTCTTCTACTTTGTCTCATCTAATTGATAGGATTCAAAGTTGGACTGTGAAAAGTTGATTACGTGTGCTTTAATATGTTTCTTAAATAATCCACATATTCACATGGTGTGCACCTAAATTTCAAAAACAGAATATTGATAGCACAGAATATAGCGAACAGAATATCAAATCCAAAATATTGACGAGTAAGTATAGTATTTCTATACTTTCCTCAACATATATGTACCTACAAAATATATATATATATATCTTCATGGTATATAGATATGGAGTTAGAACTAGTAAATTTATACTTCCCTATATACATTTACCTTTCAATATTCTGTCCTTAATGTTCTTGTATAATGATATTCTGGGTGTCGTTATTTAGTACACAAATAGTTTTTGGGAAAGAATGCACTTATAGAGTACAGCTTTAATGTTTGGTCCAAGCTCAGGGCCGTGCCCCCTTAAACATATACTTCTTGCAACAGACCTGCTGTGTCCTGTTGGTTTTCAGCAAAACTCATTGATAGCACCCCAGAAAACTGCACAGGAGTACATAAATGGTGTGGGTATTCCCCTCACTTCACTGACACTCTCATCTCAATTGAGATCACAACTTTGCCACTGTAAAAGGCAGAAATAATTTGCAATGCTCACGCCTGAAGCCAAGCCCTCCCTCTGTTAGTCTTGCTGTGTGCACCAACCAAAGCATTTCCGCACTAGCAGTGTACGCCAACCAACGTCAGGTGGTACAAAGCAATGGTAATGTACCACCCTGTGCTGATCCTCTGATTTTGTGTGCAAGCGCTGTGATTAGGAAATTTAACACCAGTTATGGTGGGCCCCTCCCTGCGCCTAGTGCTGATGGCCGATTAGGCCATGATAAGACCACAATTTCAATATGATGCTGAGGTAGTCGGCTTGGGGAGTAAAACGATCTCTGACTTGGAAGAAGGACGGTGCCTAAAGAGACTACTTTTTCTTCCATCTTCCACTATGGTGCAGGCTGTAAGAGATGAAACAGGTCTCCCATGGAGGACATACTTAGCCTAAGCAAAAATAATCAAATTTGGGACACAAATAGAGAGTGAAGAAACCCCTCAATTCTCCACGCTATGTAAAAGGGAGATTATATACAGTGAGCAAACTTGGGTATGTGAAGTTAAAGGGAGAATTCAAACATGCTTTAGGGAATTATAAATAGATGGAGTAGATTATATCAGTCTGCTGTGAGTGAGTAAGGTGGAATTTAAAAGAATAACAAGGCAGGTCTCCAGGGAGGAGGACATTACTTACTTGATAGAAAAGCAATCTGTTAAGTTCATGGACATATGGTGAAACCTTCCCTTCCCTGGAGAGACTGCCGAATATTGAGACTCCTGGGATTTAATGTGTTTTGAATCAAGTGCTGATTTCAGGGTATTTTGATAAACGAAGGGGAAATTTGCCAATGTGGCCTTAACATGAAAGGGAATTCAGTTCACAACCTTGGGGATTGTTGGTGGTTTTTATCGCAACAGAAGTCTTTTTTAAAACCCTAGTTTATAAAATATGATACTAAGCATAGGGGCAAGCAATTCAACTATTGGTTGAATTGAGATTCCTAGATGTGACATGTGCCATGGGGTGATTTTTATTGTATGTTGACAGGTTTTTACAGTCAATCTGAGATAAATTAATCTACTCGGGTGGAGTTCTTCATTTAATCCACTTGTGTTTGTGAATGTACATATTTTGAGAATGTATATGAAAAAATCTTTCCTAGGTAATTACAGAGATTCAAACAGTACAGCATGGAGGACTCAACAAAAACAATAAACTATATATATATGGAGAAAATTCATTTAATCAATATAACAAATGAATTTAATCAAAATATTAAAAAATGACAAGATAACAGAGCAATACTTCCTCTCAATCAGTATATATAAAATATCTCATGTAACACAAACATAACATAAAAATCTCATTAAAATCCTTCATAACATTAAAAACACAGTAGTATTTTGATAATTACTACTGTGTTTTTTAATTTTATGAAGGATTTTAGAGATTTTTATGTTATGTTATGTTTGTGTTAGATGAGATATTTTATATATTCTGATTGAGAGGACTTATTGCTCTGTTCTCTTGTCATTTTCTAATATTTTGATTAAATGCATTTGTTATATTGATTAAATGAAATTTCTCCATATATATATATAGTTTATTGTTTTTGTTGAGTCCTCCATGGTGTACTGTTTGAATCGAAAGATTTTTTCATATACGTATATTCCCTGTCCTTGGAATTGAACTACTTAGAATTCAGGGGGCCTTTGATAATTACTAGCATATTTTGAGAATGTGCATATTTTATCGTAGGATGAATGGCGTTTTATCGTATTTTATACCTGTATTTTATACCTGTATTTTATATTAGGTGTTGTGTGTTATCTTACTTTGATATTGTAATTTCAAAATTGTTTAACAAGCGAAGGTCTAAATAAACATGTTTTGAGTACTACTAGCACTGTGTGTCACACACAAACATGAAATAATATGCCACAGTGTATGCGGGAGCACATATGTGACTTTGTAAAGTATGAGACATCTAAATGTGTTTCTCTAGTCTCAAACTTAATGAATGGTGACCTTGGTTACAGAGGCTCACAGGCACATTCAAGGGCAGTCTGTGAGGCACATACAGTCGGAATGGTAGCAACCTTTCACATTAGCCATTGGAGAGGAAAAAGAAAAACAACATCTTAAGGAGGAACATTTCAAAGTCCCTGATGGAAATGGAAACCTATTCTGTGCATTCAGCTGTCCATCTTGTAATAGTTAACAAAACAGCTCACTGTGTCTGTTCATCGTATGGAGCAAGGCCTATATCAACATGCCTTTCCATTTCATTCAGGTCACTTGACCTTGGTACCCTAGTTCATTTCGCCAACAATAGGTCCCCACATATATCAATTGCTTCAGGAAGAGGCTAGCAGCATGAACAAGGTGTGTATAGATAGCCAGTGTGTTCATTGTATGCATTCCCCCATGACCGGCCCCCTCCCCCAACACTCTCAGTATCGAAATCAAACTACACTGAACAAAGATGCTCCCAGGCTCTGCTAATCAAACATTACCAAATAATTGTACTTTGTGGTTTTGTTTTATTTGTTATTTCAGCCTGGTTTACCCCAAAAAGCTCACTTCCAGACCATCTCGCTTACGATATGCAGGCCGATTTATTTACAACGTAATGCATCAGCAACATTCATTCCATTTTCACACCGAAAGAGAGAAACCCTCCTAGAAAGAGGTGCTTCATCTGAACCCATGTTGTGCTTTCACGTTTTATCCTGTGGACTTGGCATTGTCAAGGAGCGTTGGAGTGCGTTGTTATGTGAGCATGCAATATTTTATATATTTGTCATGTTTTTGGTTCGTTTATGCATGCAGCATACTGGCACAGAGAAAAATGAACCTAGAAACACCCATTTTCACAAATTCCGATAGACATATGCGCACAGACACAGCAACATCAGGCATCAACAAACACCAATTATTAGTAGAGTGAAGCGTGTCAGTGGAACACGGGATAATGGGCAATAATGTGCACAGTGGGAGCCCAGGATGGTGTGTTTAAGGAAAGAAAGCACTAGGCTGTGAGCCCCAGGGAGCACTGCAATATGTGCTCAAGTGTGCACAGCTAATGTGCATCTAGGGAGCGTGGAGGACCCAGGCAAAACTATAGACTGGGTATGACGTTTGAACTGAGAGTTGTGCTTCGAGTTTACACTGGATGGTGGTTGTTCAGGGCTCTGTGAATTATAGGGGCGCGGGGCGATTAATAATCGAACACAAGTTGGTGCAAAATAGCAAGAACACGGGCATCCAGTTATGCGTGACACTTTGAACCAGTTTTGCATTTTTGGTCAGCAGCGTTTTGGATGGTTGTGTTTTTTGAGCCCCTGCTAACAATTCTATGAACAAGACCACTAGCCTCAATATTAAAAGCAAAACCACAAGTCACATAATAAATACAACGTTCTGTTGGCATGGATAAAAAGGCAGAACTGGCTGAAGGTGTGACACATGTACGTGTTCCACTTGTTAGCAATTCTAATATGTATGCCTCTTTATGCTTTGCTCTTTAAATCTGTTCTCTGTTGGTGTACTTGTAGTAACAATTGGATATACTTTAAATAAATGTGCCCCTCTCGTACAATGTTTAGCTATCCAAAATGTGATAGGGAAAGATGAAAATAAGTATGAAGTCTTCATATGCGAACTGGTGTGGCTCATTGGTTAGAGGCGGCAGACCCAGAGGCAAAGGTCGGCCGGGTCCCAGGGTTCGATTCCCGACGCGGCCGGGTCCTGGGCCATGGTCAGCGGACTCGATAATGCTCGCCTCGGTGCCTACTCCAACCATGGGTCCCACTCGGCAACTCTGGGCAATAGCTTACTTAATCTCTACTAATGGCCCCATCAGCGCCGGGGATGCTTGTCTTCACCTTGGAGATGCCCAGGAGGGATCATCTCACAGGGAAAGCCAATATGGGCTCCCCAGCGGTATACAGCGTCGGGACGCCCCTTTGCTGGGGCAGCTGTGCGCTTTACAAGTATATAACATAACTATCTCTCCCTTTCTCTGTGTGGTTTCACTATTTAACACACTAGTTCTGTATTTTGTTCTCTGCTAAACATTAGGTCTCGTGCACAAAATCTTCAAAATAGGACAGTGCGACCAATCGAATGGCCTCCTTTCCTTCACGTGGACTGTTTAGAGCCACGAGGGTCGCAGATGGAGGCTGAGTGCTAGGATAAGTAGGGCTCTGCAACCCAGCACGGAGAGCGAGCCAGTGACCTGCTCCCTGCCTATCTGAGTATCAGCACCTCCGACAGTGGGAGGCAGGAGTATCAGCACCTCCTACAGTGGGCGGCAGGAGGGCATGATGGTTAGCCTAGGTGAGGCCATTGCCATCCCGCATCCTGTCAAGCCACAGCTGGTGTTGAAGGGCAGGATGGTGGCTACTGTAGTAATGGCTGCTACACTACTGGCAAAATTGCAGGGTCACAGCCCAGAGTAGTCTCTACACAGCCTGTCCTGATGTGCCTATTTCATATACACAGCTCCCTCCTTACCACCAGCTGTCTTGAGAGTGACGGGCAGTGCACTTTCATTTAGGCTAATCACTCTACCTTCAGGATTTCTAGAGTTATGTCCCTGGGGAAGAGCTCATGAAACCTACTACAGCAAAAGAATGATGCCCAGGAGGCCAGCTTCTACTGTTTGTGATAAATGATGCGGTGTCTGTGTGATAGAAATGGAAAATATGAGTTCATCATCCCAGCAACTAATGGCATTCTGTGACCCTTTCCCTCCTAATGTCATAATGTGTGTGATCGTGTCCACCCCTAGTGTTAGAAATTAGGTCTCAAGTAGGCAGAGGTATAAACCCTGTCCAAGTAGGGACCACAATCCTAATCAGGTAAAGTCAGTAACACACTGTAATTAACATGTGCTCATCCTTTGATAGCTTGGCACAGAGCAGTCAGGCTTAACTTAAGAGACAATGTTTTAAGTGTTTGTGCACACAACAGACAGTAGTAACACAGTGAGAACACTACGAAAAGACGCCACACCTGTTTTGAGAAATTGAAAATACTTTTATAGAAAAGATCAACATGACACAAATCCAATCTGTAGAAGTCGAGATAAGAGTTTTAAGAGATTAAATTCAAAAATAGCTCTTAGAAACAAATAGCGCTCAAAGTGTTAACCGGTCACGCTGGACAAGGACAAAGTCAAGAGTTCAGGCCCCCACATTGGCGCGCAGGTCGGCTACATGGCCAGCTGAGAAAAAGTACTGTAATCCTTGTCGCAGTATGAGATGCGTCGATGATCCCCACACAGTTGGGGTTTTGCACTAGATTTCTCAATTTAACTGCGGTGATGCATTCTTTCCATTGAGTGAAGTGCAGGTCCTGAGTGTGGCAGATCCAAAAAATGATGCGCCGGGTTAATCCACGCAGGAGGGGTGATGCGTCAATCTTCTCCATGCTGTGGTAGCGATGCAGTGGTTCCGAAGGTGATGCAGCTGTTCCTACTAAGATATGCCAATCTGGTCCCAGCAACTGCATGGGTGCATCTATCACAGTCTTGCAGCAGGAGTGGCATTGGTTACAATCGGCGCAGTGAAGTCTATGCACTGGTTCTGTATCCTGCAACAGCGGAGATCCGGATCTTGCAGCAGGGGATGCATCGGTTCCGATTGGTTCATCAGTGTCAAAGTGCAGGTACTTGCAGATGCCGCACTTTAAACACTTACAAGGGCCATGGACTGGATGTGCACCACTTGGCAGAGCAAGACTTACAGTAAGCAAAGTCCAGGTGCTGAGTTGAAGATTAAAGTTAAGACTTTGATATTCCTGAGACTTCAGAAACAGGAGGCAAGCCCTTGGAGAGTACTTAGATCCGGGTATAGTACGGAAACAGCTTTGCTGGAAGTGGCAGAGACTATTCGGGAAACGGTGGATCAAGGGAGTTGTGCGATGCTGGTGCTGCTGGACTTGTTCGCAGCTTTTGACACCCTGTCGCACAGGATCCTTTTAAACTGACTTAGGGATCTTGGGGTGTCAGGCACGGTCTGGGCCTGGTTTAGTTCATTCTTAGAGGGACACACTCAGCAAGTGGTTCTCTAACCTTACACTTCTACTGTTAGCCCCCTAAAGTGTGGTGTTCTGCAGGGCTTGGCCTTAAGCCCAACTCTTTTTAATGTGTACCTCACTCCTTTGGTAGCAGTAATTGAGAAATTTGGGGTGAAGGTCGTCTCATATACGGATGACACACAATTAGTGTTCTCCTTTAAAGACAGTAGTGAGACGGCCTTTGTCAATTTTAAGAAATGTATTTTGAATATCTCCTCATGGATGACACATACACTGCTTGAGATTGAACACAGAAAAGACGGAGGTTCTCTTCTTCAATCAATCTATGATCCCACGGTCAGAGCTCTGGTGGCCGGGTGAGTTAAATCCCTCGCCTCTTCCAGTTACCTCTGCCAGGAATTTGGGCTTTAAATTTGACACACAATTGTCTAGCAAAGTGCAAATTGCCCATGTCTCGGTCAATGTTTTTTGAAAATGAAGGCTCTTTGGAGCTTACTCCATTATCTTCCCTTGGAGTGTAGAAAGACCGTGGTTCATGCATTGGTCACTTCCCAACTTGATTACGCGAACAGTCTGTATATGGAACTTCCGGAGTACTTATTAGGAAGACCGCAGACTGTTCAGAATGCAGCAGCAAGGCTTGTTCATAACGTGCCAATGCGGCACCACATAACTCCCCACCTAGTTAGTCTTCACTTGTTACCAGTGAAAATAAGAGTAGAGTTTAAAGCCCTTACAGTGACCCACAGAGCAATGAACATTGGTCCTCTATATTTGATGCAAAGAACCCGTACATTACAGAAATAAGAGAGCACTCAGATCTAAAGAGAAGGACTTTTTGGTCATTCTACGGTTTGCAAAGGACCGGATGTCGCTCCTTCTCGGTTAAAGCGGCAAAGTTGTGGAACACCATGCCTGACTATTTAAGGAAGATGCACTCTGAACAGATCTTCAGGAGAGCATTAAAAATGTGGCTCTTCACTCTTCCTTAACTCCTCGCAGGTGTCACGCAACTAGTTCAGCTGCACTACCAGTGCCGGGACATCTCTGTTGGAGGTAGCCATGCACTTTATGAGCCCCCTATTATTATTATTATTATTACTACTTAGGTGGGATGTAGAGATGCAGGTGCAGTCCATTTCACTCCCAGGCAAGTAGCAGCAGACCAACCTAGCAAAGCAGTTAAGCCAGTTGGGCCTTTGAATTAAGGAGACTTCAAAGCGATGCATTGAAGTGCACAAGAACCTGCCTTTCCTTTCCTGGTTCCAAGCTCACTCCAGGAGGGTATGCAATCCTTTTGCTTGGGAACAAGACACAACTCTTTCTAGTGTAGAGTGTAAAACTCTTCCCTCCCTTTCTGCTCAGGATGACCCATCAACATGCAGATGGCTACTTAGTTACACCTACCCTCCCTATAAATGTGGCTGCCTAGACGGAATGCAGTAAGCCTGCTGTCACCTATCCCAGAGAGGCAAAAGGCACCAAATTGTTTAAGTAAAAAAATGTTCATTTGCTTGTCTTCAACTTTCTAAAAGTGACATTTTCAGAACTGCAATTTAAAAACCAACATCACCATCAGGTGTGCTTTTAAATTGTGAGTCCAGTGACTCCAAAGTTCGGTTTCCCATCTGTTCCCAACTGGAAATTACATTTATAAAATGTAATAAGGCAATCCCAATGTTAATGTATGGGAGAGATAGGTCTTGCGGTAGTGAAAAACAAATGTAAGTGTATTTGACTTCCAGGACATGCAAAAGTTTTAAAGTGCATGTCCTACATTTTAAATGCACTGCATCCTCCCCATGGGCTGTCCAGGGCCTACCTTAGGGGTGACCTTTATCCAATAAAAAGGAAAGTTTAGGCCTAGCACGTATGTTAACTTGTCAGGCCGATATTACAGTTTAAAACTGCACTCATAGGCTCTGCAGTGCGAGGCCTCACATATGTTTAAAGGCGCAATTTAAGAGGATGGCACAATAAATGCTAGAACCCCACTAGTAGCATTTGATTTACAGACCCTGGACACATGTAATGCACTTTACAAGTGACTTATAAGTAAATAGAATATGCCAATTTTTGACAAAACCAATACTACCATGTTTAAAGTAAAAAGCACATACACTTTAGCCACCTGTTATCAGCGGTAAAGTGTTCAGATTGCTAAGTCCAGCAAAAACAGGAGGTCAGAAGACAAAAAGTCAGGGGAAACCACATCAAGGATACCTGGCTTAATAGCTGGCTTTATAGTGGTAAATCTTTGCATCAATGAGTTACTGATTGGCATGATGATAGTTATTCTTGCCACAATCTTGGCATCCAGTGTTGGCATAGTGGCAGCTACTACTACAACATTGTATAATGTTAGATATCTCTGGCATACAGTGGACACCCATATATATCATGATGGCATAATTATTTGGTTGTTATGTTAGTAATTGATATTGTTGCCTTTGACAGCATTATGCTGCTCCCCCCACACCAGCAGTGTCTGTGTCATTCACAGACCTTAAAAGTGTGGTGAAGTCATTTGAGAGCATGGGCTAGGAAGTTGTCAACACAACTCCACAGCTCCAGGATGGATTTACAGAAGACTGAGAACTTTAGTATCAAACTACTCAACATAATAAACCCACACTGATGCCAATGACGGATGTATTATTAAATGCACTCAGGGGGCATCTTAAAGATTCACCCTGAAAAAAGACAAATTTCTAGTGTATTGGCTGACTGTTCACCGGCAGCCAGCCACCACTAGACTGGTTTCTGACTCCATGGCGTGAGAGCCTTTGCACTCATGGAGGTCAGAAACAAATCCTGCTCTTGTTGAGGTGATTCACACCTCCCCCTGGCAGAAATAGCAACCCTTGGTGGTGATCCTCAAAGGCTCACATCTGTGATGTGCTGATTTGAGCAGCTCCATCTAGTGAAGATGCCCATCCCCTTTCCAGGCCCCATTTCTGGTGGCAGGACAGATGGGAAAATTAGTAAGCAGAGAAGAAGTGTCCCCCTTAGCCCAGCACATCCCTAGGGTTGCCAGGAGCTCTCTTAGCAATTCACCATCTTGAATTGGAGAATTAGCCCCAATAGGAACAGGGGTGTGCCCCTTTCCTCAAAGGGAGGGGGCACCCAAAGGGTGTTGTCACCCTAGGGGACAGTAGCCATTGGCTACTGCCTCCCACCTCAGTAATGCCCATAGGTTTAGTATTTAAATGCTCCCCTGAACCGTGTTCCTCAGATTTTATAGACCAAAGAAGAAGGAAAAAAACCAATGCCGGACCAGGAACTGAACCCCTGCAGACAGAACTCGGCAAGAGCCCTGCCACCTGTAGTCGGTTCGACAACTGGACCTGCTTCTCTTGCAGAAACACTGCAAGCTTCCATGAAACCACAGAGACCTTTCAGGCTCCAACCAATCTCCCTTTGGACTAGGGGCTATAGTCCCCGGCATACGCCCGCATACAAACCGTAGTACTTGAGGACCGACACTTGTGTTGACGCGATTCACTACTGCAAAAGAACATCAAGACCGCAGTGGAAGAGGACCAACACTTGTGTCGGCGTCACTCTGCGCTGCCAGCAGAAAGCACAGCAGCTAGCCGGCCTCCACATCCCAGACGGAATGAGAGGCTTCATCTCCAGGCAGACCACAAGGGTAAACGACTATTACCTACCATATCTCTCTTAAGCAGAGCTGCCACCAACATAGACAGTACGTCTTTGAGCGAGACCCAGATGCCATAAGAACAACATGTACCAGGGGCTACACATCATTCTTTGTCATAGTATTCCTTTAACTAAAAACCTGCCTTTCCTTTTTGACTTTGTTTCTCTCAGATTAAATGCAATTTTCAGCATTGCCACAAAGGGTACTAATATTTGCATACCATGCTTCTGCAATGTGAAACTGCAATGCACATCTCAAAAATAGCATTAGCTGGCAAAGCCCATCCTTCATAAACCGACCGCCTTGTTTTCTTTCACCAAAGTGATAATGCAATACAATGATACAACCAATCTTCTCCTGTTAGTAACAGGCCACTCCAAGTTCAGTGAGTGAACCCACATGCTAAACATTTGTGATATGAAAACTGCTTTATTAACAAGCATTCCCAGACATGGAGGTCTGCTGACTCCAGCAGGCCACCATCCCTGGAAGGGCCAGTCATTCCCAATGGGGTTGCAAATTGCGAGTGACTCATTAATATTCATGAGCCTCGCATTTTGCTACCCCATTGGGAATCGCAATCAGCGTATCGGACACTGTGGTACATTCCAAATTGCGACTCGCAATTTGCGATTCGCAATTGAGCACAAATTGTGAGTCGCAATTTGGAATGGTATTAAATATGTTTTGAATTTTTAAACTTTATTGTAGAATATAGTGTGTTGTACCTCCTTTTTGCCATTCTCAATTGCTTCAGGGAATCCATGAAACCTCACTGTTAAATACAAATAAGAAAAACATGTTTTACTACTAGAAACTGACAGACATTTTCTATTGATTGCATTCTTGAGGAGGACGCAGGCTGCTAGCCACAGGGGCCACACACAACACATGTTGGTTGGTAAACAACCAAGAGCGTGTTACCAACCCAAATGTCCAAATGCTGCAATAATTATAAATTACTGCATTTGTAAAATTTATTTTTTATATTCTTACTGAGCTTATGTCTCCTGAAATTTAGTTATTTTGTGTGATTTTATAAAAAATGTGTTGATTTGAATATGTACACTACTATTTGACCACTTATCTCTTACATCAATGCAAGTTCTAGGAACATCTCCTTCAGTTATATAAATAGTAAAACTGGGCTAAGAGCAAACCTAGGTTTGAGTATCTAAAGCACAACTTATAGTCGGTGCAACCAACTGGGCAACAAAGTGGTCATTTCAAAACACCGAAGCTCTTATTTTGTTTAAACCCTAACTTCTATGTAATTAAATCTTTAACATATTCTCACTCTGCTCGGTAACTAATATAATAACCTTCTGTTTTTGTGAGTACATGCACTGGTATACATTCAAAGATGTATTTTCGTAAAACTGTAATATAACCAACATTCATCAACATTATTTAGTTCACACAGACACCAATTCATCACTTCCCTTAATGCCAACCCTATCTTATATACACCATATATGCATCATCAATATCTCAACAGTCTATTCTACATCTCCCAATATATTAAATAAAAAATATTTTCTTTTGCAAATATATACAAGTACAACTCTTCAATGAGTCTTCGTGGTGCTCTGATCACATTTCTCGACCATGTCTTCGGAAACTGGGGACGAGTAGTCGAATTGTCCATGATCTGCATTGGCAATGTAGGAACAACGGCAGTCAGTGGGGCCCAATTGCCCTTTCAGACCCTGTCTCTATATTGACATCAGCGACTGACAAGCCATGAGTCCCATGTCAAAAATTCAAGGAATCATGCGTGATAGACTTCCCAAGACGGTGGCCACCATTTGTCCTTTGCCGGATACAACATGAAATAGCTCAGCATCAAAGGGAGCATCAGTTTTCCGTTGTTTAGGCTGACGGAAAAGCACTCGATCTCCTCTTGTGAACGTAATGTCCTTTGCCTGTTGGAACTTATCTACATAGGCTTTAATTTTTCTTTTATGACCCAAGTCTCTTGTACAGGTTTCTTCCTCAGTACTTGATCTTCTGTTGGTCCATTGAAGTAAGTTGGTTGTCATGGCTCTCTGAAACATCAAGTTTGCAGGGCTTTAACCTGTGACAGTTTGAACGGTTGTATTGAGAGTACTAGTTAATCATTTGACAAGCCCATTGGTCTGTGGCCAAAGAGCATCACTCTTCTGATGCTTCACATTAAGATAACTTAGAAAGTCTCTTACTTTTCAACTGCTGAAAGGTGGGTCATTATTAGATTTTATGATCCCCAAAATACTCCATGTCACAAAGATGCTGCCTAATCGATGCTCTTTCTTGAGTGGTGAATGAGAGATCGTCTACCATTGGAAAATGAGAGTATTCATCAATGATCACCCTCAGGTTTTGTCCATTGTCAAGAAGACCGGAGAAGTCAACGTCAATTCTTTCCCATGTAAGCTTTGGCAACTCTGACATGTTTAAAGTGTGTTGAGTACTTTTTGTTAAAATTAAGTTGCATAGATCACAAGCCTTTAGTTCTCTGTCAACTTTCTTATCGAGATGGGGAAACCAGACTTGGTCTCGGAGAGCTCATTTAGTGGCGACGATTTCACAATGTCCTTCATGGGGCACTTCAATGATCTGTTCTCACAGATTCTCCAGAATAAGAATTCTTGAACCTCGCAGGATAACGCCTTCTTGAGGGTCAGACATTTCATCTTTGACTTTTTTAAACTTCTGGTATTCACTGTCACTGGTAAGAGGTTGAGTGTGCTGGTTCCAAGCCTGATGTGCAATAATCACTTTCAGTTTAAATATGTTCCTATCTTGAGTTGTGCTAGGAACAATTTTTTCCAGCAAAATGGCATGATGTAGGTTTCAGCTGTCTTAGAAGGGGTACCATGGCACTGTAGCCGTACTCGTAAGTAGTAGTCAGCAGGGTTTTGATCTTTCCCTGGATGGTGCACAATTGTGTTGTTTCATTTTCGTGTTCCTCCTATAGACCTATTTATGATCTGCATTTTTAGACAGCATAGACTGTGGGATTCGTGTCCAGACTGATTCCAGACACCCCCACCCGGTTTGTCAGCCTGTATACCAGCTAGCTCTCAGTGCCACTGTAAACTCCTCTTACCAAGGACCGAATAGTTCTTGGCAACCATCGAACATGACAACCCTGTCCCATCAGGGATCGTGGAAACAGTGCAGTACGGTTCACTCAGTCACTCATGCTCACTCTGTCTCAGAGAGATACACAGAATAAAACGGTGGGGAAGTTTTCAATAAGTATTTATTGAACCAGCGTCATTCTAGTGTAAAATAGGTGTGCTGAAACAACCAGAAACAGATATAAATGATTATAAGCACCTTGCTGTGTCATGTCGGACTATGATGACGGAAGGAATGACCCTTGCACATAGTTATTGTGCAGGAAATGTTAGCCCTGCTGAGGTTCCAAGAATCCTCATGCACAATGAATGATGCTAGTTTTCGGAGAAAACCCCACATCATTTAAGCAGTGCTGTTACTAGGTAAAAGGTCAGTACCAAGAACCGTTATGTAGTGTAATGGCAGGGGAAATATAGGTGAGAGGTCTGGTTACTACCTGAACCTATCTCAGGGTACCTTTATAAAACATAACACCCACTCCTCATTTGACTGGACGACATACTAAAAAGTCTAAATTTACATCTAAAATACACAGACAAAAATTAGTCCCTAAAAATGCTTTCAAAATGCTAAAATTCTAGCATAAGCTGTGAAAGTCTATTAAAATATCCTCGTATATACAGGCCGAACCACTATCAAAGCCACGCTGTTCAACAAAAGTGATTTTTGTTGTAAAATTCCAGATTTAGTTGATTTGAAAAAGGATACATTTTTCCCAGCACACGATGAGTCAAATGTTTATGTGTCCTGGCTGGAAGACGCAACATAACTGTTGCTTGCCATTGCAGACGACGGTCCCTGCAACACCTCACAGATCAGGTCAATCGAGCACAGATGATCTTCTATATTCCCCACAACCTATGCTCGGTAAGCCTGTATGACATCTAAGGTCTGACTGCTTGTAGAGGAGCCGGTCTCCGATCCAACAGGAGCTGAAGCATCCCGTGTTGGCTCTAAGAAAGCAGACATCAACATGGGAATACGCTGAGCACCC
Source organism: Lissotriton vulgaris (assembly GCF_964263255.1). NCBI lineage: Eukaryota > Metazoa > Chordata > Amphibia > Caudata > Salamandridae > Lissotriton > Lissotriton vulgaris. The sequence continues at coordinate 680,560 of NW_028250360.1, read as the reverse complement.
AGCAGTGTATGGGCTGTTATCGGGTTCAGTAAAGCATCCTCGTCCGGTGGTGCAACTAATGGAAGTGTTAGACAGAGATCAAAAGTGCAATCTTGTCCGCAGAACAGGCATCAGAGGAAAGGGAAGCACACAGTCAAACCAGACCAGTCTGAACAATAGGAACCAAGACTCGCTCAGTTCCCATAGGGGAGGTGTGCACAGGTGAAGTACCATGCGGTCATGTATCGGCGCCCCAAGAGTGTGTTTTCCATCTCCTTGGTGATTGGGATATTCATTGCGTAGCGAAAAAATTAAATCAGGAATTCAGCTATTAGTAACAAGATCTGTGGAAGTCCTTCAAAAATGCTTTCAGATACGGAGTGTATGAAGGTTGTATTGACTCCAAAGACTGTCTGAAATGTGCTTAACAGTCCAGAAACTATGGTCTTAAATCAGTGTACTTTACCCTTCGTATCAGACGTGTTAAAGATACTTAGTACCATTTCCGTGACATGGAAAGTGTGGTTCGTTTGTACCATTGCCTGCATTTCAATTGAGGAGCTCGCGGCGTGAAGATCAAAAGTCTCTCGGGCTGAGGTTAAGGGCACCTCCCTGACTGTGTGGATCGGTGGAAACAATACTTGCATAAAACAAGTAACCCTGGAGCCTTTAGGTCCAAGATATGCGATGCCTGGAAGCATCCCACAACAACCTAGATCGTTCAGCATTAAGGGCCAGATGTAATACCATTCCAAATTGCGACTCACAATTTGTGCTCAATTGCGAATCGCAAATTGCGAGTCGCAATTTGGAATGTACCACAGTGTCCGATACGCTGATTGCGATTCCCAATGGGGTAGCAAAATGCGAGGCTCATAAATATTAATGAGTCACTCGTAATTTGCAACCCCATTGGGAATGACTGGCCCTCCCAGGGATGGTGGCCTGCTGGACTCAGCAGACCTCCATGTCTGGGAATGCTTGTTAATAAAGCAGTTTTTAAAAAAAATGCAGCCCATTTTCCTTAAAGAAAACCGGGATGCATTTGAGAAAAATAAATGAAACATTTTAGTTTCATTTTTGAAGGGCAGTAGGTGGTCCCTGGGACCACTGCCTGCCCTTGAAAAATATTTTTAGAGCCAGTCACAAATGGGAAGGGGTCCCCAGGGGACTCTTTCCCATTTGCGGCCCCATTGCCATTACCGTTGAATAGGGTGGTAAATTGTGAGTTTTTTGCGACCGCAATTGCAGGTTGCAAAACATTCATACATGGCTAGAGACTCGCTAGTAGGAAGGGAACGCCCCTTCCTAATAGCGAGTCCCAAAATACTATTTTGTGAGTTGCAATTTTTTGCGACTCGCAAAATAGTGTTTGTACAATGCCATGTAGGTTTTTGCGTGCACAAACTGGTTTGCACACGTAAAAACTGATCATACATCTGTCCCTAAGTAACTCCCATTCGAGAACAATTTGAACACCGGATTAATCACGGCAACCGGGGACCATTTCAAGTGACAAGACAAGTTTGCAACTGTACCTTTACAGGCCCTGTGAAGCATGATATCCTGGCATATGAGAGATCCCCTTAAAGAGTTTTCACAGTTTGTACCGCTTAGAAACACTTTCATGTCCCCATACTGCATCAAAATCTGTATGGCAATTCCCAGATTCCTTGATGAATTCCTTATTCCTGTTGTTGACTCTTTGAAAGGTAATTGGTCTTGTTTTTCAAAACACAGCATTGTATATGTTGCTCCTCTTTCTGCCATTGTTATCTGCTCCTTAGTTAGATTGTATGCAGAGAACAAGGACATACTGTTGATAGATCGTCAAGGCACATAACCGGGACGCAATTATTGTAGCGTCCAGCTTAATAACCTAATAGAGCGTAACTGAGACTGTCCATGCTGTAGTATGGACAAATCCTGTTCTAGTATTTCTACAGCAGAATATATAATGTTGCCCTGTGATTAAATCCTGAAAGTTAATGTAGTCATACCGCTAAGGCTTTTTCTAGGTTAATTCTAACAAATTTCACAAAGTCTATCCGCAGCTTCTTGTTGAGAGATTTTCCAAATTTCAATGTAAACAGTGTATAAGAAACGTTTCTGTAGTGGCTTGCGAGGGCCTAATAATAAGTCACTCAAATTCACGTCTTCTGATAGTAAGGATACTTGTTGTTTGTCCTGAGATAGTGTCAAGGTTTTTAGCCAATCGAGGCATAAGTTTAAAATACTGTAGGATGTCCGCACCCCTGGATGTTCTCGTTGCACATAGTGTTGGTCCGACCTATGGGTACTAAACCCTTCAGTGGTACCCCTAAATCTTGACTGACACCTATTTGTGTCTGTGGGCCAAACTAACCATCCCTTCCAAGTGGGGTCTGATGAATTATATGAAACTGTATTTATGATGTCATCTACTGTATTGCCACCATGTGTTGTAAAGTTTCGCCACCCCTCAAAGTGTGATGGTGAGGGAATCCGAGGTGGGTTCAAATCCTCGTTCTTGGCTAGTCCAAAACCTTGAACTCAAGGAGAGAGGGCTCTTAAATCCAAAGGGATGGAGCACCCAGTAACTATGGAGTTAAAAGTCATTTTCGCTTTGGATAAACCATATGGTCAACACTTCACACTCATCAAGCCACCATACTCATAGTCCACACATCCCACACTCATTAATGATTAAGGCACTTATAAGTTGATTACAACTTTTTGTTAAAATATTAATATATTTTATTCAGTATACAAATATACAGATATGTATTACACACAAACATTTTATCACAACAAAAAACACTTAAATTCATATACATAATAGGCACAAAAAATGTAAATACACAATTAAAAAAGCATTTACAATGCAACGGTTTCGTCTTTCGAAAAGTTAGAGCTATTGGCATTGTAAATGACAACATTTTTATTTATGTGTTGTCTTTGACAACATAAATAAATGGCATTGTCATTTACAAAGCCAATAGCCTAATCTCTCGCAAATGCGACACCTATTGCATTTGCACCCACGCACACACACAAAACCAGCCACCCCATATGCAACGGTGTGCTCTCCCTACTGAGTGAATACAGACACATTCCACCTCACCAGTCCGCAAAAATGAACGTCAAAAATAAGCATTTTTTCACTTTTTTTAGTTTAAAGAGTTATTTAGTTTTATCTGCTGAATCCAGCGCAGACGTGCATGACCCTCTTGGTCGCCAGAGTTTTGGGGAGGGACGGGAGCAGTGGGGGTGGTATAACCGTGCGGTGGAGGCAAGCTCAAATTAACAGTTGCATACAGTTATATACACAATTATAACATGTTTGACCAGAATCTTATCGTGACAAGCCTTGTGAATTGTATTACTCCTGTGACATCCATCTAAAAACCAGAGGTGCAAACTACTGAGTGAAGAGATTCGACAGATAAAACAGTATTGGATACTGAGATTGGGTCAGCCAATCAGAACACTTAATGCACTATCACTGTTGTTTCCTAGCATCTTATAGTTTCAGAAACATTAGGTAGACAGCGGGGGTAGGTATATTTTTTCTGGCTGTGTTAGGCAGGTGTGAATAGGGGCATGAGTTGTAATAGCCTTATTACCAAATGGTGGCAAGGTGTTACCAACAGTTAATTACCCTATTCCTCAGAGGATTTTAACAGCTGTTAATGCCCTAAGAAGCAGGCAGTAACACCTACTTATAATAGAGAGTGAGCACTATCTGATAACAGATCTTTATCCATTCTTCCTCTCAATATTTTCTCCATTACTATTTTATTTTATAACCCAAGGCCCCTTCTTGGAAGTGTATGCCTACACACTCTGGCATTCTAGTGCTTAGAAACCAACTCCCCAGACAGATTATCACTTTCTTTGTAGAGATGGATGGCGTTCAGCTTTGTAAACATCGTCCCGAGACGAGGATTTCATAAAAGAAAGCACCCCGAGGCTTGTAAAAAGCTTGCAAGAGTTGAGCAACTTCTTTGTCAACTTAATCACATGGGCAACAAAGCGTTGTGCAGCACAACCGGAAATGAAACTTAACATAGTAAGGAAGCCTCATACGCCCTGAGTGCGATGCCCAGGGGAGGACCCTGGCAAACAGGTTTATCGAGAGACAGAGAGAAACAAGCATTGGAAATGCAATAGGTCTCGGATTTATTTGAGTTAGAGCTAATGGCATTGTAAATGGCAATGTCTTTTAGCCATGTGTTTTGGAGTGTATGCATGTGGTGTGAAGTGAAATTATGTGGGTTGGATTGGAATTGTTAGTTTGTGAGTGTGTGATTGTGTTTGTGTGGTTGTGTGTGTGTGATTGTGTGTGTGGTAGTGTGTGTGGTTGTGTGTGAGCCTCTTGCATTTTCGTTACTTGCACCTCAGCCCATGGCATTCGATCCTACGTTGCGGCTCGGATTGGCCCCGCTTGGGGAATACTTTATAATAGTGCGGCCAACAAGTAGTCATTTTGTAATACAATACAACAATAATATTTTACTTATTTGTCCCTCGTAACAAAAAGTCTTACTCGCTATATTTTCATTAGGGAAAGATATCGCATGCACTTTTTGTCCTATGACCAATATCCCACACAATGTTACATTGAGACCAAAATTTAGAAAAACTCAGACAGATTACGGCTCTTGGCCCAGGCCTTCCAATGCCATATATATATATATATATATACACACATGTCTGGCCCAACAGAGTATCTTATCCTCTGTAGATGTTTGTTATTTCACTGTCCTCTTCCACTGGTCACAGATAGTCGAGCTTTGCCTTTATCCTAGGGTTTATCCTTCATTACTGACATACCTGTCTGTCCATCTACCTACCTATGCCTCTGATTCAGCGACCTGTCTACACATTTATCAATATCTATCCACGGAGCCTGGGAAGGACAGGATGGAGGAAAGAGGATCTCCAGGCACCTAGACCCAGGGGGCAAGAAGCCTTGAGGAAAGGTAACCTTAGAGAGAATAACACTGGTTGGGCAGGAAAACAAGGGGCATAGAAACACAGGGACATGGGACAGAGGGAGCAGCGGGTTGTAACCTAGAGTAGGAGTGTTTTGGAAAAAACAGATACAACAACTTGAGAAAAAAAAAGAAGATAACGCATAAAAACAGGCAGGCCTGTGCCAAGTACAGGGAGAGGGGGGTCTCAATAAACGTTACTACTTGCATATTTAGGGGGTCGTGCAGGTATTTAGAATACAGTGCAAAAGGGACACTTTGAGCCAGCCTGGAACTGCGACTATAACTCATGTTTTGTGCGCCGGAGAATGTACAAAAGTAGTCGAAATATTTAACAAAGTAACGAGGAAGGTTGACTTAGCCTCGGTCATTCACGTACACCGAACCTAACCTTGCCAGAAAGAACCCGCTTCTGCTGTGTGACCCTGAGAAGTCAGGTGAACCCTCGACTCTGCAAATGCTGTATTAGTTTGCAAAATGGAGCCCACCTCTTAATTAATAGGCTCCCCCTTCGAATAATTACCCGTCGACAAATCAAGGCTATCGCGTGTTGTCCAATTAACAACTTGATTAAAATTACTAGTGAAACTATAATTAATACACGTACAATACAAGCCGGAAAGCAAGTAAAAATGTAATCAAATGAAGGAAAGAAAAAAGAATCCCCGAGGATGGCACATGGCATCCGACAAGGCAGCCAGGCCCTGGGAGGGGGGAGGGAGGATAACTACGGAAATAAAAAGATTCAGAATGTGAGCATAAGGTGCAGGCTTTAGATGTGAATTAGAGACAGTGTTTCCACTCGGAACACGGAAGGCAGTAGGCACTGCATGCGGATAAGTTCCTAGTTGAAGCGTGATGCGACCCCAGCCTGAAAAGCAGCAGGCACTTTCTGTGCACTTATAATGCTCGGACAGCCGGGTAGGAAGACAAAGAAGGGACAGCCGGGAAGGAAGACAAAGAAGAGACAGTCAGGTAGGAAGACACAGAAGGGACAGGCGGGTAGGAAGACACAGAAGGGACAGCCGGGTAGGATCACAAAGAAGGGACAGCCGGGTAGGAAGACAAAGACGGTACAGCCGGGTAGGAAGACAAAGAAGGGACAGCCAGGTAAGAAGACACAGAAGGGACAGTCGGGTAGGAAGACAAAGAAGGGACAGCCAGGTAGGAAGACACAGAAGGGACAGCCGGGTAGGATCACAAAGAAGGGACAGCCGGGTAGGAAGACAAAGACGGTACAGCCGGGTAGGAAGACAAAGAAGGGACAGCCAGGTAAGAAGACACAGAAGGGACAGTCGGGTAGGAAGACAAAGAAGGGACAGCCGGGTAGGAAGGCGAAGAAGAGACAGACGTGTAGGAAGACACAGAAGGGACAGCCGGGTAGGAAAACACAGAAGGTACAGCCGGGTAGGAAAACACAGAAGGAACAGCCGGGTAGGAAGACAAAGAAGGGACAGCCGGGTAGGAAGACACAGAAGGGACAGCCGCGTAAGAAGACAAAGAAGGGACAGCCAGGGAGGAAGACAAAGAAGGGACAGCCAGGGAGGAAGACAAAGAAGGGACAGCCAGGTAGGAAGGGACAGACAGATAGGAAGACAAAGAAGGGACAGCCAGGGAGGAGGGTTAAGGTTCTTTTGGTAAAATAAACGATTTGTACCTTTTTCAGCAGGGAGGGCACTGAATGCGGATGGGGTCTAATCTGGAGGAGGGGGGGTTCGCTTGAAAACACCCCATTTTATCAACATCTGAGCACCAGAGGTGTAACAACGCGCCCCACCCCGCAGTGGGGGGGGATGAGCTCCAGGGGGGTCCCTCAGCAATACTGGTAGGAGGTGGGCCGGAAGGTGGGGGGAGGGCTCCATGTACTTTGCAGGGGTGCGAGGGGGGATTCAAGTTTCACTACCCCTCTGCCCAGCACCCAGACTGCCAGCAGTATGGGTGATTCAGGGCGCTAGGCACAGATTGATGCCGGCGGAGCTTAACTCACTGAGCTATCGTGCTGGCCTTCCAAGAGGTCAATGGGGAGCAGAAAACGCCCCCCCCCCCCTGTAGAGATGAATTCAGTGTAAATGGGAGAGCAGCCGCCACCACCGAGGGGGCAGCATAGGGGGGGGGACCCCGTGGGTTCAACAAGACACAGGGGCGTTGACAGATGAAATACCGAAATCATGAAAGAAGTGCTGCAGCCATGTCTTAAGATCCCAGGACCACAGGACCACACCCACACCCAGGAATCCACCAACACAGGAAGAAGGGGGGGGGCAGCAACGACCACGGAGGGGTTTTACACTCACCCAGGATGATGGTCCTAGGCACAACTCCAGGGCTATTTAACATCCAAGGACATCGCTTCCGCCAACTAAAAGAAACCAGCTTTGGTTGAAAAGGCCAAGCCGGCCAGTAAAGTTCCCAGGGCCAAAGTGGAGCTGCTATGTGGTCAGGACAGGCTGTTCACCGACCGCACTGTCCCTGTCAATCTGATCATGCCCCTCCCCCACTGACACAGCGTTGCTGGTTGTAGCAGGGATTCCTCTGCACACCCCGGCCGGTAGGAAGGCCCTGTATTAACGACGTAGGCCTCACCACTGGGTGCGCTCCTGAATTTTCCGCAGTACAGCTAGGGACAACGCAGGGTCACTGCAGTATTATGGCTTTCTATGAGGGAGAAGTAGTCTGCAGTGTACTCCTGGCAAAATCTAGGACGAATTCATGCCCTCCAAAGAGATCACCGTCCCATCTCCGGTACCTCAGATCTCCTTCAGATACATGCGGCAGGGAGGGAAGGGGGGAGGGAGGGTAAACTCAGCGGCGCGCTCCAATAGAGTGAGTAGGTATGAGGCAGGATGTCAGGCCACCGCAAGCGTCCCCACTCACCGCATATAACTTGTAAGTGTCCTCAAATATGGCAATGTGCTGCTCAGAGCCTCCAGCTTGCGGGAGCCGCCGCGCGGCCCGCCAGCGGCTCCTCAATGTAGTAGAGCGGGCCGTTCCAGGGATTAAATGCCGCTACAGATCCCTGTCCTGCGGCCGTCACCATGCGCAGCTATCTCTTCCGTCACCTCCAACGCTGGTAGTTTGCGCCCCTCCCCTTTTAACCCACTTACCCCCTCATCCTGCTGGTTTTTGCTGGAGTTTTGTATGCGTTGGTCGGTCGGTTAAAATGTTAATACTAAAGCCAGTGATTAAACATAAAGTACATAAGGCGCAGCACTCGTGAAACGGGCGCTGTGCTGAGACAAAAATAACAAAACACGAGCATTGCAAAAGTGCTCATGCTCTATGGAAAACTAGTGGGTAGCACAGCAACCAAACGGCGAATCGGGAGCGGCGGATCCGTGTTCGAGCTTTGGTCTGGTGTCAACATTCTGTGAATCTGGGCAAATCATTTACTTTTCCCCTGCCCAGCTAAAGTCTACTGATTTAAATTTAAATTAAACACATGGACAGGGGGCGGCTTCCTCCGTTGGCGGTCGGGGGGGGGGCGGGAACGGACAGCGGGAGGGGGGTCGGGAAGGCTTCCTCCGTTGGCGGTGGGGGGGGGCGGGAACGGACAGCGGGAGGGGGGTCAGGAAGGCGAAAACGTCAAAATATGTAAACTTACAAAGTGAAACATATTTATAAACAAAATTTTCCTTACCTGATCGCCTCGTGGGAACTCGAATCTTGCAGCCAACTCCAACAACAAACACTTGTAAAAAGACGAAAACAGGCCTACCAAAAAAAAAAAATAACACACACCCACCGCCACGATGACGATCAGAAGTGGGTGGAGAGGGAAAAAATCTCAGGAACGCCCACGAATCTGGTCCGTGAATGACGGATAGATCTCTGTTCCAATGGCTAGCCTCCATTTATGGAGCTAGCCAATGGAACAGAGGGCGGGACTAAGAGTACACTGTAAGAGACATAAGATTTCTCTGGGGGCGGAGCTAAAGCTCCATGCCCCAGGCGAAACCTAAAAAGGAGAGTATGAACGGACAGTTCACTATGTCTTCTGAATGTTAATTTCAGTATCTACATAGACAGCATAATGCATGGGTCTAAATTCCCTGTCTATTACTTATTGCTGACTTTTCCAAATTTAACACAGAATATACTCTGGGCGTCAACGCGTTTCGGTGGTATATTCATAATAGGACCACCTTCTTCAGGACAGTAAATTTTTCTACTCTTAGTTAAAAAAAAACCCGGTCCTATATTGACCTATATTGCAAATAAAAACAAATAAACATGTATATCACTATACAAATGGTGATCATCTTTTGCAAATACTACAATTTAAGATCATTTTGATACATACAATTCATTAACAGAATAATTTATTTTTATTTTATCTAATCCTAATCCTACACACTTGTGCCTACCTCGAGTTATAAGTGCACCAACCAATCATATCTAGAACTCAATTTAGCAAACCATGAACTCAATTTAGCAAACCATAATCATTCATTCTCATAAGTCATATCCAAAGACATCCTGTGTCTAACAGCACTCTTTTTCGACTCAATGACTCACCGGTGCAACTGCACTCAGTTTCGGAAAGAAATTTTTTCAAATCAATACGACTGAAAAGGCAAGTGGGTAACGGATTTCATAATATCTATAATATTAAGACACACCTGTTACATTTTATCCAACTATTATCTTGTTTATATCATCAATCACTCTGACATTATTAATTTAAATGTTACCTCCTACACTGCAAATTCAATTATTCGATGCAGAAAAGTTGATGTAGTTTGAAGCGCTTCCCATCTACTTAGTCCCTAAAGGGAATTTTGACAGAAGTTACCCCAAAGCTCAATTTTAGCCAGATTTAATTAAAATTATCAGGTACTAAGTCAGTTTATTACAGGGACATATCGTCAAGAGGAGAAAAATGTACTGTCCTGAAGAAAGTGGTCCTATTACGAATATACCACCGAAACTCGTCGACGGCCAGAGTATATTTTGTGTTAAATTTGGAAAAGTCAGCAACAAGTTATAGACAGGGAATTTAAACCGATGCTTTATGCTGTCTATGTAGATACCCAAATTAACATTCAGAAGACAAAGTTAGCTGTCTTTTCATATTCTCCTTTTTCAATTGTGTATTTTACATTTTTGTGCTTATTATGTATATGAATGTATGTGTTTTTTTGTTGTGATCAAATCTTTGTAAGTAAAACATATCTGTACAGTTTTATACTGATTGAAATATATTAATATTTTGACAAGAAGATGTAATCGAATTATAAGTGCCTAGATCATTAATGAGTGCGGGATGTGTGGACTATAAGTATGGTGGCTTGATGAGTGTGAAGTGTTAACCATATGGTTTATCCAAAGGGAACATTTCTTTTAACTCCTTGGCTAGTCCAAGACAGGAAGTCTGTTGCACAGTGTTGTTCAGAAATATTATGTGCTGTGTAATGAGGCACGCTTGAAACAGTACTTCTGTTCCCCGAACGTGCCATTCCTTTGAACCCCAGAAGGATTTTATGTCTATAGTTTCCTTCGATAAGTCGAAACCTTGCTCAGACAGTTGGGAAATAAAGGATGTAGAGTAAATCTGTTTTGTGTTTGTTAGCATATTTTTCTGTGCAGTTGTGAGTGCAACCTAATAGTAATATGAGGTTGGGTCAGAAGTGTTAAATCCTGAAAAATAAGAAAACTTCTGTACGAACGTTCTTGAACTACTTTTCGGTGGTGTTGGGCAATGTTCTCATTGGTGGTATGTAAAAACATTACACGGGATACTGGACTATTGTAAAAAGTGATAACTATAATGTTGGTAACAGTACATTGTGTCGTAATCAGTGGTTGTCGTCTAACATTTCAATGCTTGAAAGTGCAGCGGATTGTTCTAAATAAGGCAACATAGTATTTACAGTTTCAAAATCCCAATCGTCAGAAAATTTGCTGGAGGTAATGATATCATTTAAAGAAACTTTAAATACATAAGGTATTTTCAAAAGTTCTATAGGACCAAACACATCATATTAACCTCTATCCCAAACTATACCATCAGGAATTGGAACAGCTGTAATGTTCACAAAGGACAGGTCTCTTTGTTCACGATGAGATGATGTATGAGGTTTCAGGACCAAGTTCACATTTGATACTGCAGAGCGTTCTGGGAGATAATTTCCATTTATGAGTAAGCAAAAGACAGTCACTAGGCCAATTCAGAATAGAAAAAAACAACATTCAGGTTATGATCAAGAGTTGTAGCCAAGGTGATACTAGGTGAGTCTTTTTCAGAAAAATGTAGAATTCTTGAAGTTGTTGTTTACGGGAAACTTGAGCTAGCTTTGTTTCAGGTTCACTGCGATCTAGAGAAAAGGTATCAAAATCAATGAAGTAGCCAGATGCAGTTCAATCTATCTTTGGTAGCTCAGCAGGTTTTGTTAAACTGTCAGACGTCTCTTGTAGAGGCATATTTATGTAGATATTGTTGGTAGGCCGAATTTATATTTGTCTTTCATTGGTTTTTTGATGTTCTGTTTCAACAGGAATGGGTTCCATTTCATTGTTGGTAAGTCCATTTTTTTGTATTGGTGACTCTTCAAATGTTATGAGTCTTTCTGTCAGAACCTCCTGTATGGTAGTGAGAGGAGAGCGTCGGCTACCTAGGAGCCCATGATGCCTACTATTCAATAACGGCCACATAGTGTGGTTTGATCAGCTCGATGGAGACAAATCTCTTTTCTTTTTTACCGGCAAGAGGTGGAATAAATACTTTTCTTGTTTCTTCGACAGCCAGGACAGGTACAGGCTTTCTGTATGATGGCCCAAATTATTTCTTGCCACAATCTTTTCTCTAACCAGATCCCTGACTTTTGGGATCCAGGCAAGTCTTGCCGTGACTGATTTGACTTCGCCAGTGGCTGTGCGTTTCACATGCACATTGCTATGTAGTGCCCGGAATTTATTGAGATCCTGTAAAACAGCCAAACGTGTATTGATGGCAAATGTTTTTTTATCCACCACTGTGCTTTTATAATCGAGATCAGGTGCTCATTTTCTCGTCCCAAATAGGACTTCGTAAGGAGTGACACCTCCTAGGGAACTTCTTAGCATATTGTTGAGAGCCCTCTGGACCCCATATAAGTTATTGACCCAACTACCAGCCAAACCTTATACCCGTGCTGTTAAAGATTGCTTTAAATCCCTTTTTTCCTCTCCACGTCCAAATTTCTCGTGGGATTATATGGAGAGGAGTACCACAGTGCAACACACAAACTTTCCATGGCTCCTTGTAAGCCCCAGAGCTAAACTTGGGGCAGCGGTCAGAATGTAATGTGCCAAGTGTGTGTGTCCCTATGAAGACTTGCAAATCTTTTATAACAGTTTGAGTGTCAGCCGAGCACTGAGGCCAAACTTACAGGAATCTAAAGCATAAGATGTACTTGTAAGCCCCCTCTTATTGAGAAGGCCGCAGTGGTCCACATAGACACAAGAGAGTGGTCTGTCTGATATATATAATGGTGTCTGAGCTGGAAGTGCCATGGTGGAACCCTTAATCTGCTGACAGATGTCGCATTTTAGGTCAAAATTCTTAATCTGTTTAGTTAGTCCTGGCCACCAATAGTGTTGTTTCATTTACAGAAACCATTGTGGTAATCCTTGCGTGTGCAGAACCTAGACCTTCTTGTGCAGCTAGTATTAAGCCTAATTTGCGATCCATGTTGGTATTACTCTATCATCTTCTCCTGGAATTTGAGCATATGGAATGTTATTATAACTTGTAGGAGCACTTGAGTGGAAAACCTTTCGGCAAGGCTGTGCTCTTTTTGCGTGAAGCAATGATAGCCATCATTGTGCTTCTGTCTATTCTCGTTCTACAAAGAGTGATTGCAGCTAGGCAGCAGTTCGTACTGCCCCTTTTGCTGCTTCATTATTAACAACAGGGGGTACCCGGTAAACCAAGCGGCATCTGGGTGAATATAGTAAATTAAGAAAAAAGGTGATGCCAACGGTATTCTCTTAAGGAAGGTTATTTGTCAAGACAAATACTACTAATTAGCTGTCTCATCATGTAGTACATTATATAATAAATATCTCATCTACTAGAACGTTCATCTACTAGCCATTACCAACAACTAGAACTAAAAAGAAAAAACCTACAAACAAAAGTGATTCAAAGTTTTCTTTTAGAAATCCTTTTTCATGTTTTTACATCATACATACAATTCACGCAATATTTAATCTTGTGTGAAAATACTTTTCAAGATTCAAAAGCAATATATCTTGTTCAGAATCCAAGAACTCAAATATCTTATTGTTGTGGATCCTTAATCCAAGGGTTGTGTGAGAAGCCCAATAGTTTATATCCAAGGAAAATCTGGCAATGCCTTTTCTTGGCCTTATTTCCTTCTTTGAACACCCAAAGAGCAAGGAGCATAAAGAAGCAAACAACAATGTCTTCATGGCTTCTAGTCAAAATAATGCTCCTAGAGATTATATCCAAATGATTTCCGAATCAAAGAAGAAGGTGTCGAAATAAATAGTAACTGTCGACGCGTTTCAGCCTGTCAAACAATTTCAGGCCAAAGGGCCAAAGGGCAACAATAATCTAACAGGAAATCCTAAAACTAAAACATAAATAGACATTATCAGTGATTATATCCTTCTAAGTTTTAAAACAATGAGACTGTATGTTTCACGGACACAGGCACCCAAAGGGGCCACTCCCACTGTAAGAGGAGAGAATTCCTCAAGGTTCTGGTATCACAAGCTATTTATACACCGAAAGGGAAAAATGTGATAAGAAAAACCACCACCAAAAACATATTAATCCTATTTGCACAAATACAGTGAAAACGACTCTTATGTCTTCGTGCTTAAACCACCATTGTCCATCATCCCCGTGAGAATAAAACAAAACCAACATGACTTACCATGTAGCCTTACCTACAACACAATGGAATTACCAATAGATAGCCAATTTCAATTAGGGAGGTCTAGGGCTTCAGACGTAATCCAGGAATTAAATGGTCCTATGGTGTCGCTATATAGATGATATCTTTATGATATGGAATGGGGATTCTGAACAACTGACCCAATTCCATACGTGGCTTAACCATCGAACCCAAGAGTTTAATTTCACCGTATCTAGTGACCACCTTAAAATCAACTTCCTAGATGTATATATTGAACACGAAGATGGGAAACTGGCTGTTAGTCTATATACCAAGCCCACTGATCGAAATACACTCCTACATTTTAAGAGTGGCCACCCTAGGTCATTGAAAGAAAATTTACCTTACGGCCAGTTCCTCCGTATCCGGAGGAACTGCAGTAATAAGGAACAATACTTTTCACATGCCAACCTTTTGAAAGAAAAACTTACTTCAAGAGGGTATCCTACGAGATTAGTTAAAGTGGCACTGAAAAGGGCATGGCATACTCCGAGAGAGACTCTGCTGGTACCGAAGGATAAAGAAACAAGCAACACACCGTTGACTTGTGTATTAACTTATGATCCCAGAGCCAACAAAGTAAAAAAACTGATTCGAAATAATTGGAAATTGTTGGGCGAGATTGACATCCCGAAACCACTATTCGCCTTTAAAAAGGGTTGTAATATTCGTAATCAACTAGTAGGAGCTAAAACCAATGTGTCAAAACAGGGACCTAAAACCACAAGGGATTTATTGGGACTTCCCCCGGTGGTTGGACATTTCAGATGCCATAATTGTGTGGCATGTGAGATGACTAAGGACTCGAAAGAAATTGACATTAATGGAAATTTACACACCCAAAGAGCATTCTCCAATTGTAACTCAAAAAATCTTGTATATTGTATCAGGTGTCCGTGTAATCGAGTCTATATTGGACAGACGACCCAGACCGTAAAAATTAGGATCCTCCAACACAAGTCTCGAATCAAGTGCATGACCATAGGGGCTCCTTTGGTCAGCCATTATAAGAGACATAATCATTCATTCAACGAGATATACTGGACAGTATTATGAGTGGTATCTAATAAAAACAAAGTAGATACTGAGACCAAACTCAATCAATTGGAAGCTAGATTAATTGAAAAATATCAGACTTCCAAAACTGGACTAAATGACAGGGACGAGATTTGGTCCCTTATCTGTTGACGGGTATAGCGGGTGCAAGCCATTATACTGGTGTATGTTAACTTTGAAATGTACCATAAATTAGTGTGTTTTTGTGTATGTATATTATATTCAAAAATGTTTGTACAGACTTTTATGCTTTTGCCTCTGACCTATATACCTTATATGTGATTTTAGAATGGAAGAGGGGCTTTGTATCACACTAGGTATTGGGTTAAATTTTCTTTTTTTCTTTTATAAGATTAATTGTTTCGTTCTGTTTTTGGTTTTCATTATCTTTGTTGTATAAATGAGAAAAGTCGGTACGAATGGGGTAATGAGCGTGTTTTCATGGCAGCCATGTTAGTTGAGGCCTGGAGGTTGAGTTTCAGTCTGTTTTCTATGTCGCTTGTTTTATGTTTCCTGATATTAGGATCCGGTTAGACGGACCGTTTACTTTGAATTGTCCTACTCGGGCTTCCGTTGTCCGGAAGCGGGGATTAGCGCCGAGGAGCAATTGACTCGGTCGCGTTTTGGAGGATCGGCGCAGAGTTAATCTTCAAGCGCAAGCAGGTAAATCTGTGATTTAGTCACAATTAGTGAGCGTGGTTCACGTTTGAACTTATTATCAGCACTGCCTGAATTGTAGTTAGATGTTATGTGTATGATGTAGAAACGTCTATACCACAGGGACATTTTATATTAGTCTAGATTCCCCGTGTAGTAGGCTCGACTGTACCAGCTGACACATTTTTCATGTATATAAGTTTGGCTGATTAATTATGGTATGTTTTCATTACATTAATTGAGGGCATTTCATGATATTGTCTTTTGACATCTGGTGATTTAGGTTGTTTTTTGAGACTTCCCGAATGGTGATTAACATGAAATTCGGAGACATATATAATTCGGATGAGCACAGATGTGCCGAGGAAAGGAATGCCTTCCGGTTTGCGACCATTTAATTCCTGGATTACGTCTGAAGCCCTAGACCTCCCTAATTGAAATTGGCTATCTATTGGTAATTCCATTGTGTTGTAGGTAAGGCTACATGGTTAGTCATGTTGGTTTTGTTTTATTCACACGGGTATGATGGACAACGGTGGTGTAAGCACGAAGACATAAGAGTCGTTTTCACTGTATGTGTGCAAATAGGATTATTAAGTTTTTGGTGGTGGTTTTTCTTATCACATTTTTCCCTTTCGGTGTATAAATAGCTTGTGATACCAGAACCTTGAGGAATTCTCTCCTCTTACAGTGGGAGTGGCCCCTTTGGGTGCCTGTGTCCGTGAAATATACTGTCTCATTGTTTTAAAACTTAGAAGGATGTAATTACTGATAATGTCTATTTACGTTTTTGTTTTAGGATTTCCTGTTAGATTATTGTTGCCCTTTGTCCGGATGAGGCCTGAAATTGTTTGACAGACTGAAACGCGTCAACAGTTACCATTTATTTTGACACCTTCTTCTTTGATTCGGAAATCATTTGGATATAATCTCTAGGAGCATTATTTTGAGTAGAAGCCATAAAGACATTGTTGTTTGCTTCTTTATGCTCCTTGCTCTTTGGGTGTTCGAAGAAGGAAATAAGGCCAAGAAAAGACATTACCAGATTTTCCTTGGATATAAACTATTGGGCTTCTCACACAACCCTTGGATTAAGGATCCACAACAATAAGATATTTGAGTTCTTGGATTCTGAACAAGATATATTGCTTTTGAATCTTGAAAAGTATTTTCACACAAGATTAAATATTGCGTGAATTGTATGTATGATGTAAAAACATGAAAAAGGATTTCTAAAAGAAAACTTTGAATCACTTTTGTTTGTAGGTTTTTTCTTTTTAGTTCTAGTTGTTGGTAATGGCTAGTAGATGAACGTTCTAGTAGATGAGATATTTATTATATAATGTACTACATGATGAGACAGATAATTAGTAGTATTTGTCTTGACAAATAACCATCCTTAAGAGAATACCGTTGGCATCACCTTTTTTCTTAATTTCCTTTTGCTGCTTCATCAGCCAATGAATTTCCTTCAACCTGAACGCCATCACGTTGATGACTCAGCGTGTGTATCACATGAGCTCTTTGTAGTTTGTTTTTCATCTCAGCTACCTAGTCCTATATCGATTTATGCTTGATTGTGCAACCTTTTTAGTCTTTAAACCCATTCTGACCCCAGTAGTGTAGATATTCATTGTATGACTGGACACAGTAAAATGAATTGCACACGATCAGTGTGGGAAATTCTTGATCCTTATTTATTAGTGCCAGTAACAGGGCTTTTAATTCTGCGAGCTGTGCTCTGCAGTCTCCTAGAGACTGTGTCTTCATATTGCTAGGATGGAACTTGCCTTCCTGCATATGAAGCTTCATTATCGTACACACAGCGCTGTATTGTTGTTTACTTCCAATGGCCGGCTGAGCAGATCCGTCAGTGTAAATAGTATACTCATACTGATTTAGAGGTATTATTTCATTCGGGAGAGGATATTCTTGTTCGTATTGCAGGAATGCTTAGATTTTAAGTGTAGAGTCATATTTGTAATCCACATATGTTGCAGTGAGAGAATTTGCCCATTGTATACATCTTGGATGTAAAGCTTTAGCATTTGGAATGCTTACTTTTGTGACAGTCTCTAAGGCCAGTACTGGAGTCACAGCAATTATTTGTTTCCCCTGACCCAGTGCTCCTTCTCTCACTACAGCAGTCTATATTTTTTTCTGTGGAAGCAAAACGCATTTCTACATTTGTGTACAATTGTGATTTATATGCTATAGGTACCGTTTCGCCTTCATTGAAGGTTAGGTAGGTGTACCCAGATTGACCCGCTATAACACGGATCACCAAATTTGTGGTGTTTACACCTGTGTGTAGGTGTTTTAAAGCTATCATGTCAGCCTGTAAGGAACAAAGGATATCTGTGTGTTCCTTTGTCCAATGCCTAGCTGAAGAATCAGGTCTTATTCAGTCGTAAAAAGGTTTCACTTTTTCTAGTAATCTAAAATCTATGTTCTGCAAAAAGTTTGAATGCCAATATGGATTGTAAGTTTTTCCAACAATTTAGGATGTTAGAGCAGTGCACACTTTTCCAAAAAGTTAGCTGACAGGCTTTTCCCTTCACTTGAAAGCTCGTATCCCAAAAATAGGACTGAAAGGTGGGCTATTTTAGATTTTTTTAAAGTAGAATTTGTGGCCCTCATAGGCAGCCCCCAAAATTATGTTGGTCTCTCTGGTCAAATGATCCATTAAATCATCATCCGTCAGATAAATATCATCTACATAGGTCAATGCCTCTTCATTCAAATTCTAAAGTAAATCTGTTACCCTAGCGGAGAACAACCCAGGGCAATTCTTATACCCTTGGGAGAGTCCACAGAATTGACCCTGAGAACCGAGCGCTGAGAATGCTGTCAAATATCTGCTTTAAGTGCTATATTTTGGTAGAAAAATCCATTTGAGATATCTAGTGTTGTTTTGTATTTTTTCCGCCCAATGTTATTCATTAATGCAGCACTGTGTTCATTCTGTACTGCAAATGTTATAGTGCATGTGTTCAGATGTCTGTAGTCTAAAACTAGATGGTATGAAGTATTAGGTTTCATTACAGGAAACAAAGGTTTATTAATTGAAGAGGTGCAAGTTTCAATTACACCATAGTATTCAAGATGATCTAAGATCTCCATGACCTGTTTTTCCGCTTGTTGTTTTATTGGATACAGTCTCTGTGGAGTTGGAGTAGTTTTTCCTGAGATTAAATGGCCTGGTGACTCAGCATCCCACCCAACATGGTTGCAATATAATGCTGGAGAAAGTGCTACTGCCCACTCCTGTGGGTATGAATGTTTTAAGGATACTTGAACGCGGTCGGAGAAAGACAGTAAATTTACTGTCTCACCCTTTGGGCACTCCATAACAATTTCTAGCTGCCAAACGTTTTCAGCCAAAAGCATGTCATATCCATAAGTCAGGTTCTCCCAAAAGTGACCTTCAATTTTCTGGGTTTGTCCCCTTCCATTTGTAGTGTTATGTTATTTCGTGTAACCTATGTGGGATACTGAACCTCGTATCAGGTGTCTCCACCATGATATCTTCATTCAACTCCGCTGTCACCAGAAATTCCATCAGGTTCTGGCGAGCTATTGTTACTTCTGTTGTGCTATCTAGCATCTTCAGAGCACATTCCCCATTCAGGAGTTGAGTCCTCAGAATTCTGGGCACGTCTAACTTTAAGACCTGCTACTTTCTTCATTTTAAATTGAGGTTTTGATTTTTGTTTCTCTTCTTTTTTGGAAGAACGTTATCACCATTCCTAAGGTTGTACCTCCTTTCGGAGGGTTCCTGTTTAGGATACCCACCTGTGGATTCTGACCTATTTTCTCTATTCTTTTGTTTTTTTATTATTATTATCCCTTTTCTTCTTAGAAGAATTAGGTGCTTGCTTGGTGTTATCTTTAGCAGGACCACCCATGAGTTGAGGTTTTGTTGCTCTAGCTCCCAAACTATCTCTACCTAATTCTGCATAGTTGTCTTTGAAAATTTTAGGTAATGCACGCTCCTGTTGTAAAGGAGTGAAATCCCTCATGTGTTGTCGTTTTGCCACTGCTCCTGCATCCCCTTTTATGTTTGCTAATATAATAGTTGATACCTGGGCACAATTTCCTAACAATTTCATCCCTAAGTTCAAAGCAGGTTCTGCTCCATACTCGTTCTGTATTTGTCTCAATACATCTAATATTACTGCTATTGAAGGGATACCATGAGTCCTGGTATATTTGGCAGTGGGAACTGTAACCCAAGAGGTACAATCCTCTATCTGAGGAGCTATACCCATTGGCAAGCAGATTGTTAAAATTATGTGTTTTTCTTGAGGGCTTGTGTGTGGAAACACTGCCTCTAACTGTGTTATTTTCTGAGCTATCCAGAGTGGCATTTGCTCAAGTCTGCATCCCCAAATGCGATGCAGTGCACGCAACGAAATTTGTTTTATTTATTTATAAGTTTACTTACCTGTACAGCTCCATCATCCATAGATTACTACCCCCCACCCTGTCCCTCCCCATCCCCCTCGCCACGTCACCACCCGGCAGTACTCCCACTACAGACCGCGGCTGCTAGGGCATAGGCACAGTATGAGTTATGTCCTCTTTTTGTTGTTTGCAGAGCAAGCACATTGCCTGTTCCTCGCCCCTTTTCCAGGCTGAAAGTGGGTTGGGATAGGGATCACCCCATACTTAGTTTCATGAACTGTGCCTTGAACGATGCATTGTAAGGTTTGTGTAGGTAACACTGTGGTATCCAATGTTTGTAGGTGCACATGTTCCTCCAGCCGTGTTTCTTTGTGGAGAGACAGGCCTTATCTTCTATTAGTGAGAGCTGTTTTGTGCTTATTTTTGCTTCCCTTTTTAATTCCTAATGGCTAATAGTAAGGCCCCAGGTAGTTGGCTTGAGTCAGATAGCACTCACATGCCGAACTTTGTTTTGCATTCAGTTCAATCCAAAGATAGTGGCCCAGGGTGCCTTCCTTTGTGGCCCTGAGCTTATTGCAAAGGCCATTGTACGTGCCAAGGCATGCCTGCATGTGCCAAATTCTATTCTTATTTGGGCTGCTGATGTGTGAAAGGGAAGCTGGAAAATTGTTCTGTACACCTTTATGAGCATTTGTCAAGTATAGCTCTCTCCTACCCTTTAAGTTCCTCACTCCCATAAGCTAAGGTCGGGAGAATCTATGCCTGGGCCATCTGGAGGATAGGCGTAAGTGTGGGTCCTTTTAACTTAGTTTATACAGATCGGAGAGCAAACAATAATGCAGTCCCCTTCTTTTTTATTTCATTCATCTGGCTCCTGCATCGTGTTGTTGAAGGGTGATGCCTACGTACTTGTGGCATTTGGTTGCACCTAGATTCTCCTGCTCAAGACGTGGGTCCTGTGCTTTCGATGCCACCAGAAGGTCTGGCTAATGAGGGGTGATACCCAAAACCAGTTCTAGGATGCATGTTTCTGGTCGAGGGGGGACCTGGCCTGGCAGTTTGGGCTAGATTGTTCCCATGGGGAGCAGGGTCAAGACTTATTTTCAAATGGCTGGGTCCAAGCTGGAATGGTGTGGCGAGCAAAAAAGCAATGGATTTAACCCAGATCTGTGACTGAGGGTATATGTTTGATTTGTTCAGCATTCTGTCCATCATCTTTGCTTTTTGCATTGAGCAAACAGGCACTTGGCGCCGTACCTTGAAGTACATAACTGGGTGCTTGTACTTTAATTTTTTCTTTCTTTAATTGTTGCTTCAAATAAACCTTGACTTTTTAATTGCGTCAATGCAGCCCATATGTACACTTTAGTTTTTGATGTTTTAAGTTGTGACAGTGGAGATAGTTAATTGTATTTCTCATCTGGCATTATGTTTATTCAGGCACCACTGTCTATAATAAAAGGTATTGAGCAACCGTTTATCTTTAGTGTAATATTCGGACAATGCTTGAAGGACTTTGGTGCTTTTTCTTATCGACTTTCCTTTGATCTGTATTTTTCTTTACAAGTGACCAGTTCAACATGTGCACATTTTTCTGAGGTAAACCGACATTGCGCAACCCATTGCCTTCGCTTTCACTCGATGTGGATACTGAAGAACTCTTTGAAGATGATTTGGATGATGATTGACTTTGTTTGGTGTCGATTTGTCTCAATTGGTTTGGTCGAATGGCCTTGTGGGTGTGCATCAAGCGTTGCTTCTGAAGCGTTCATGTGGCCATTTTCTCTTCGCGACATGACTCACTTATTTTCTCCTTCGCCTTGCAAACTGTCACAAAATCTTTCTTCTTTTCACAGTCCTTACACACCTGTCCAATGGCGGGACTTTTACCTTCATGTGGAAGAAAGAAAACGACACCTGAAGCACAACTTGTTCTACTGTGGAGACATCACACTGTGTGCCTCCGACCTATGCTTTGGCGTACTTTTTATGTTCATGACTGACTAACTCTGGGCATCTCCAGCCTCCGTGTTAGCAGCTTGTCGAACAGCACCTCTTCAACTCCATGCAGCCATGAGAACTTGCTCGAGACTAAGAGTTTCCCTTTGCATTCGGCTGTATTGAGTGGTTGTGGTGGTTTCAGGAATGTAGCAGCACTGTAACAATTGGTGGAACTTACTGATTTGGAGAGTAGTGTTCACTCCAACTAACATTGGCGATCTTGTTTATGGAAACCATCCCTGAGGCCTTGGGACGTGCTGGCCTCTGGGTCATCTTTAATAGTTACAGTAAATTTGACCTCTTTCTTAGTCTCCATTTGAAAAGCAACCTTTCACGATTCCATACATTCTCTCAGTCTTCTGTTCTTTGGAAACCTCTGGAGTTGTTCTGTGCCCCATTCTACAGCTTTGGTGATGCGCCACTTTATTTATGGACTGCTCCCCAAACACAACCCCGTTCGCTTCCTGCTTGGCCACTCCACCTGGCTTTGTGGTATGATAATTTGCAGTTCTGGTAAACAGATGACTGTTTCTTCTATTTGAATTGCTTTGCTTATATGCGTCTCATTGCACTGCGGATACCTAGCTGATCTCTGCTTTGCAGTGCTTCTGGTTGCATTGTTATTTTGCAGTTTGCTGACACTATTTGCAACTCTTTCAAAACCTGGTTGTATCTGCCTTCAGCGTTCTCACTCTGTATGATATATAGCTTTAGATTGCGTAGTAGCGTGGTGCCTCTTTGTACGGCCTTCCCAGCAGGTTCTTGACCAGTAGGCTTCTCTGTGAAGCTTTCATTAACTTTAATTGCTTTACACAGGCTGAAGTTGTGCTTTGACTAAACATTCACCGAGTCGATTCAGCACTTCCATTGATACACAGGTGCAGTCTTCTGGACCACAGCAAACTCTGTGGGAGTGCACTGTCGATCTTTGGGTTACTTATCCCCTATCCTAACCCCATTTGTAGCGTCCTCTCCAGCCTGGGTACCCACTAATCACTACGCCACACATGGAGTTAAGTAAAACACGGCTTTATTCTCATGCATGTAACCTTG
Organism: Lissotriton vulgaris; assembly: GCF_964263255.1. Classification (NCBI taxonomy): domain Eukaryota; kingdom Metazoa; phylum Chordata; class Amphibia; order Caudata; family Salamandridae; genus Lissotriton; species Lissotriton vulgaris. The sequence continues at coordinate 657,528 of NW_028250360.1, read as the reverse complement.
AGCTCAGCATTCTAAAACTGTATTCACTTCACAGCGCTCTAACGCTTACATCACAGTTCTACTGAGTCCATCAGGAATAAAAAGAGTTCTGTGATTGCTAACTCACCCAACACTACAAGTATTACCCAAGAACTGCAACAAACTGTGCACATGTCTTCATCGGCAGACTTACCAGGGACCTAAGCAATGCTACCCACTGCCAGGCCACAGCCTTCCCCACCCTGCCTCCTGGTCTCTTGTCCACACTGTCCCCCAGCTATTATTAACCACGTGTTTTGAGCAGGTAGCTGATAGGAACGATAATCGCCACAGAATTGAGAAATCCATGCAGCATTTCACGTGGAAAAACTAGCTTAGCATGGTTATTCCCCATTCCGTGAGGATTAACTCATAATAGCCAGGTATAAATGCATAGATAGTGCCAGGAGGGTAATTTCTGGCTATGTAGTATCCCCTTACCTAAATACAGCTATCCCATGGTCAAGGCAGTAGTGTTTCTAGTACACCTTCTCCGATAAAACAAGGTGGGCAAGAATAGCCTTTAGCATCTTTGGTGTTCTAGCTTAAAATATATAGCAGAAATGTTACTATGTCTGCTGCATTTCACAATAGCCACAATTCCTACATAAAACAGCAGTCGATAAACAATGCCTTAAAGTGTGAGTTTGCTGCCTCTAGTAATTTAACCTAACTTTGAAAAGTAGGTTCAGACCAAAAAGGCAGACTAGCCTTACTATCACCCTGACATTGACCGGGAATTTGGAGGATATGGGACTGCTTTCAGAACAGGGTCGTCTGCCATTACCCTGCCCTGGCCCCCCTTGTCACATTGTAATTGCACCCTCCTGCAGTGTGGGGCTGATTGAACTTTTTTTTTTACCAGGGCTGATTTTGGTTTCCAACCGTCAACCTGCATGTCATCTGACAACATCCTCTTGAGTAGGATGACCACGTCATTCCAAGTCATTACGGATACATGGATGCTTTCTCCAGTCCCGACATTTTCACCTATAAAAACATTTTTGTTGTTGTTGCAGTTTTATATAGCGCAAACTTGATCTGAAGGTATTGGAGCACTTGACACTACACAAGGACACCTTCATTTTTTGGTAGGCACGGGAGATTGAGTCGCCGAAACTTGAACCTGTTTCCTCACTTCCAAAGTCTGCAGCTCTGGCCGTTATGGCCGTTAGGCCACACCCTTTGACTACAGGTTTGTTAGTCTACTTAGTTTAATCGAAGGAAAATCAGACAGAATGCATTCGGATGTCACAGAAACGTCCAGGACTGAACATAGTCTCAGTAATAAGGGGGGGGGGGAGCGAGGGGGGGAGTGAGGGGGGTTCTCCATACTTCTCAGGTCATGCCATCCAAAGACATAGTTTTATAGATTCGTATGTGTTTCAATGCTAGTCTAACACTTGTCCCCATCCCATGATTCTCATGTATGGGTTCGTTTCAGTTCCTAATGTCACCTATGCACATTAACTGCAGCAATGAGCCACAATATCTTTCTATTGATTAAAACACCAGTTTCAGTTGCACAAAAGCACAGTTGCTCTTGCTTTTTCAGTATTGCATGAACAATCTCTAGAAAAGCATGTTTTACGCTTGCTGGTGCACTTGCCCTCGCTGTCATGCTACTTTATATACTTTCTTCAGAACCGATCTCCTCACATTTACACACATTTTCAAAGATCAGTGCATAAAGAGCACGTTTAAAAAGCAAAATGTGAAGTTTTGTTTTTTTACATAAATCGCTTCTTCTTGATGGCGTTGACTGTTTCAGAGGCTCGTACAAGGGTTAAAATAATTCTAAAGACATCCGGGAATTCACTTAATCAGGATCGAAGCCTATAATCGAATTTAATTAGCAGGTTGCTTAACCTAACAAGATAAAAAGATAGACTGTTAAAAAATCCAATACACCAGTACAAATAGTTGTCTTTGTTTTAATTATATCCCTTATTTGCTTACCTAGTTATTATCTGACATCCTTTGATAAAACCGCATCAATAAGTTTGAAAGAGAGGAGCTGGTTATTTTTTGTTCATGCTTGACTTCGTGTACCAGCTTTTAATTTTTCAACTATTCAATTGAATTTCATGGTATTTTTAGTGAATTAAATCAAAACTTTGTTATGCATGTTCCTAATATTGTGTGCACCATGGCTTTATTTTTTATTTTTTTTATCAGCGTACCAATGTTGTTAATCCAACGAGAAAAACATACAAACATTTTTAACCTTTGTTTGTCATAGGTGATTAGCGCGGGAATTCACTCTCATTTATAAACCCTAATGAAAAATATCTTCCTAATAGAAAAACTTTTCTCCAATACAAAAGTGATCCAGTTTGGGGCAGCCATTTTTTACCTGGTGAGCAGCAATGTCCGTCTCATTGCGTTGCCATAAGCAGGGGTAGACCGAGAAACCAAAGCAGCCCTGGCAAATTTTGTCAGACCAGCCCCCATACAGTGTGTATGTAGTGAGCACAGCGAGCGAGCCTGACCACTACAGGAGGGATTTGGGGGAAGGGCGGGGGGCATTTTTCCCCCTAAAATATTTGGGAAAAATGGCAAAAATTGTTTATTCTACAACACATTTTTCATTATAAATTCAAATAAATTTGATTTTAAAACATAGTAAATGATGACCTTACAGTTCACTAAAATACAATATTATTTGTTGAGGCCCTTGAAAGATTCCCTCACTATCACCCTCCAACAGTGCCCCTCTTCGCTCCATAACCTCTCTATCACATGTATTTTGTTTACTTTATATCAGCTCTCACACCAGTGTAGTCACACATATAGAGACAATGAAACATACGTGTGTAAATCAGTGTAAAGAAAATGTTACATAAGACAAAGGGGAATACAAGGTGTAAGGTTTACATATCATCCATAATCAATCAATTAGCATTTGTAAAGTTCAGCACTATCACCCCGAGGGGTATCTGGGTGCTCAGGATGTGACATTTCAGTCTAAGAGCCAGGTCTTGAGTGACTTTCTGAAATCCACCATGGAGGGTGCTGTCTGTAAAAGGGGGAGGGGGGTGGGGGGGGGGGGGAGCTAATTCCCGGGCTTGGCTGCAATGAACGAAAAAGAGCATCCCCTGTTGTGGCTGTGAAGGATGCGCGAACTGTGAGCAAGGGCTAGTGAGGATGAGCAAAGTTGTCTTGCGGGTTGATGGAAATTTGTCGTGATTGCAAGCAGCGCAAGAACACGCATGCGCCACTAACCTTGCTCCAAGGGCCAGCAGAGACGACAAGACGATAGTCCTCAAAGCCTCTCCCCATAAACTCTCAACACTGGGTAATCCACCACTTTTTAAGGGAATCTGGAAGGAGGCCGCGAGGTGAATGAGCAGAGGACGTCTTTGCTTCCGCGAATTTCTCAGGTCAAAGCTACCACAGTAGGCATAGGGATTGTCAGTACAATATCTTTTCTTCTTCTTCCCGTAGAGATCTCAGGAGAATTAGAAGCAAATAGGATGGCCAAAAGTGTATAAGAAGTTACGTCACTTCTCAATGTTTGCATTCACCTCGACTATGTTTATTAATAGGTAGCAGATATCTACTGTTAGACGTTAACAGCACGTCTAAGCATCACCACAATACTTCTTGTGGATAAGTAGGAAACAGATTCAGTAATCTTCCTCTTTACTCGTACGTCGGGAGGTAACAGGGTAAAACAGGCAATCCCCCGCGCACGTTGCACTACGAATGTTCAGGCTTAAATGAAATCCAAAAGTATGACAAACAAACACAACGGAAATAAGGAGGCGATCCCGCACTCCTCTCGATACTTGCAGTTTGCAGAATACGGCTTGTACACCAACTCCGCGGTGACAGGGACCTTGCAGGCTCTTTCCCGGCGAGGCGCGTGTAAGGGCTCTGACCGCGCTGGCTCTTCGTCGGCGCTGGACACTCTCAGACTCTGACCGCGCTGGCTCTTCGTCGGCGCTGGAACACCCTGGGATTCTGACCACGCTGGCTCTTCGTCGGCGATGGTAAACACAGGAACGCCAACCTCACAGGTCTCACCGTCGGCGCAATAGAAAACAGGCATCCACAGGATAGGAAACGGAGCAGTCTCAGGATCAACATTGACAAGCACTGGTCCGGTGATTGGGAGGAACCTATATAGCGTCCGCCCACTTCCCTGGTTCTTGGCGCCGCATTGCCTTCTGGTACCAGTAGTTCTTCCATTTGGGAAGCGTAATGTAAATGCACTTATTCTTCCTCGTGCCTGTTAGTGTGATCGCTACAGTACCCCCTCTCGAGGACCGCCGTCCCGGCGGACGACCAGGTTTCCCAGGGTACTTTTCATGGAACTGCGCCAATAAGTCAGGACAATGAAGATTGGTAATAGGTTCCCAGGTACGGTCCTCGGGGCCAAACCCTTTCCAATCAACCCGATATTGGATTCTACCTCGCACCATCCGGGAGTCTAAGATAGATGCAACCTCGTACTCATCCTGTCCCTCGATCTCCAGAGGTTGAGGGTGGTCCGGCACCCGGACATCAGGAAGGCAAGGGCGAAGAAGCGACATGTGAAACACAGGATGTATCGACCATGACACAGGGAGAGAAAGCTTCATGGCTACCGGATTTATCACCTCACTGATACCATAGGGACCAATAAACTTTGGCTTCAGTTTACTGATTCCCTTCAAATGCAGGTTCCGTGTAGAGAGCCACACTTTATCCCCCACTTTATACTCAGGTTCTAAGGAGCGATTTATATCGGCATAACGCTTCTGGGCCTTTTGGGCATTTTCCAAGCAATGTCTAGCGTCAATCAAGATAGCCCTAAGATGAGCATGATGTTCCTGAACAGTAGGTACCAATGAGGTGGCAGGCCACTCAAAGGGAAGCATGTTAGGATGAAAACCATACAAGTAAAAGAACGGGGAGCATCCCAAGGTGGAATGTACAGCATTATTATAGGCGAACTCCGCCAACCACAAAAGGGTGGTCCAGTCAGCGGTGCTTTGCAATGTAAAACAACGGAGTTATTGTTCGAGTGTTTGATTTAGCCTTTCCGTTTTTCCATCCGTTTGCGGATGGTAACTAGAGGAGAGGCGTGCATCGATTTGGAGCAATGTACATAGAGCCTTCCAGAAATGGGAAGTGAATTGTGTTCCACGATCTGTTATCAACACACTTAGCAAGCTATGCATCCGCACGACATGTTGCAGGAACACCTTAGCCAATTCAAATGAGGAGGGTAGACCGGGCAAGGATATAAAATGTCCCATTTTCGTGAGATGATCAACTACCACCAATATAACGGTTTGGCCTTCGCAAGGGGGCATCTCCACAATGAAGTCCATAGACACGGTATGCCAGGGTTTGGGTGGTATCGGCAACGGTTGTAGCAGACCTGAAGGTTTAGCATGACTAGACTTCCCTTGGGCGCAAACAGCACAATTCTTGACGTATTCTTTCACGTCGGCTCTAAGACTAGGCCACCAAAACGATCATTCCACTGTGGCAATGGTTTTATGTATGCCCATGTGTCCGCCTAATACTGAGTCATGAGCCCATTGTAACACCTGTAGTTGTAAAACGCTTTGGGGTATGTACAATGCATGGTAATGGTATGCAAGTTGGTCTTTCTCACAGCGATGCGCTGGATCTTCTTGTATCCAGGAAGGAACATCCAAAACAGACAGGGCAACTTTGCAATCCTCCAGAAAATCCTTGGAGGTGATTAAGGCTACTGTGTCCTCCAGAATGTGTGTCTCCTTAAGGATGGACGGTGGTTCTGTGGGGGCAGCTGTCTCCTCATCCCCAAGCCGCGAGAGGGCATCTGCTTTCCCGTTGCGTGTTCCGGGTCTGAACTTAATCACGAAATCGAAGTCGGAAAAGAAGAGAGTCCACCTTAGCTGGCGAGGAGTCAATGCTTTCGCTGTCTTTAAAAACAACAAATTACGATGATCTGTAATTATTTCCACTGTATGCAAGGCCCCTAGAAGATAATGTCTCCACTCTTCAAATGCTCTTTTAATGGCAAGAAGTTCTTTGTCCGTAATGGTGTAATTAACTTCACAGGGAGTGAGTTTCTTCGAGTAATACGCCACAGGGTGAAGCTGTCCTGTAGAAGGGTGTCTTTGTGACAGCATTCCCCCAAGAGCATACTGCGAAGCGTCGGTTTCCAGAATGAACGGCAGTTGGGGGTCTGGATGTCGTAGGACAGGTGCTTGTGTGAACTTCTTTTTCAGAAGCTGAAAGGAACTTTCTGCTTCCTCTCCCCATATGAATGGAGCATTCTTTCTCAGGAGTGCCATGATAGGTTGTATGGTCTTGGAGAAATCCTGAACAAATCTCCGATAGTAGTTGGCAAAGCCAAGGAAGCTCTGCACTGATTTTACGTTTTTAGGCGTCTTCCATGACAAAATGGCTTCAACCTTATTCATGTCCATCCTGAACCCTTGGGCGTCAATGACATACCCCAAAAAAGCCACTTCTTGTACATGAAATAGGCATTTCTCCAACTTAGCGTACAGGGAATTCTGTTGCAATCTGTCCAATACGGTCTTTACATGTGATATGTGTTCAGAATAAGACACGGAATACATCAAAATATCATCTATGTACACTATGCAAAAAGATTCCAAGCACCCCCTTAAAACCTCATCCATAAAGTACTGGAAAGCTGCTGGGGCGTTGCAGAGACCGAAAGGCATCACCCTATACTCATAGAGGCCAAATTTGGTTCTGAACGCGGTTTTCCACTCATCCCCCTGTTTCACGCGCACTAGATGGTATGCTCCGCGGAGATCAAGTTTGGTGAAGTATCGAGCGCCTTTTAACTGGTCCATTAAGACTGGAATCAGGGGGAGAGGGTATCTGTTCTTGATCGTCACTTTATTTATGGCTCTGTAGTCAATACAGGGTCTCAATTCTTCACAGTCCTTCTTTGGAATGAAGAACATGGGTGATGAGGCAGGGGAGGTGGAATGTCTTATAAATCCAGTAGCCAGGTTTTCATCGATGTAGGTCTTCAGATACTGTGTCTCTTTCTCCGTTAAGGCATACACTCCACTACAAGGAATGTCTGCTCCAGGGACAAGGTCTACGCGGCAGTCATATGCCCGGTGAGGAGGCAATTGGATGGCTTTTTGTTTGTCGAACAGAGCACTATACTCTAGGTACTCTTCTGGCAATGTCGTGGCACAACAGAACTGGTCGACTGTACAAGAGTTTGCTAAGTATGTAGCAGGTGATGGGTCAGGTGTGTAGCTATAGGTAGCCTGACACTGACAATGCTCCCTGCAATAATCAGACGTCATACTGACTGTTCTAGAGGACCAACTCACCACAGGATCGTGTAAGGTGAGCCAGGGCATTCCCAGAATAAGACGGAATTGCGGTGCATCAATGAGATCGAACTGAATGTTTTCACTGTGCTCCTTCCCAAATTCCATCCGTAGCGGAAGGGTATGAGATACGACTGGTCCTGAAGAAAGGACCGTTCCGTCCACTGCCTTGACGGTTTCAGGTTTTTGTTTCTTTTCACATGGAATGCCCATTCGAAGGGCATATTCTCGATCGATATAATTTCCAGTAGCCCCTGAATCCAGCAGGGCATCTACTAGTAAAGACTCCTGAGTCGTGATCCATAAGGATACGCTGACATTCATATGGGCGACCGCAGGATGAAGGGTATTCGCTACAAAAGGGGAGACCATGGTAGATGGGTGTCTCGAATCAGAGGTCTCTAACTGATCCGAGACCTTTAGTTTTCCGTCGGCTCGTCCATTCTTGAAGTGGCCTGTACTCTGGGAAGAGGGGTTTTTCCCGGAACGTAATTTCTAGCTCGGCAATCATTTATGTAATGTCCACTTTTACCGCAATAAAGACAGAGTTTGAGTCTTCTTCGCCTGTCCTTCTCTTCTTTGGTGAGTGGACCACGGATCCCCCCGATCTGCATTGGTTCAGGACTATCTGGTACTTTGTAGGTATGGGCGGAAAATCCGTTCCACTCGCGGATTTTGCGGATTTTCGGGAAATCCGCAATCCGCGAGATTCGCGAATCTCCCGCAAAATCCGCAAATCCGCGAGCAGCGGATTTTGCTCGCACTGCTCGCACTGTTCGCGTGAGTTCGCGGCTTCCCAGTACAACTTCGCGCCCCGCGAATAAGTGCTAAATTGCAGAAATACGATCTTAGCAAAACTGAAACTACTTGCCAGGTTCAAAAGTTCAGGCTCATCATTAGTAGCCATTTCCTGTAGTGCTTCCTGAGGGGCCCCTCCAGAGTTCAGTTGCCAGTTGCAACTATTATGTGACCCTGCTCTGAACCTCAGAATAGTTACACATATGCCACAAAGGTCCTGAATTACAGCTAAGGGAGACAAGCAGGAGCCAGGCTGGAAGTTAAAATCCATTAATCAGCCCCTAATTCATTATTGTCAGTTGGGGCAGGGCAGGTGTTGTAACTAATTTTGCAACAATGAAAGCACTTAGCAAGTGCAAAAGATCACTAATCAGGGCGCACTAAGGAAGCAGGTGCCAGCTAAAAAAATATTCTGTGACACATTAATCAGCCCCAAATTAATTCAGGTCACTTGAGGCAGGGAAGGTGTGCTTTGCTTTGCCGAAAATAATGTACACTGGACAACCAGAGGGTGTGGTGATGAAACAGAGGGTGGCATGGGTGGGCCAGAGGGTGGCATGAGTAGTCAGAGAGTGGCAGTGGTGACAGAGAGTGGCAGTGATGAAGAAGAGTGTCCCAAACAGGCTGGACACGTAGAAACAACAAGTTCGCAAAACTTGCGACCCGACAGGTAAGTTCGCAAATTGCGAAATTGTAAAAACCCTCGCGAACTGGCAGAAACACGGGCGAACACAAAAAAAAAAAAATTCGCGGATTTTGCGAATTGCGAGTTCGCAAATCCGCAAAATTCGCGAACGCGAGATCCGCAAAATTGGCCCATGCTCTTCACCCCCTTGTCGAGTTCTGACCAAGGGGTATGAAAACCTGTAGTCACCCCTACTTCGATCCCCCTTCCTTTCCAACAATCGGTGATCAAGTTGGACCGTTAAATCAATGAGTTCCTCGCAGGTGGACGGTAGTTGCACCACTTGTGCCAATACGTCCTTCAGTTCACTCCTCAGCCCCTGATAAAACAAGGATATCCTTTTTTGAACTGACCAATCCGTCTCCACTATAAGGCGATTGAACGTGGTAATATAAGACAAGAGGTCTTGTGACCCTTGTCGTAAAGCCATTAATTCCCGGTCCAAGGACATCATGTGAGACTTTCTGTCAAACAACTTCCGTAGCTCAAGACAAAATTCAGAGAAATTCCGAAGTACAGGATCATCCTGTTCCAGTACAGGGATCGTCCAACTGGACGCATTCCCTCCCATATAAGACATCATGAATGCTGTTTTGGACGCCTCATCCTGAAACACCATGGGTTTACATAAAAAATGAAGACGACATTGGTTCAAGAATGTTTCGAATTTTCTGGGGTCTCCGTAGAATATTTCGGGCGGAGCTAGAGGTATACCCTGGTTCTGTATGATGTGTACGGTAGGAGTAGTCTCGGTAGAGGTGGAAGGAGCCACAAAGGAACCCCCTGACGGGAAGGAAGGAGGTGGGGGCAAAGTGGCTGGTCTCAACAATGGTTTAACAACTGGTTCTCTTTGTGCAAGATCAGACATGTCTTTACGCAAATCCGCCACTTCCTTATACAGAGCTTGATTCTCTGCTCTAGAGGTCTGGACTTCTTGCTGCAAGTTTGAAAAGCTTTCCAGTAAGGAGGTAAGGACCGCATTCGTATCCATCGTCTAGGCTGGACAGTTTTCTTGGGCTTGTCAACCTGTCGTGATTGCAAGCAGTGCAAGAACACGCATGCGCCACTAACCTTGCTCCAAGGGCCAGCAGAGATGACAAGACGATAGTCCTCAAAGCCTCTCCCCATAAACTCTCAATACTGGGTAATCCACCACTGTTTAAGGGAATCTGGAAGGAGGCCGCGAGGTGAATGAGCAGAGGACGTCTTTGGTTCCGCGAATTTCTCAGGTCAAAGCTACCACAGTAGGCATAGGGATTGTCAGTACAATATCTTTTCTTCTTCTTCCCGTAGAGATCTCAGGAGAATTAGAAGCAAATAGGATGGCCAAAAGTGTATAAGAAGTTACGTCACTTCTCAATGTTTGCATTCACCTCGACTATGTTTATTAATAGGTAGCAGATATCTTCTGTTAGACGTTAACAGCACGTCTAAGCATCACCACAATACTTCTTGTGGATAAGTAGGAAACAGATTCAGTAATCTTCCTCTTTACTCGTACGTCGGGAGGTAACAGGGTAAAACAGGCAATCCCCCGCGCACGTTGCACTACGAATGTTCAGGCTTATATGAAATCCAAAAGTATGACAAACAAACACAACGGAAATAAGGAGGCGATCCCGCACTCCTCTCGATACTTGCAGTTTGCAGAATACGGCTTGTACACCAACTCCGCGGTGACAGGGACCTTGCGGGCTCTTTCCCGGCGAGGCGCGTGTAAGGGCTCTGACCGCGCTGGCTCTTCGTCGGCGCTGGACACTCTCAGACTCTGACCGCGCTGGCTCTTCGTCGGCGCTGGAACACCCTCGGATTCTGACCACGCTGGCTCTTCGTCGGCGATGGTAAACACAGGAACGCCAACCTCACAGGTCTCACCGTCGGCGCAATAGAAAACAGGCATCCACAGGATAGGAAACGGAGCAGTCTCAGGATCAACATTGACAAGCACTGGTCCGGTGATTGGGAGGAACCTATATAGCGTCCGCCCACTTCCCTGGTTCTTGGCGCCGCATTGCCTTCTGGTACCAGTAGTTCTTCCATTTGGGAAGCGTAATGAAAATGCACTTATTCTTCCTCGTGCCTGTTAGTGTGATCGCTACAAAATTCAGTCGAAGGCTTGTGTAGGGTGGCCCTTGCTCGTGGAGAGCTTTGCAGGCGTGTGTGAGGAGCTTGAACTTCCATCTCTATTCTGGGTGGGGAGCCAGTATAGGCTTCTAAGGTGGGGAGTAATGTGTGTCCGTGTGGGGAAATCCAGGATGAGTTTGGCAGAGGCATTCTGTATGGTCTGGAGTCTTCGGAAGAGCTGGGAGAAGATGCCAGCATAGAGGGTGTTGCCGTAGTCGAGGTGGCTGGTGACATGGGTCTACGTGGTGGTTTTCCTGGCGTTGTCTTGGATACCCCTCAAGGTTTTTCAGATCATGTGCAGGGTGTGGAAACACGACGAATGACTTGTCATTTCATGGGCAGTTCGCTGTTGAGGATGATGCCTAGGTTGTGTGGTCTGTAGGCAGGGGTGTTGGTCCGAGTTCTGCTGGCCACAAGCTATGGTCCCATGCGGACATATTCTTCCCGAAGATGAGATCTTCTGTCTGTAATACTGGTAGGCATTGTTTAAGGGTGCTTGGTCTGGAGAAGCCAGACTAAGGATTCAAAATGTAAATGTAAATGTGTTTGTATTTATATAGCACCTTCTACACAGAGGTCTCGTAGCGCTGTATTCATACCGCTGTGGAACCCTTCCTGGCTTTCCTGTGAGATGTCCACTCCTGGGCACCCCCAAGGTGAAGCCAGGCATCCAAGCGCTGCTGGGGCCGTTTTGGAGAGTAAGCAAGCTATTGCCCAGAGTCACAGAGTGGGACCCATGATTAGACTAGGCACCGAGGTGAGAATTATCAGGTCCGTGGAGATTGAGTCTAAGAGTCGCCGAGGCAGGAATTGAACCCTGGTCCCGGGCCAGACCTCTGCATCAGGGTCTGCCGATCTAACCTTTGAGCCACGCTTCTCCACTGTAACACAGTGGTTGGGGTTGGATTTACTAATATGAATGTATTTCTACCCAAACATACCCATTTTAGCAACATTTGGGTAATGAAATACTGGGGGAAAAGTATAACTTTTGAACCTGTACCATGCAGTTTCCATAGAGCTTATTGATGGCAGTCCATAGCTCACTGTACTAGATACATTATGATTGTAAGTTATGAACTGCAAGTAACAAAAGGATCTCTGTGACAAAAGCAGTAGCCCACTGAGGTATGCACATTAAATACCATTCTGTGATCTGCATGGTACACGTTCTTTGCAGCAGGCATATTAATCCTCTACACTACATTAGATGAGTCAAAACTTCCAATAGACAAAACTCCAAGCACACTCCAGCAGAACGATTAATCACCACAGATATCGTTCTTGACACTTTTATTGTTACCTGGAAACTGCTTTACATACAAGGAACTCCGCAGCAAAAGTGAGAAGTGATTCATTATGCTGGCCAGGCGTTCTGATTTTGTTATCGGGGTACGATACTGCAGCATTGTTGCAAAACGGGCTCCCAGTAAAAAACTGCCCCACCCCTCCTCCAGACTCTCGGGGAAATGCCTGATGCCGAGTTAGGACAGTCCGGCCTTGGACATACGTATATTTTACACATTCCCCAAAAAACATCACTTGAAGAGATATTATGGTTAGCATCCAGAAATCCCCCCCCCCCAAAAAAGGACACAAAATGTGACAAGATTTTGAGAACTACACAACCATAACTTCTCAATATACTAGTAATAAGCTCACATATAAAGTTACATCACAAATGGTATCTCTAGGGATATTTTCGATCCCATAAAAACATAGCATATGTTGGACTTGGTCCTTTTGGCAGGTTCACCCCAAAACTTTTTGCTTTCTCCAAGCCTTTTTCTGTAACCTGGTGTTGGTGATCTTAGGCTTCTGAGCACTTTAGCACTGGGGTCCAGTGTAAAGTGCGTGCGCTCTCTATATATCTGTGGTGAGATGGGCCTGCCCTCCCATAGGAATGCATGGGGGATATGTGTGTCCATAGTAATTCCTGGTATGAGAGGAGTGCAGGGGCGAGTTTGGTATGTACGAACTTGTGAGGATAAATGCTGCTCAATGGTGTGGCATGTCTGTGTGCTGTGTGTCTGTCTGCCTGATGTGAATTGCATGTCTGGCTTGTGATTGACATGAGCTGAGAGGTGTGAGTGGCTCCAGGAGTCAGGGGGAGTCTGTGCAGTGGTGAATAGAGAGATGGGAGGGAGGAGTTGCACCTGGGACCTGAATAGGACTGTGCCTTTCCTCCACAATGCTGGCACCGATCCCTGTGGTGCGTCTGATCCCTGAGCCCCCACCTGACAAAGGAGAGAAGAGCTGAGCAAAACAAAGTGCTCCAAAGCTCCTCTATACCAGTTCTAACTGGTATCCCTAAACACTGTGCTGTGATACAAAGGGAAATGATGTATAAAAGTAGGGGCTGTGACCCAATAAGGTTGTTCAGTCTTGGAGTGCTGTTCCTGACAGGCGTGCTGCTGTTGGGGCTCCGGGGCTGCCATGAGGGCTTGCCTCCCTGGGCCCTGCATTGCCCAGTTGATGGCTAAGGGACTTTCTTGTTGGGACCTTCTCTGTCTTGGATTGCTCTGGACCTTTATGCACCTGGTGCCCTGTAAGCGCTTTTGATTTTGATTCTTCCAGGAAGGAGGCGAGCGTGGGCTTTGCAGCACTGCGCTGCTTAGAGAGAGGGAGGGAATCTCCAATGTAGGGATTCCCCCGTGACACCTGAGGAGCAGGTGCCTACCCCGTGCTTCCCATGGTATTCGCGGGTACCCTCCCCACTTTTGTTACTTACTGGTGAGCGGGAGCCCACCCCGCCGTATGCAGATTTTTCTGGTGCCCACCCACATTCTTTGGAATCCTAGCGGGAGCCCACCCTGCTTTATCTTTATTTATACTGGTGGGTGCCCACCCCACAGTTGTGCACTTCTTCGGGTGTCCACCCCGCCTAGACTATTTGTTTTCTTAGCGGGTGCCCACCCCGCTTCAAAGAGAGATCATCGCCGCGGCCCCGGGAGTAAAACGGAAGTCTGGCATGTCCGCCTGACTCGGGGTGAAGCTATCACCGGAAGGAGAAGCTGTGGCACTTCGTCTGGGCTCCCATGGTGAAGGGAGAGCCCTGCATGTGCTGCGATGACCGGAGGAGCCTGGAGCCATGGTGATGAAGGCGGAGGGGGCCTGAGGCACATTATTGGTGCCTGCCCCGCCGCAAGATTTAAAGCGCCGCTGAAGCCCCGGGTCCGAGGAGGGGGCCCGGGTGAAGGGAGGAAGAGAGTCCTGGTGGGAGCCCACCACGCGCTGCACACATGCCGGAATGAGGAGTCCTCCCCCCGCCTAAAGCCGGTGAGTTGGGACGGCTAAAGAGGGGGGGGGGCTAGACAAATGACCGGCAGTTGTTTCTTCCTGGAGCGACCCGCCGTTGTGGGCCGCTCCCACGTGATGGGCATAGTGTAGTTTAAGGGGCCAGAGGAGCCCATGTCTGGACATGGCCATTCCCATGAGGCAGCCCACCATGGCGGGCCGCTCCAACGCTTGGGGCGAATTCTCTTGTTGCAGTTGTTGAAGGGGAGCCTTTGTGATCCAGCGCATGGTGGGGCCTGATGGCGGCACCAGATGAGCTCCCCTGAGGCACATTGTCGGTGCCTGGAGCAGTGTAGGGGCCATTTTGTTTTGAGAGCCCCAGTGATGCACGTGTAGAGCCAGTGCTTGTTTTTGCTGGCCATCTTTCCCAACTGCCCTGCAAGAACGCAGGCAGCTGCAACGTTTGGGGGGCATGTTGTTTGGTGCCAGTGCCCCTTCCTTGAGTGGCCCCGCCTGCCAGAGGGCGCTCCAACGTGGGCATGATTGTTTTAGAGCCCTGTGTGGCTCCAACGTTGAGCATATTTGTGTACAGGGCACATCGAGTGCCCAGGGCCCCCATTTGGCAATCCCAGCTTGCGCAGCAATTTGTGCCTGCTGCAACGTTTAGGTCCTCATGTGATATTCCCAGCTGCCCAGCAAGTAGTGGGCAGCTGCAACGTTTAGACCTGCACAGATTGCGCACCCTTGACTTTAGCTGCATAGGTAGCAGCCATGACTTTGGAACATAGGGCATTGGAGCCCCTTTTTGAGATGGACAGTTGGCCAGGGGGACTGTTAGGATTGTAGGGCGCCAGGCCCTATTGTAATTACGTGATGCTAGGAAATGTAATGTAGGTAGTATGTTTTATGCACCCTGTTTGATACCTCTAAATGTGTTTGTATGATTATGAAGTTGTTTTGCAGATCATGGTTTATGCTAGTAAGATTATGTTTCACTGTGTGATTTATGCCCCTAATGTGAGTTATGTTTAGGAGGTTAGAGTCTAATGTGTTTAGACTTATGAGAGGATTGCATAATGTGTTTATGCTGGTGAGGTTGGCTCAGAATGTAATTCGCACCTGATGTGATGCTGTGCATAATGTAGTTTATGTTACAAGTGGACTAAGTACAGTGATTACCAGTGGTTACTTGTTGTTCGTTTATGACATGTTTTACTTTTACTAAGTTCACTTTGTGATGGTTTTGACAGTGGTCCAGTGGGCCCTGTCAGGTGTATATAATCCCGTGTAGATATGACCTAATGCTAGATGATGTATGATATGTGTTTAGAAGCAGAAGCCAGAAGTGTGGCTCAATGGTTTGAGCGGCAGACCCTGATGCAGAGGTCTAGCCTGGGACCAGGGTTCAATTCCCCGCCTCGGCGGGTCTTGAGCTCAAAATTCCACAAACCTGATCATTCTCGCCTCGGTGCCTATTCCAATCATGGAGTCCCACTCTGCAACTCTGGGCAATAGCTTGCTTAATCTCCACAACGGCCCCCATAACGCTAAGGATGCCTGGTCTCCACCTTGGGGGTGCCCAGGAGTGGACGCCTCACAGGGAAAGCCAGGATGGGTTCCACAGCGGTATTCGTACAAGCGCCTTGAGACCCTTGCGGGTGAGTAGTGCACTATACAAGTATCAATTCATTTATTTGTTTTATTTATTTACTATTCTAATGTGTTATGAGAATACAAAAGCTAACCAGAGATCCTATTTCTAACAGCATGGGTATTTGTAAAGAGCAGGCTCATCCTTGGGCACCTTGGCACTGATTAACAGCTGTTTGTTGCTACCCAACTCAATGTTAATCGTGTTATCGCCCTCGGAAGGATGAAAGGCTGAGTGAGGATTCATACATGGTGGATTTTTGCTCTCTTCCTTTGGCACAAGGGGGCATAGCAATTTCGGTGCAGCGTTGCTTTGCGTCAAAAATAGTAAATCTGGGCCTCAATCTCACACAATACCAAAAGCATTCTTCACAATTTAAGCAATGTCCAGTCAGGGGTATAGAAAGTTTTAGGTGTAGAAAGTGGGTCTTTTTGGGGTTGTTTGTCAAAGTGCGGCCAAGAGAGTGTTCAGTGTCCATGAGAATTGTGCATGAGAATGACATTTCTAAAGAACAAGCTGTGCTGTGAGTGAGAGAATGTTGTGTTGCAGATGAGACTAATCATGGTAACTGGTAACTATGCCTTGAAACAATGCTCATCCTCATGTAAAGCGCTTTGATACCTCCGAATCTAGCCAGCGCTATATACAACTTTTCAAATAAATAAATTGTGATGATATTCAAGAAGTATGCATGGTTGCTAGTGGAAATGTAATGAGTGAAGTGGAACCATATGTGCCACCAATGTGTGAGCTCAATATTGACTGCAGGGCATTGAAGGTCATGGCTCAGTCTGGATCTCCATACACCATTATTTCTGATTCTTTTTTTTTACAAAAATTGGCAAGATAAAACTTTGCAACCTGCTGTTGTTAGAATTTGTCAATATGATGGGT
This sequence comes from Lissotriton vulgaris, assembly GCF_964263255.1. NCBI lineage: Eukaryota > Metazoa > Chordata > Amphibia > Caudata > Salamandridae > Lissotriton > Lissotriton vulgaris. Next base: position 640,811 of record NW_028250360.1, on the reverse strand, counting down.
TATTTTGTGTCTGAGATAAGTTTAATGAAAACACAAAAGGGGTTGTAGGGTACACACTATTACACAGACAGACAAATTCATCCGTTGTGAAAACTGCCCTCACTCACATACCGAAGTATGTGACATGCTTCATCATAGGGCCTGCTTGCAATATGCCCTGGTGTAGCCACACACAGGACGGAGTATAAGGAAGGGAAAAAATAATAAATTCCACACAACAAAACCTACGACCATATAATTCAACACAAACTACATGTAACAAATAATGTGAGGAAAGACTGTGCACATCACCAAGTGACTGAAACTGATAGTGCGACAAAAAGGGGTGCAGTCAATTAGCAGTGGTTAAAACTGATTAAGGGTGCCAACTAAAGAGAAATAATGTATTCAACGTTCCTTGGTACCCCTATCAGGATTAAAACTTAAGAAATCAGGATGGGTAATGTCTAATGAGGAAAACAAGGTTTCTCTAGACTTCCCTCCTCATACTGCGATAGTCAACATGTTTCTGAGGAAATATAAATTTTATGGTCAAGTAATGTTCCCTAACGTGTACCCCACCGTCTCCATGTACCAGCTTAAAGTGCATGTGACTTCCCTCCTGTGCCAGCTATGAAGACGCAAATACATTTGCGTCCAACGTTAACATGTCCTCTTTCAGACCCACCCTGAATGGGTTGAATATTCCGTTCCTAAGCATGCTATGCCAACGTCTTTTTGTGGTATACTTTACACGTTTTTCAGCTCTGGCGAAGTAGGCCCTGAATTCTGCCATCGAGCCTTTTTCTGCCTTCTGACTCTGAACGCCTCAAGTCTGGGCTGCCTCTGTACCCGTGACCTCTGCCTTACTCCCTGTGCGGCTCACGGCGCTTAGCTCAGCCTGCTGCCTGCCAAGACTGTATTCAACCTTCGAATTATCTGTTCCGCTCCTCGAAAATGCATTCCTGCCTACTAGTTTAAGTAAACATCCCCCCAGCTGCAGAGCAAAGGGCCCGGCCTCACTGTCTCCGTGCAAGTAATTCATAGCCTCTGTTACCATGGTAGGCCCATGCCCCCTCGCCTCTCATGCAGACACTTAGACGCTTATACACGCACTCACAGTCAGTATAGAATAGCTTCTGCCCCAGAGACCTTTTCCGTTTAGATAATATAGTTCCTAAACATCAGATACCAGATATGATAGAGTACGAGTTGATCTGACATGCCAGACTTCTGTCTCTTTCCGCCAGTGTAAATGTCAAGTCCCCTGCACCCTCCGGTTTCACGTCAATCACACGTCATGCAGCTGCGCGCGCATCCAGGCCTCAGATTTCTGCTGACATTACAAGATTCTGCTTTGTTGCCACCCCCTTGTGACACCTACCTGTGACGTTTCTAGCACACACCTCTATGTTCACGCCTAGTTCACACATTCTAATTACGTACCACTACCACGTGTGTGTTTTATCTTGTTTCTCTCAGCTGTTACGCCTACTGTATTGGTTTCTATAATGTGACTTAAGTATATAAGCTATGTATTGTCAATAAAATATTGCTCTATCCCTTCCTACACCCCAGTGGTGGTAGGAACATGATATCCGGTCTGGTACCATTCCTTTTTAAGGAATAAAACCCCTAAGAACTCTAACACCACGGACTCTGCCTCTTTCTTTCCGATTGAGTTATTATTGATTAAGTACTTACCTGCATAGAAATTAGGACGGTAAATCAAATATTTACCACATTATTGTGGCGCCCGAACAGGGACCCCTCCCCCACCCCACGCGCCGGTTGGTGCGTTGCAAGCTCTGTCCCCTGCCATCAGTTAGACGGAACTACGCGTACTGGCAGGATTTCCTGTATCTCCCTCTGGCCCACGGAGGTGACGAAGACTGCGATCAGCACCCAGACGAGGCGGTGAGGAGTGCGGAGGATCCCGACCAGAGCCTAGCCGAAAGAAGCAAGGTCCGAGGTGTCAAGAGGCCCACCAGTTTCCGAAGTATCCACGTGTCGAGTCGAGTCGAGTCCGGTCCAGTCCAGTCGAGTTTTTCGAGGCCTTCTGTTTCCGTGCTTCCCGGTGAGTACCATTGCTGGGACGTATCTAGACGGGTGCATTATTATGTATCCGGTAAAGACGGGTTTGGGTACACAAATTCGGTCTGCACTGTTTTAGACAGTGTATCTGTACTGTTTAGCAGTATATCCGTTATTCCAGTTCTTGCACTGTTTTAGACAGTGTATCTGTGCTGTTTAGCAGTACATCCAGTATAGGGGGGTAGTCATATATGTCTCAAATGTCTTTCATGTGATTAATGTCGTGGTATGAGTGACTGTTTTTAATGTGCATTATTGTGTCCTTATGTAACTAGCTGTGTTCAGAACTAAATAGCAAGGATTGAGTATACAGTACTAAGTAAACAAGATGCCGTTTTTCAATAAGTTAAAGCAGATAGGAACTAGGAAAGGGATACTAGAGGAAGAAATTCCTATCCCCCCTAGGGACACGCCTGGAAATTTCATGTACCATAAACATGGCATAGACGCCATACTGTATCTAGATTTATGGGCCGATTATACTAAGCATCTAGAAGAAAGACACAGATGGCCCGTTACAGGAACGTGGGATTAGGCATGAGCGAATTTTGCGGATCTCGCGTTCGCGAATTTTGCGGATTTGCGGATTCGCAATCCGCAAAATCCGCGAATTCCCGCGAATTTGCGGATTTTTTTTTTTTGTGTTCGCCCGTGTTTCTGCCAGTTCGCGAGGGTTTTGTACACTTTCGCAAATTGCGAACTTACCTGTCGGGTCGCAAGTTTCGCGAACTTGTTGTTTCTACGTGTCCAGCCTGTTTGGGACACTCTTCTTCATCACTGCCACTCTCTGTCACCACTGCCACTCTCTGACTACTCATGCCACCCTCTGGCCCACCCATGCCACCCTCTGTTTCATCACCACACCCTCTGGTTGTCCAGTGTACATTATTTTCGGCAAAGCAAAGCACACCTTCCCTGCCTCAAGTGACCTGAATTAATTTGGGGCTGATTAATGTGTCACAGAATATTTTTTTAGCTGGCACCTGCTTCCTTAGTGCGCCCTGATTAGTGATCTTTTGCACTTGCTAAGTGCTTTCATTGTTGCAAAATTAGTTACAACACCTGCCCTGCCCCAACTGACAATAATGAATTAGGGGCTGATTAATGGATTTTAACTTCCAGCCTGGCTCCTGCTTGTCTCCCTTAGCTGTAATTCAGGACCTTTGTGGCATATGTGTAACTATTCTGAGGTTCAGAGCAGGGTCACATAATAGTTTCAACTGGCAACTGAACTCTGGAGGGGCCCCTCAGGAAGCACTACAGGAAATGGCTACTAATGATGAGCCTGAACTTTTGAACCTGGTAAGTAGTTACTTTCAGTTTTGCTAAGATCGTATTTCTGCAATTTTGCACTTATTCGCGGGGCGCGAACTCACGCGAACTCACGCGAACAGTGCGAGCAGTGCGAGCAAAATCCGCTGCTCGCGGATTTGCGGATTTTGCGGGGGATTCACAAATCTCGCGGATTGCGGATTTCCCGAAAATCCGCAAAATCCGCGAGCGGAACGGATTTTCCGCCCACCCCTACGTGGGATGCTGAGTGCATCCTGAAAGTAGAAGAAGCTCTATGGAGAAAGAAAGCCAGACAATCACAGAAAGATGCCATAGAACTGTGGCGTAAAGAATCGCATAAACGTGCCGAAAAAGAACTCCGTAGAGAGGACAGACTTAGAGAGGCGCCGGATAAAGTCCGAGAAAATGAATTAGTTATTGAAGGGATTCGAGTAAAAGCAGAACAAGTAGACCGCGCACAAAACAATCTTGTAAATGGCATGTACTTAGTGGCCGAGGGTTCGCCTGAAGCCACTTCAGAAATACCGAAAGATCTGCCGCCACCATTGGTTCCGACTAAAGTAACTCACAGGACCACTAAAGACATATTTCTGAATTCCTATCTAGATGATGTAGCACCCGCTTACACCAATTCACGCGCCCCGCCTACTGACGGTGACGGGGACGGAGATGGCAACCCGCCTCCAGACCATATCCCGCCATTACCGCAACAAAGTTCCCCCGTCCGACAGCCTGTCGTCCCTCCACCCCCACCACCTCCCACACCTAAGGTTAAGATGCCTAATCCGTTTCTGCCTGATCCTACTAAGAGACAAGTTCAAGTACATATACAGACTCCACAGAGGGATAATGCCCAAGCCTCTGCCTCAGGAGGTGCGACCGGGGGTTACCAGACCCCGCCAGCAACACACAGATTACACCTTAGGGACATGCAGAACCACCCTACGCTCCAATCACCCCGTCTCGATATACTCAAAGAACAGCTTCCAGTTTGCAGATACGATCCAGTACCCGGCAAAGACGATAGAATGTTGATAGCATCACTACGCTTGCGACAAGCTACAGATTACCTAGTGTTATTCTCAGGGATGACTGATCACCTAGATAGAATATATCATTTTGTCCAGACTGGGGAAAATCCTGAAAGTATTAAGGAGGCCCTGGCACATCAGAAAGTTGACACTCAAGCATATATATTACGTTTTTTCATAAATTGCTTAATAAGAGAACGAGACAGGCCTGAGACAGAACAGGATGAAATGGAAGCACTAAACAAGTGGGGTCAAAATATATCAGAAGGAAAGCATGATAAAGCGAATTGTATAGCTAGTATGTACAAGAAAATAAGAAAAGCAGTAATAGACATACACGAAAAAGAAAAAGAAAATGGTTCCTCCGAGGAGGAGGAAGCACCTGAAGAACCAGAAAAGACTACAGATACGATAGCGTATGTAGGTAAGGGAACTTACCTTAGGAAAGGCATTCGTCCAGAAAGCAAGAGAGTTTTTCTCTCTGGCATATCAAAACCGAATTCTCCTGAACATCAGTTTCAAGACACTGATAAAATGCTTCGAGAACGAATGGGGTACCATGTACTCAATTCTATGGATGAACAAGAACTAGCACGATCAGCAGTACTATGGGCTGACAATCCTAATATATACAATGATGACACAGTAGCGCAGACATTTCTGAACCTATCCCCAGACGAGCAGAAATTAGCAGGTACATATATGATTCAGCACCTCCTCAGGTTATACAGAAATCAACATTCTGATCCAGGTCCCTTACACGATACATTAGAAGCACTACTGATGGATAGATGGAGAGGCCTAAGTACCAAGTTAATACAAATAATTCTAGAACAACGGCACAGATATAACACTTTCTTAAGCTCACAATATGTTCCCGCTCCGCCCCCAGAAAGAAAAATGTATCATATGGAGCGTCTTGAAAGACAGAACCCATTACGAGAAGTACATCCAGTTATGGGTACCGATAATACCTTGAAACGTGTGTATGTACACACACCTCTGACCAAGTTAGAACTATTGGAAATGAAGAAACTAGTACCCTGTCACGACAAAGACCCTGCAGGTTTTCACAGAGAACTTAAAGACATGTTACTCATGGGAGATTACACATATGCAGATATCATGAAAATGTTAAAGGTACTGCTGCCCACCGGCATCTACGAGAAACTAAAGGAAAGAGAATGGGAGGTGGGAGACAAAAAGATTATATGGACAGAAATAGAAGACGAGGAAAAACTTCGTACTCCAGGGCTAGGCCTTGGGGAGAAAGCTAAAGCATTACCAGGTTTGATAGTACAGGTTCTGCCAAGATTACTGACCACTAAAAAGGAAGACTGGGACGCAATCTCAGCCTGTAAACAGAAACACGATGAAGATACCAGTGACTTCTATTCAAGATTCGAGAAATGTTTCATTATTAATAGTGGCCTAAAACCAGGTAGCGAGTCGTACCCACATCTTTTTGTATCAAAGTTAGTGGAGAATTCCCTGACAGCAGTTAAGAACCGTGTATATAAGGTTGAGAGTACATGGCAAGCAAATACGCCATCCCAGATGTTACAGATGTTACAGTACCATCAGAACAGAATCAGAGAAGAACAGGATCATGAACAGAAACGCATGAAAGACACGAAAATGAAAATGTTAGTGGCCCAGTCGGTTCCAGCCGACGGCCAGAGAAAGGGTACGACCCAGACCCAGAATTCAGCAGCTCCTGTTAAAGGGACATGCAACTATTGCAAGCAGCCAGGTCACTACGTACATGAATGCCCAGTCCTGAAACATAATATATCAACAGGTAAAACTAAAGAAAGACCGCGTCCGCCTAGACAAGACCAGGTCCAGCAACAGACTTCACAGAATATACAGCCCATGCAGAATACACAGCCTATGCATGTTTCACCACATACAGCACAGACAGTAGCGGTACCACAGTCACAGCCACAGCCCATTGCCGCGACTCAGCAAGTCTCACAACAGATGTACCAGTATGCCCAATCTGATTACCCCGATTATCCACGATACACATGAAACAGCCTAGAGAGGGAGGGTGGCTTGCCTCTTATTGAGATTCCTGTAGATCAAGAGGGTCCTTATGTACACAGTCAAGTATTGGGAAAAGACAGAAAGTTTTTAATTGACACAGGGGCAAGTCGCACAACAATCAGCCATGATGAAGTCCCAGGGGCACCCCTCTCAGGCTCACAGAATGTTTCCCTTGGTTTTTCAGGACAACCTATTGTGAATGAGGCATCGAAACCCGTCCCCCTGGCTGTGGGTCCATTATCACGTGTTACAGACCTGTTACTTACGAAATCATGTCCAGAAAACTTGTTAGGAATAAAGACACTGAAGGCTCTAGGAGCAGTGATATGTTGTTCTCCGGAAGGAGTTAGACTTTTCTTGCGAGATTTCAAGGGTCACTATGTATTACGAGAGTTCGACGTCAGATTGAAAAATGTACCGGATCACTTGTGGGCACAAGGCCCAACCGATGTAGGCTGCATGCACATTACACCATACCGTGTTACACTGAAGCCAGGTGTTGTTCTACCACGAATCAGACAATACAAGTTACCACCCGATGCTGTAGTGGCTTTACTGGAAATCATTGAAGAGCTCATTGCCCAAGGAGTGGTCGTAGAGACCGACTCCAATATCTGTAATTCCCCTATCATTCCGATTCTTAAACGTACTGATCCCAATGCACCGCCAGTATATCGGCTGGTGATTGATTTACGAGAACTGAATAAATGCATTGTACCACAGTACCCTGTGGTTCCCGACATCTCATCCCTATTGACTGCTATTGATTCAGAAGCAACGGTCTTTACTGTAATTGACCTCAAGAACGCCTTCTTCAGTGTGCCTATTGACCCAGAGAGCCAATATCTTTTCGGATTCAGTTTAAATGGACGAAGTTTCAAATTTTCACGCGCACCTCAAGGATTCACAGAAAGCCCCAGCATCTATAGCCAAGCACTGAAAAGACAACTTGATTGTATTCAAATGCCAGTTAACACCGCCTTACTGCAATACGTCGATGATCTGCTGATCACCGCACGAAGTGAACCCGAATGTGAACAAGCATCACTGACAGTTTTACATTTTCTGGCCGACAAGGGACACAAGGTGTCTCCTTCGAAGCTACAATTCTGTGTTCAGCAAGTTGTGTACTTGGGTCACTTGCTGTCCAAAGTGGGGAGACAGCTCACTCCTGACCGTATCCAGTTAATTGTAAATATGCCACAACCCCAGACACAAAAGGAAGTGCGGGCCTTTATAGGCCTCACCTCGTACTGCAGACAATGGATTCCTCAGTATGCATTTCTAGCTAAACCACTCATTCAGTTGACAACACAGGAGGCAGCGACTTCGACTGTCCTTCCTTGGACTCAGGAACATACACAGGCCTTTGAGGAATTAAAGAAAGCTTTATGCCAAGCACCAGTTTTAGCGACACCATGTTACAGCAAACCTTTTACACTTTTTGTTACAGAACGTGATGGTACAGCGTTGTCTGTCCTCACTCAAGATCAAGCAGGATCACATAAGCCTTGCGCTTATTTTTCAAGTACATTGGATTCAGTAGCCCAGGCACTCCCTGCGTGCTTGAAGTCAGTAGCAGCAACAGCACTAGCAATCAGACAGAGCGACTCAATTGTTTTAGGACATCCATTAACAGTTCAAGTTCCACATTCTGTAGAGGTCCTTTTAAACAGAACTCAGACTCAACACTTGACTATAGCACGACTGACAGGTTATGAATTGACGCTATTCCAGCCACACATAGAAATCAGGCGCTGCAGCATTCTAAACCCCGCAACATTGTTACCTTCGATTATGACAGATCCAGCCCCGCATGATTGTATAGAGATCATTAATGCAGTAACAAAGCCCCGACGAGACTTAACAGATGTTCCATTGACAAATCCAGACCTGACACTTTACGTGGATGGTTCATGCATGAGAACAAGTACAGGAGAATTAGTGGCCGCGTATGCAGTGACCACTGAAACTGAAGTAAAAGAAACATATCGTATTGATACACTGTCTGCTCAAGCAGCAGAGCTCATCGCTTTGACCCGAGCCTGTATACTAGCCAAGAACAGAAATGTTAACATATACACTGATTCCCGTTATGCGTTCGCAGTCGTACACGACTTCGGAATGTTATGGCAAGAACGAGGTTTCTTGACCTCTCACGGTGCCAAGATCCAACACGGTCCCCTCATTCAAGCACTGTTAGAAGCAATACATCTGCCTTCAGGCATATCCGTCATGAAGTGTAAAGCACATACTAAAGCTACGGATTCTGTTTCCCAGGGTAACGACCTGGCAGACCAGACAGCAAAACATACAGCATTGACTCACACCCAGACAACTGACGTGACAAAGACAATAGTACCGACACATTGTATGACAGTTAGGGATCCCACACTAGATGTAATCGATATTCAGACACATGCTACTATAGATGAAATAAAGAAATGGACTGAATTAGGAGGGATCCAGACAGATCAAGGTTGGATGACAAAGGGAAAATCTACATGGTTTCTCCCCGACTCTATGGTTCAAGTCATAATAAATACAGCACATAGTCCAGCACATCTAGGAGAGAAAGCGATGTTAGACAGTTTACAGAATCTCTGGTACAACAAACACTTACGAGCAGCAGCAAAACAGAAAGTGCGTACTTGCATGATCTGTTGTCAGTTCAATCCAGGTAAAAGCGTCCCTGTAGAGCAAGGTGGATTTCATCCTCCCGATCACCCTTTTGAAGTCCTCCAGATGGATTATATCCAGATGGACCGTTGTCGAGGATTCAAATACGTCCTCGTAATTGTTTGTGCACTTTCCCGTTGGACCGAAGCATATCCAGTCCCAGATTACACTGCTCCGACCACTGCCAGGCAGCTGGTTCGAGAATTCTTCCCACGATACGGCTTGCCTCGTGTCGTGTACTCAGATAACGGACAGCCATTCTCATCCGAGCTCATGAAACAGGTTTCCCTGCTGCTAGGATATCAGTGGAGATTCCATTGTGTCCGACATCCCGAAGCCGCTGGCCTTGTAGAAAGGCATAACCAGGCACTAAAAACCCGCCTTGCTAAAATCTGTAAAGAGAAAGGGGTCGACTGGATAGTCGCCCTGCCAGTTGCATTATTCTATATGAGAATGGTCGCCCATTCGAGATCAGGACTATCCCCGTATGAAGTGGTCTTTGGCAGACCACCGAATATGTGGGGGACGTCCATCCCTAAGAAAATAACAGATGTTGATTGTAACATGCTGACAGATTACCTTGCCTCCTTGATGTCTGCACTCCAATCATGTCGTTCACAGGTTGCCGCAGCCTTTCCTGACAACACTGATGTAAAGCCACATGATGTCCGTCCCGGAGATACAGTGCTAATTAGAAACTTCGACAGGAAAAGTCCGCTGGAGCCCCGCTGGAAAGAGCCGAAGACCGTCCTTCTTACAACGCGGACCGCTATCAAGGTGGAAGGCCGAAAGGGGTGGATCCACACGAGTCATATTAAAAAATGTAATGAACTGTTGCCAGAAACTGACTCGTCCACCCCCTCAAAGGACTGCCTCGATACTAAAGACTTTAAAGTTACCAAACAAGAGAAAACTCCCCAAGAGGAGTATCGAATGAAACTTCGATCTAGCAAGTCAGACAGTTTAATTGTTTAAGTCCTCCCCTAGGTGAATCGGTTAAATAGTTTTCTGACATGTATCCCCTAGATCGAGATAGAGAGAGAGAGGGACAACTGAAGAAACGTACATATTGTAAATCACTCCGCAGTCACTGTATAGTGACATTATTGATTATGTTTTTTCTAAGTCTTCTGATTATTGTAGTGAGTATATTGCTTCCCATATATTACCCTATCTTCAAGCGTGAACAATCTGCTTACAATGTCACTGCCGAACATTCTTTTAGTGAATTACCTCCCCACGAACTATCTTACAGACTCGCGCTGCGCAACAACACATTCATTAGTATGTTACACCACTCCCATCAGACTAACAATGCTACAAATTGCTGGATATGTGGCCGACTCCCTCCCTATCAGAAATACAAGGGAGTTCTGCCTCTCTTTCCGTACCCGTTCACTCACAATGGCTCCTGTGGTGCATGGTTTAGAATAATTAATTCCTTAGATCCTGATGTCGCTGTTTTTAAAGGGAGCTGGGTTTGGGGAAACTTGAACTTAGTTCTGCTTAATGCCTGTTACCCTGACAAGAAGGGACTTCCCATTAGAATAGGAACTGATCTAGAAAATGAAGTTTATGGATTAGGTAATTATACAATTAACCTTATGATTCTTACTGTCGAATCCGAAGCTGCACCAGTTCTCCCTGCTATGTCAGTATTACCAGTCACTGGTGATTTATGTGTCAGAAAGAAGGGTTCAGTACACTTAGGTCATAGTAAATGTACTACTGTGGTCGAATTCAGTGATCAAGGCAAGTCTTCCTTTAGAGCTACCCGTCATTCCTACTTTGTTTGTGGCCATACCGCATACATACGCTTACCTCCAGATTGGGATGGTACCTGTTACATTGCATTCCTTCTGCCACCTGTTTTCCTAGCCCCTCCTGATTATCACAGAAATACAAATCTAGTAAAGAATAGACTCCGAAGAGATCTCCCGATTGTCGACTATACTGAAACGGCATGGGAGCAATACACAGATTTCAATAAAGGATTCTTTTTCTTCACAGGTCCCGTCCAAAACAGTAAACTAATACGCAGATTAACTAGAACACTCGAAGCAGTAGTGAATGAAACGGCCTCCGCCCTAGGTAACTTAACAGAGGAGCAGTCCGCCATGCGGGTTGTTGTTCTTCAGAATCGTCTTGTTATTGACGTCATCTTGGCAGATAGAGGCGGAGCTTGTAAGGTCATCGGGTCAAGTTGCTGTGTTTTCATTCCAGAAAACGCGCCAACAGTATACCAAGCTATTACACGTCTTCATAAAATTGCAAGTTTGATACACCAGAATCCAGGCACCTGGACTTGGTCCGGTTGGTTCTGGACAACGTTGACTGCTTGGAGATGGAAGATCCTATCCTTCCTAGGCATTGCCCTTGTCATAGTATTCAGTTGCTGCCTGTGCCTACAGTGTGGGCCAGCGATTTGTGGACTGTGTGCCACATCGTGCATTGAACATTCCAGTTTTCTCTCAAAACATGAAAGGAAGAAAGAAGAGCAAATGATTTTACAAGAACAGACTGATCGATTCATGAGGATCGATATATCATGAAGGGTCCGTAGGGAACAAGGAGGGAATGAGGAAATATAAATTTTATAGTCAAGTAATGTTCCCTAACGTGTACCCCACCGTCTCCATGTACCAGCTTAAAGTGCATGTAACTTCCCTCCTGTGCCAGCTATGAAGACGCAAATACATTTGCGTCCAATGTTAACATGTCCTCTTTCAGACCCACCCTGAATGGGTTGAATATTCCGTTCCTAAGCATGCTATGCCAACGTCTTTTTGTGGTATACTTTACACGTTTTTCAGCTCTGGCGAAGTAGGCCCTGAATTCTGCCATCGAGCCTTTTTCTGCCTTCTGACTCTGAACGCCTCAAGCCTGGGCTGCCTCTGTACCCGTGACCTCTGCCTTACTCCCTGTGCGGCTCACGGCGCTTAGCTCAGCCTGCTGCCTGCCAAGACTGTATTCAACCTTCGAATTATCTGTTCCGCTCCTCGAAAATGCATTCCTGCCTACTAGTTTAAGTAAACATCCCCCCAGCTGCAGAGCAAAGGGCCCGGCCTCACTGTCTCCGTGCAAGTAATTCATAGCCTCTGTTACCATGGTAGGCCCATGCCCCCTCGCCTCTCATGCAGACACTTAGACGCTTATACACGCACTCACAGTCAGTATAGAATAGCTTCTGCCCCAGAGACCTTTTCCGTTTAGATAATATAGTTCCTAAACATCAGATACCAGATATGATAGAGTACGAGTTGATCTGACATGCCAGACTTCTGTCTCTTTCCGCCAGTGTAAATGTCAAGTCCCCTGCACCCTCCGGTTTCACGTCAATCACACGTCATGCAGCTGCGCGCGCATCCAGGCCTCAGATTTCTGCTGACATTACAAGATTCTGCTTTGTTGCCACCCCCTTGTGACACCTACCTGTGACGTTTCTAGCACACACCTCTATGTTCACGCCTAGTTCACGCCTTCTAATTACGTACCACTACCACGTGTGTGTTTTATCTTGTTTCTCTCAGCTGTTACGCCTACTGTATTGGTTTCTATAATGTGACTTAAGTATATAAGCTATGTATTGTCAATAAAATATTGCTCTATCCCTTCCTACACCCCAGTGGTGGTAGGAACATGATATCCGGTCTGGTACCATTCCTTTTTAAGGAATAAAACCCCTAAGAACTCTAACACCACGGACTCTGCCTCTTTCTTTCCGATTGAGTTATTATTGATTAAGTACTTACCTGCATAGAAATTAGGACGGTAAATCAAATATTTACCACATTTCGACCGATTAGTTATGCCTCAAAAGGTCACTCCGGTCTTCATCAGGACTGTCGTAATCAGTATGACTTACGGCCCTACCGTATTTCGGTTATTGGGCCCCAAGAACAGAGCCGGTCTACCTAGATCCGTGCCCCTCTTGTTACCTGTCGAGGTTGGTTCCAGCAATCCGGGAAAACATTAACTGGAGGGGTACAAACAGAGATAATAAAAGCCCTCTATAAATACACTCGAATTAATCTCTTACCCCCATCACCTCAAGACCTCACTATTGTGGTTAGTTACATGATCCAAGCAGTGACAGTACACTCACTCTGCTTCTAACCCGGGTTCTAAAAAATGCCCCCTTGGGTTTCGAAGTCCATATTACTCGTTAATTGTTATTATTATCGGTGTATGTCATATATAAAATCCACTGTGTGCATCCACACCTGCTGTCCATCACTCCGTGTTTACCATCAATCCACTCATCTCAACCGTATCAACTCTTCAAACGGGCTGTAGTGAAAAAGCCCGTCATGTTACTCAACGAGTTTATGCAATTTATAAACTCGAACTGGTGTCCGACAGGAGGATCTCCCAAGATATCGTTGGTATCTTTATATAGTTGGGAAAAGTAGTCACAGGCCTCATGACGCCAATGGGGTTACAAGTATCAAAGCCCGTCATAAGCCGTGGGACAGCTGGGTATTAGATACTACCCCCGCCGTCACCAACATCCCATCCAGACTCCCCCTAAACCCCATCTGCTTACTGTTCCGAGGGTTTGCCCTTTCATATCTGCCTGCTTTACGTCACACCGCGTAGATGGATGTTCGCGGTGCCGTCTGGATTTTTAAAGGTTGAGTCAGAGGGCTTCCATCCTTCCGTTCAATGTCGTCCCACGTGATCAGTCACGTGCGGACGTCATGACGTCGGGCGCTGCGCGTGCTCCACGTGGGGATGCTGGGAGCTGTAGTATTCCCCAGCCATTTCGTGTCAGAACAGGTCGCTTTAAAACGCTCTTCGCGCGACATAAATGCCACGCATTAAGGGAAAAGTGTGGGTCCTAAAACAAAGGAACTGCAAAAGGCTCCACCCAATGTTGGTTGTGTCCTCAGGTGATTATTATTGGCACGATGAGGTTCTACATCGTGCACGTGTCTCAAAGTCAATACTCAATCATATTGATAAAAGCACAGATCTTCCAATAAACCATCCGGTGTATCAGAAAAACCCCTACTGTCTACCCAATGTCTGCCATGGTATATCGTCGTTGAGCCCATGCTGGTGGCTCTTCAGACGGCAGACCCATCTTTGTTCATATTGTAGCAGCACTCTCTGATCGTCCGTCTGGTTCCTTCCTGGGGGGACTCTTTCTATAATTGTCCACTTCAAATCTTCACTGCTGTGTCCAAGCTCAAGGAAGTGTGCTGTTAATTTAGTGTTGGATTTTCCGCACCTTATCGTGCTGCGGTGTTCAGTTATTCTAACGCGCACCTTCCTGCTGGTCATCCCTACGTACTTTTTCTTGCAGGGGCAAGTTATGAAATAAATTACCCCATGCGAGTTGCAGTTCATGTGGGATCTCTGTTCCCAGGGTGTTTGGAGTCCCGGATCTATAAAGTGGGTGTTGGTGAGGGGACATACGCTACATGAGCCACATCTTGTGTGACCCGTCAGTCTGGGCCAGCCTGCCACCGTGGTTATGTCATTCTCTGCCCCCAGATCCCTGGGTCTAGTATGTATTAGTAGATCTTTCAAATTTTTACTTCGCTTGAAGGAGAAGAGGGGTGTCTCTATACTCATGCCCCTTGAGTTCAATATTCCCCAATTCTTCAGTACCACACGTCTCACATGTTGTGACGCTGTATTGAAAGTTGACACAAACACCGTTTTTTTTGATTGGGGTCTAAAAGTTTTAGAGAGCAAAGAGTCACGGTTAGCATTGAGTGCTCTTTTTCTAGCTTTTTTAATGACCCTCAATGGGTATCCCCTCTGTTGAAGTTTCTGCGTCAAGTTATCAGATTCCGCATTAAAATCAGTTGTATCTGAACAATTCCGACGTAGTCGGAAAAACTGGCCAACTGGCAAATTTTCCCGTAATGATCGGGAATGGAAACTCTCAAATGCCAACAAAGCGTTTTCATCAGTGGGCTTGTGGAATACTTTGGTTTTAAGGATCCCTTCGCATGGCTCTATTACTAGATCCAAAAATGGAAAATTGGTCTTTGTGACGGTCGAAGTGAAATGGAGGAACGGATTTTGAGCGTTGAGCCATTCTAAGAATAGCTCAACAGATGTTATGTCTCCTCTCCAAATCACCAAGACGTCGTCTATATAACGCCACCACAACCTCAAGTTCATTGCCCAAGGCCCATTTGTGTCCAAGACAGTCAAGTTCTCAAATGCCCACACATATAACCCAGCTAAACTGGGAGCGAATACGTTCCCCATGGATGTTCCGTGGATTTGGAGGTATAACCCCCCTTCAAATTCCCAAAAATTTCTTGTGAGGGCTATCTCAGCCAAGTGTAGGACAAAGCCTCGTGGTGTTTCGTACGGCCATTCCCCTTCAAAAAGCAATGATTCTAATACCCTGAGAGTTTCCAACTGCAGGATATTCGTATAAAGGGTCTCAATATCGAGCCCTATAAGAAATTCTGTGCCCGGATCAAATGAGACTTCTCCTGCGTGACCCCACCCACCCCACTACCCTTTGTTTATGGCGGACGTCGCTGAAATTGTATTCCCCATTCAACACTCTGAACCCTCATTGCATCTTCAGCCAAACATACTTGTATTTGAGAATTTGGATGAAGAGTGAGCTCAAACTTCCCTTGATGTCTCCATCACAAAACCTATAAAGCATCCACCACAACATACAACTTACCATTAATTGTTTAATGTTTTAAACGTATCTCTATAGCACAGGGATTGGATGGGAGTCTGGGTCCCAGGGGCTGCTGGCACCCAAGAAGAGAAGAGGCAGCGAACATGACACAACACTGGAGGCGGATGGCACCAAAAGTAAAGTTTTGTTCTCGCAGGAGAGGTCACGTGGGATCAGCCACATGGTATAGGAGGGTGCGGGGGATTTTAGAAATATATATATTTTTTTAAAGAGGCAAAACTTTACTTTTGGTGCCATCCAAACGCACTCAATAGGCGATCGAGAGCAGAGGTGCTGGCGGAACACTCTGTCAGAAGAATCGATAACCCAATCGGGGTTCTGAGGAAGAGGAGTTCGATAACCCAATCGGTGTCCGACTGTTGGCTGCAGAGAGGGGTGTGACGCTGGTGTTGCACTTTAGCTGTGGGTGCCGGTCCTGACCTGCGGTGGTCCTGTCCTGATCAAATTTGGTCCGTACTTGTCCTGAATCTGGTCTGCACATGTCCTATTCGGTTGGCACCTGATCTATCGGGGGTCCTGTCCTTTATCCCAGCCCATGGCCAGGGTTGGTCTTCACACCGTTCTAGGTAAATATGCATTTGTGTGGTTATGTCATTATACTGTTCCCCTTTTTTTCCCTTCCTATGTTTCAATGCTTAAAGAAAGTCTTGTAATATTTTCACATCATCTTGTTTTGATTATTTTCTTCCTAATTGAATGTGCCTTAATTGAATTGGTATGGACTCTGACATTTAAGAATTTACATAGAAAAAGTGTTTAAACTTTTCCTGAGTCTGTGGTTATTTTATGAATGAAATGTTGTTTTACTGCATATTATGCTATGCTATGCCCTTGATCCCTTAGGACTCTAGGTACCGGTGAGAAGGATTGGTAAGTCAATTTTATAGGTCCTAAATAGTTAATTAAAATTCTGATTAGCGTAGGTTTACCTGTTCAAAGTGGGTATGTTTTTATGGGCCCAGGTGAGTATGGTAAAACGAGCAGGTGAGCCCACGCTGTATCAGTATTCTTTTGGTAGCAGAGTAGTGGTTAGGGTTTTAGTTACTTGCATATTGAGTATTTGATTTATATTAATTTTATGTATTAACCAAAACCCGTTTGTATTGTTCTATGTTTGTTTTGGAATCCCTGGGGGCAGAAAAGTGGGTGGTAAATGGAAGCCACACTGCAGTGAGGTCACTTGCCTAAGGTATTAAGTGCATAAAAGTTAGGTAGAACTTGAAGCACTAATTAGGGATTTTCTGTATAAATGAGTGAATAAATTATAGCAAAGGAGTTCGGTGGTGAAACTTTGCCCTTATATCACCTAGAAAGGGTAAGCCTGAGGGAGTAACAGGTTCTCTGATGCTTGTGTGGAGTGAGTGGAATGGATTTACTCGCAGTGTATGAAGAGTAAGCGGAAGGGATTTACTCGCAGTGAGAGGCAATTATCTTTTCTTTGAATTTAGTCACTTAGGCACAGTGGCGAATGTTTCTACGTTGTTAATTAATGAATATTGCATTTAAAAGTGAAAAGAAATGCGTTTTCCTATTACCTTGCAAAGGAGGGAGTCAGTTGGGGAGCTGCGCTGACGTCACCAAGAGCCACGCTGGTATTGGTTGAGACAGCGGGTGTGTAGCTGAGGTAATAATTGTAAAGGAGGGGTGAGTGCCGGAGCGTGGGAACTTGTCTCACGAGAGAAGCCGCGCAAATATTGGTCGAAATGTATTTGAATTCTAAACACTGATTGGTTCTGGAAAATACGAAATGCGCAGGTATTGGTAAAGTATTTAGTAAACAATTGAGTGTAGCTGCATATTACATTTATATGTGGCATATAGATCCAGCAATTATAGGAAACAGACCCGATAGGAGTACTTAGGTTTTGCGCAAGAGCAGTTCATAAGAGGAAGACCTCATATCATGTACAGAGGAAAGAGAAAAATTTCCCTTTTGAATAAAATTAAGAATGTCTTCAAGAAAGATAAAACGATTAAAACTAGAGAAGGGATTATTATTCCACCACCAAATACGTCTGCATCATACATGATGGTAGAAAGGGGCTACCACACTTGTGTGTGGTTAGAGAACTGGATGGAGTACACTAAAGATGACGGTGTTTTGACATTTCCAGAAAATTGTACTTTTAATGGTAGAATTGTGTACAATTTGATAACACGCATGTATGAATTAGATCCCAGACCTAGATTAACCCTGTACGAAGCATTAGAAGAGTGGGAAACTGAGGCTTTTGAGCAAGATAGACCCAGAAGAGACAGAAATTGGGGTACATTTAATCCCAGATTTCCTAAAGAGACAAGTGATAAGCAAATGAAGAAATGGAGACAGTCTATGTTAGTGGAAGGATTATATCCTGTACTGACTTTAGAAGAACCATACGGAAGCAAGTGCACAGAGAAAAGGACAAATTTAATGACAAGTGGTAATTCAGATGATGATTATTTGGAGGATTTATTAATGAAAAATCTGCCACCTTACCATGAGGAAGCAAGTAGAGTTAACCCTAGTGCCCCGTTCTTAACACCACCTTTGGTTCCACAAATTGTACATGAACCCTCACTAGAAAAAGTCTTACAGGAACAGGAAAGAGAGGCAATAAATAAACAGAGAAATTAATTAACTCAGAAAATTTCTCCATTGAATACGAGTCCTGAAGCCTTAACTAAACCCGTTAACTATAGGTCCTGTTGTTCCTTTGTATGGAGATAAACAGATCTGTCCTAAAACTTCTATTCTGACCATACCTGTAGTACAACCTAGAAAGGAAACCTTGATTGTTGATGAGCAAGCAAGTTAGTGCGAGTCAGTAGTATCCCTAATGGATTTCCTTAAAAGAGAACCCGGAAGTAGTTCAAACAGGAAAAACACTCCCGGAAGCCATAGAGAGGTAAGGATAGAAACATCTTCAGGTACAAGAAGTTCTACTGTAGTATCCCCAGAAGAAATAGAGGTGGTCTCGAGAAATAGGAAAGCCAAAATCAGAACCGAAGGCATTGGATATTTTCAAATTAAGAGTTGAATTGGAAGAATTGCTAGCTGTAAATGTGGGGTTAGATAGATTAATTAGATTCAGTGAAGATGAATTGTTGTTTATATGTCGAAGTATTACTAGATATACAAAAAATGTCCATGAGAAATTAATGAATTTGGCTTTGGAAATAGGAATTGATATTGGAAAATCTCAAGTGTTACAGAAACCTTACCGAGCTGAATTTTCTGACAAAGACTTAGAAAACAAGAATGTATCAGGACGAAAAGTGCGAATAAAGTAATTATTGTCATTGTTGCAAAAGTGGTATGATTTATACAAGTGGAATGCCCAATCAAAAAGCACTGCAACTGAATATTTATTAAAAGAACCAGAAAAGGTAGAAAGGTTGTGTCCAATGACAGAAGGGCCAGGAGGAGGATATGTGCATGTCCCATGGTCCAGAGAGGATATTTTATCATTTACAAATGAATTCCCCAAACTTAGAGAGAAACCTGTAGAGTGGTACAAACAAGTCGAAAGATTTGTAAAAGTCTCAAAATTATTGTTGAAAGATTTAGATGGGTTGTTTGATATCGTAGTACCCGCAGATTTATGGACAGAATGTCAAATTACTATTGATTGGCCCAGTGACGTATAACCCAGAGATCCAAAGACAGGAGCCCCCTCAGATGATGTGATGAAAAAGTACCATCAAGTCATAACCTTCCTGAAAGGAAAAGTACCCCCAACAGAGACAGATTGGACAAGAATAGACAGAACTACCTAAAATAAAGATGAATCAGTACATGCATATTATGAGCGCCTTTTACAGGTATTCAAGCAGTACAGTGGGTTGGAAAACATTGATACGAAAGACATGACACATTTTATTTATCGGTTTGTGTCAGAGTTAAAGTCAGAAATTTCGCAAATGATTAAAGATCATAAAATCTGCTGGCAGGCCAAGCCTGTCGGTGACATACTCAAGTATGCAAAATATTGTGGGGATGAGATTGACAATAAACAAAATAATTTAGAAGAAAAGGTAATGTGGGCACAGGTAAAATTAGCAGAGCAACAGTTGAATCAGTTGAAAAATAATCAGAATCAAGGAGATGGGAATGGGGTAAACCAAGAGGAAGAATGAATAGAGAGGAGGCAAAGAAAAAGTTTCATTTTCATGGGTGCGGAAAAATGGGGCATTGGAGGAACGAGTGTAAGGCTGTGCTGAGTAATAATGTGCAAACTGACAATTTTAATCTACAGACGCAGAATGGGCTGTCAAGGAAGCAACAGCAACAGGTAATACAGAACCAGTTACCACTTACACTTATTCCAGATTCTGGGAGCCAAGCTAAATGCAGAGAAATGGAAGGAGAGACGCAGTGACATCACAATTTCTTTTGAGTGACGCATTTTTTGAGGAAGATAGCTACTGACGGTGCCTGAGAGGGGAGGACGAGGAGTGCGTACTTTGCGCATCCCTGCCGGTAGATCAGTCAGGTCCCTACATTGAGGGAAAAGTTGAGGGAAATGATGTTACCTTTTTGTTGGATACTGGCGCTACCCGTTCTACTGTGAGAACAGCAGACGTTCCAAACTTACCCCTCTCGGGGGAAGTGATCCAAGTAGTGGACGTTTCTAATAAACAAATTATTACTCCTGTAACAGAACCAATGGAAGTCAGAATAGGGAATTTTAAAGAAATGCACAAATTTTAGTGTGCGACTCCAGTCTAGTGAACCTATAAGGTAGGGACTAACTGTGTAAAATGAATTGCACAATCTTTTGCACCCCGAGTGGTGTTGAAATTCAAACCCCAGACGAAGTTTATAAATTAATGTTAGCCAAACAAGAAACTGAAAATAAAAAGATGATAGTGGAAGATCTCCCAAAAGAACTACAGCATACGATGAATCCTGAGGTGTGGGATTTTACTGGGAAAGATGTAGGATTAATGCCAAATGTTGACCCAATAAGAGTAACAGTGAAAGAAGGTGCAGTTTACCCAAATATTCCACCATACAAAATGAGCCCAGAAATAAAAGCAGGTGTTGCAGCAGAAATAAAGTGTTTGGTTGAGCAAGGTATTGTACAAGAAATAATGAGCAGTCCATGTAATTCACATATAATTGGCAAAAAGAAACCGAGCGGGAAATATAGGGTTGTGCAAGACCTCCGCAAACTTAATAAAATTGTCGTCCCATGTAGTCCAGTTGTGCCAAATCCTGCAGTGATTCTGCATCAGATACTGTGGGGAGCCGGATGGTTCACGGTAATTGATTTGTGCCATGCATTTTTCTCCATACCATTACATCCAGATAGCAAATTTCTTTTTTAGTTCAAATTCAAGGACCATGTTTTTCTTCGGAATGGTGTCTCTCAGGGGTACACAGAAAGTCCCTCGATTTTCATTCAGATATTGAAAAAATGGGGATACTTGCACAGAGGCGAGCTGGTCATTGTTACTGAGGGCTTCTTCCTCCTACACCTCGCGGAACCCGCTTCGCGGGTCCCGCAGCGCTACTTTGGACACTTGGGAGCTACGGGCTGAAAGAACACTACCACCGAGCAGGCAAGGCTGCGAGCGTCAGGGGCCGGACTTCGTGTCCCAGAAGTCTCGGCTACCCTCGCCTCCCGCCATTGGGCCGCTCTCCTTGCTTGCCACGCCCCCCTCCCATCGTAAAAAGGTCGCTGCACCTGGACGCAGTGGGATACTTGCACAGAGGCGAGCTGGTCATTGTTACTGAGGGCTTCTTCCTCCTACACCTCGCGGAACCCGCTTCGCAGGTCCCGCAGCGCTACTTTGGACACTTGGGAGCTACGGGCTGAAAGAAGACTACCACCGAGCAGGCAAGGCTGCGAGCGTCAGGGGCCGGACTTCGTGTCCCAGAAGTCTCGGCTACCCTCGCCTCCCGCCATCGGGCCGCTCTCCTTGCTTGCCACGCCCCCCTCCCATCGTAAAAAGGTCGCTGCACCTGGACGCAGTGGGATACTTGCACAGAGGCGAGCTGGTCATTGTTACTGAGGGCTTCTTCCTCCTACACCTCGCGGAACCCGCTTCGCGGGTCCCGCAGCGCTACTTTGGACACTTGGGAGCTACGGGCTGAAAGAAGACTACCACCGAGCAGGCAAGGCTGCGAGCGTCAGGGGCCGGACTTCGTGTCCCAGAAGTCTCGGCTACCCTCGCCTCCCGCCATCGGGCCGCTCTCCTTGCTTGCCACGCCCTCCTCCCATCGTAAAAAGGTCGCTGCACCTGGACGCAGTGGGATACTTGCACAGAGGCAAGCTGGTCATTGTTACTGAGGGATTCTTCCACCTACACCTCGCGGAACCCGCTTCGCGGGTCCCGCAGCGCTACTTTGGACACTTGGGAGCTACGGGCTGAAAGAAGACTACCACCGAGCAGGCAAGGCTGCGAGCGTCAGGGGCCGGACTTCGTGTCCCAGAAGTCTCGGCTACCCTCGCCTCCCGCCATCGGGCCGCTCTCCTTGCTTGCCACGCCCCCCTCCCTTCTCA
Source organism: Lissotriton vulgaris (assembly GCF_964263255.1). Lineage (NCBI taxonomy): Eukaryota > Metazoa > Chordata > Amphibia > Caudata > Salamandridae > Lissotriton > Lissotriton vulgaris. Next base: position 618,510 of record NW_028250360.1, on the reverse strand, counting down.
TTGTCTCACACATATAAGGAAAGTCACTCTCCCGCGGCACGGGAGCGCGCAGGAGTGTCCCGGGAGAAGCCCGGGACAAGGGCGGGACCGTCTGTGGCCGTCCGGGGCCGGCAGAGGTCGGGCCGGGCCACCCCCGTAACATTTTTCCTCCAATATTCATTGTAGTTCATGGTATTCATTAGTTGATGTGTTTTTGTTTTTAACTATAGTTCCAGGCCAATGTAACGGTAGTGGCTATATTGTTGGTAGAACATATTTGGATTGATTGAAGTTTGTCGTTTGCACACTGTGTTTAGCGCCAGTTCTGGTTTTGTACAGTTAAAAAATGACCCTACGGTCAGGTAAAGAAAGGCAAGTCCAGGTTTCCACCTCTAATGGCACTTTTACTGGCACGATCGATCAATTTTTTAAACGCACCACCACTATATTGGAGAAGGAGATAGCTCTTGCCGAAAAAAGCCTCTCGCTTGACTTAATCACAGGCAAGCGATCTTCACTCGGTAAAATTACTGAGGCTGTCTCTCCTGTCCCACTTTCCTTGTTGAACACAGATAGCTCGGATGTTAATGTAGACTCAGTGACAGTATCTGCTTCCGGGAGTCAAACATTGGATTTAGAGGGGATTAGTAAAGAAAGTACATATGACACGGACCATGATAATATGTTGAATGGTGGGACTATTTACCACGACCAGTCTGGTGAGAAATCAGGTCTCTCAGACTCCCCAAATCTTACTTTAAGTACTGAGCGAGCGAATTCCTCTACCCATTCGCAACACCTACCCACTCACAATCCTGGGAAACGTAAAAGGGTAGACTCGCCCGATTTAGGGGAAAACACTGAAGGCCCGGGAACTACCTCTATATCCCCTACACAGTTACCCAATTTTAAGGCAGTAGTTCAGCCTGAGGAACATAACACCACAGTTAGCATTGTAGAAGGAATACTCTTGGCTAAAATAGAGTTGTTAATCAAATCATTACTCTTACCGCTATTTGAAAGGACCAGATTATTAAATACAAAAATGGACTCTTTAGATACGCTGGTGAAAGATAATATAGCGACATCTAATAGAATTTACGCCACCTTAGCCTCTAAAGGTTTAGCCTCAACAGCCCCGACCCTTCCGAAGACTACCACTGTGAATAATAAAGTTTGGGGTAACAGTCTGAAAACGGCACCTTCTATCACAAAAGCACCGCAGCATAAACCCGCACCTGTTATAAAGAAAATACCTATTACTGAGAGCACACCCCAGCAAAAGGCAAAAACGCATCCCCCGGCTAAGAAACACCCAATCCCCACCAATCACCATGACCAAAGTATTCCGCCCAGGATCAAACCTGTCCCAAGAAAACAATGTGTGAACCTCCTCCCAGAGTCACTGCCTTATACCATCATCTTAACTGGCGTGGCTCCCCTTGGAGATGGTAAGAGAGAAACTCATAAGGATCTTTACAACAAGGTAAAATTCTGGCTGAATAAAAATCGCCCACTCCCTCCAAACTCGAATACTGAAATCCTTAATGTTAGGAGGGTGGACTGGGTAGGCTACAGCAAAAAAGATCTTGAGGGGGATTGTGTGGTAATCAGTTTCAGAGAGCCATGGGTTGCTGAATACATTAGCAGGGAACCAAGATATGGTAGAGTTGGGGACGTACAGACTCTATAGCTGTATTATTTTTATCCCGCACTATACACAAATAGAGCCCAAACACCGATCCATCACCCCAGAAGGGATAGACCCAGAGGAAGATTTCATTTTGATACACCTATCCACCCACTGTTTCAGCCCCACCTTTCGAACCGGTTTGCCCCCCTATCTGGTCTGGAAGGTGTGGACTGACTTGATAATGAGCCACTGGTATCTGGGTTGACCGGAGCTGCAGTGAATTGTTCCCCCAATAATTCTATATCTATTATGGAAGAGACCGCTCTAGGGAATAGCGAAATCACCCAATCACCCAGGGGGGGAAAGGAAGGGTTAAACCCTTTAATCACACCCCTAGACCCTTGATCCCTGGGGAGATTGTGGATTTAGTTGCTAATCCGCCAAAGAAACCTACACATACCCTCACGGTCTTGTCATGGAACATAGCGGGGCTTAAGGGGAAAATGTCAGAGGCCGATTGGGGGTCTTATGTGGATTCGCACAATGTAATTATATTACAGGAAAGTTGGTCAACTGATGCCATTTACCGGGTTGGCTACCTCAATTATTACAAACCAGCCTGTAAAGGTTCAAAAGGTCGCCCCTCTGGAGGCCTTGTTATTTGGATTAGACAATCCTTAGGATTTAAAATCATAGACCTTCCTATTCCAAGTAATGACATATTAGCCTTGAAACTAATCAGTAAAAATAACCATGACATCTTCCTGATTAATATTTATGCAAGAGGACGACCTGGTGGGAAGCCAATGAGAGCGGTAGATGATTTAGATTCTCTACTGAATAACATTGACAGGGAAAAATGTGTAATGGTGGCAGGGGATTTTAACTGCTCATGCGAACCGTTTCCCAATTTGGATAATGGAGGGTATGGGGAAGTTGATCAAATTTGGAATATTCCCCATTTATCAATCCCACCTGTCAAAAAAGTAACAGAGGCTGCTATGCAGTGGTTAGGTCTTTGTCTCGAATGGGATCTACGAGCAGCGAATGGAAGGACAAAATCAGACTTGATGGGAAAAGCTACATTTGACAATTCCCTTCATTCTAGCCGTATTGATTATTTTTTAATAAGGTTAGAGTTCTGGAATTTACTGGAGGACATGGAAATAGTCACAAGGCCAGAAAGCGATCACAATCCTCTGGTAATAAACCTATTATTGAATGAGGATTCGCCTATGGATACTGCAACCAATTTTGTTACTGCCGAGGCTGTTCTTACGAACGACTGTAGAAGGGTACGCTGGGCTAGGTTTTTAGATAATCCCACCATTATTGAGAAGGTTACAGATGAGGTTCTAGTAGCTACAAATCTGATGGTGCCCATATTAAACGAAGGCACATCACTGGATAGAATTGGGATGATTCATGAGTCTCTTTTTAACAAAATTAAAACTTTTTTTATTGAACCTGCAAAAAGAAGAAAAAATGGCCCAGCTCAAACCGGAGCGAAATGGTATAATGAGAAATGCCGCCTTGCCCATAGCTCCTTGATAGCTGCTATTAAAACCAAGTCAGCTATTGATATAAAACTAGAAAGGGTTAATTACAAGAAGGTGCTTAAAGAGGCAAAAACTAACTGGGATGAACAGCGCTGGTTAGATTTATATCATGCGAGTACTTCCACCAACCAACAAAAATTCTGGGAGGTTGTTAAATGGGGAGGGACTGGGGACCAGCAAGTTCCTGTCAATCATGTCCCTGCAGAGCAATGGGTCAAGCATTACGCGGCACAGTTTAGTAACACGGAACGGATCTCCCTTACTACTAGGGAAGTTACCAGTGTACTGACTGTGGTGCCCCCACTCGACCAGATTGTTTTTACTGAAACGGAAGCCATCATAGCTTTAAAACAAGTGCAGAATGGAAAAGCCCCTGGAATGGACTATGTCCCTGCGGACCTTTTTAAGTTTGCCCAAGCACACTGGGTCCCTTATATAACCACCTTAGCGAATGCCATAGCCAGAGGGGCTAGGATACCAAACTCGTGGAAAGGGGCGGAGATATTACCCGTGTACAAAAAAGGGGATAAGACTGATGCGGGAAACTATCGACCCATCAGCCTCATCGATGCCCTACAAAAGGTAATCGCCAGAATGCTGCTAGGAAAAATCCAGCTTTGGATGACAGAAGCTGACATCCTGTCTCCTTTGCAAGCTGGTTTCAGGGCTAATATTAGCACAGTCGACCAAATACTTAGATTTGTAATGATCTACTGGAAAACTGTGCTCTTGAGAGGAGGCACTATATTCGCAGCATTTGTGGATCTCAAATCTGCGTTTGATTTGGTCCCCAGAGGAAAGATGTGGGCAGCTCTGAGAAGGATGGGTGTTCCAACTGCACTCCTAGAACTTACTATTAGGATGCATGAGGAAAATTTTGCTAGAGTCAGATGGGGGCGCCAGGGTCAGGTTACAGACTCCTTCCCCGTGACCCGTGGAGTGAGACAGGGCTGTGTCCTGGCCCCTACCCTATTCATACTCTTTATCAACCAGGTGGTTAAGTTCCTCTCAGCTACCCCGACAGATGCACCAACACTGGGTGGGACCAAATTTCCCCTTTTAATCTTCGCTGATGACACCCTAATTCTGGCTAAAACTCAGATGGGTCTTCAGGTGGCTATTAATAAATTTGTGGACTTTTGTAATGAAAATGACCTTGAAATTAATATTTCTAAAACCAAGTTCATGGTCCTGACAAAAAATAAACCATTGAGGGGCCATGTAACGATGAATGGGTCTAGCCTTGAACAGGTTGAAGTCATGACATACCTAGGTGTTACAATGGACTATAGGTTACGCTGGAAAGAACAAATAGCGGCGCTTAGTTTGAAATTTGCTCGTTTGTCTGGCTGTTTAGTGAAGGAGCAACGGTGTTCTTTGACAAAAAGAGTTTTACCTGCACTTAAAATCTATAGCGCCAAAATTAGCTCAGCCATATTATACGGGGCTGACATATGGGGGAGTGTGGATTTGGCTGTCCTTGATAGGATCCAGAATAAATTCTTTCGCAATCTAGTCAGTCTTCCTCCCTCAACGCCAGCACTACCACTCATGATGGATATGGGCTTTTATTCTATTAAACACCAAGCTCATTATAGAATGGTGGCGTTATGGAGACGCATATGGTCTACCCCGGAACTTGCCATGTTTGCCCAGGAGATACAGGATGTAAGAGCGCAACAGGGGGCAGGGGAAATACCATGGTTTAAGACAATTAAGAATACCCTCACTGGAATGGGCCTCCCTCTGCTTTGGTCCGAGCCGGGCTCTCACATCTTTCCCTCAAAGAAAGATTTTAAACTTCTCTTTTGGTCCATGGTAAAAGATGAACACGTTGTGCTTTCGGAGAAACCTAACCTGACAGGCCTGTTTTTGATTCATAAAATAGTTCCACACACAGAGACCTATTGGGATGTAATCCTTAAAAGCTTAGACAGGAAACTTTACCATCAGTTTCGTATAGGTACACTACCTTTAAGGGACTTTACTAGTGGTTGGCAGAAGTCGGAGTCCACTTCTTGTCCCTGTTGTACTGAAAGCAAAGAATCCATAGGTCATTTTCTATTTGTATGTACTGCTTACCACGAGCCACGCCATAAGTGGCTGAAGCCAATATGTAATAGATTAAACACCCGGGTGAGCAGAGAAGCATTGATCATTCTGAGATTCAACACATCCGAATGGTTATCCATAGGACTGGCAAAATTCCTTGGGTGGGCCTGGTTAATTAGATCTAGGTATGTTCGTAGTACTTCGAGCTGAAAAATTCTAAATAGTCTGTTAGCCTATTATATTTGGGCAGCATTAATGAATTGTCTTTTTCATATATAAATGTTATAAAAAAAAAAAAAATTTATAGACGTCTTCCTATGTATATTTAATTGAGCTTTTTTTAAACAAATTTCTCTTTGTCTGTTTAAGATTTTCATGATTCTGTTATATGGTTTGTATTACTATGTATGTCTTTTATGAAGAAAATTCGAAATAAAGACGTTAAAAACTGAAACTGAAAAAATGTCTTGAATCTCTGGTCCTTCCCGGACAGTCTGTCCTGGTGCAGTATATAGGCGACCTGTTGGTGGCGTCTTAAACTCAAAATGACTGTGTTACCATTGCATTGCTGAATCATTTGGCTGAAGGAGGGCATAAAGTGTCACCTGAAAAGTTATAATTCTGTACCACATCAGTGAAATATCTGGGGCACCAGATAGAGAGAGGTGTCAGAAGTGTTACTTCCGAAAGAATCAAAATAATCAGAAACATGAATCTACCTCAAACACAGAAAGAAATCAGAATGTTTCTTGGAGTTGTAGGTTACTGCAGGCAGTGGATTGTGGGATTTGCAGTCCTAGCTAAACCCCTGATACAGATGACAACAAAGAGCGCAAAGGACCCAGTATAGTGGGATGACGAAAGCATGACTGCCTTCTTGAAGCTGCGAGACTGTCTATGCTCAGCTCCAGCTTTAGGGATGCCTGATTATTCAAAGGAATTTGCACTGTTCTGTGATGCACATGACATTTGTGCATTGTCTGTTCAGAACAAAATCACGGTTTAATGAGACGTCCTGTGGCATATTTTTCTGCTACACTGGATCCAGTGTGGCATCTACATTGCTGAGATGTCTGAAAGCAGTAGCTGCAACCTGCATGAGTCTTGAGCAAAGTGAATCCATCATTAAGGGACACACTGTAACTGTGTATGTCGAACATGCAGTGGTGATACTATTAACCAGAACACGTACTCAGTATTTAACTCCTAGTCGGCTGACTAAGTATGAGCAAATTCTTCTAGGTACAGGGAATGTGACCATTGCCAGATGCACTGTCCTAAATCCAGCCACACTGTTACCTGATTCACACTTTGAAGAGGTGAAAGGGGAAGTTGAGCATGATTGCATCGACCTCACAGAATACAATACTAAGCCCAGTCCAGACATAAGAGAAGAGCAATTGTCAAAATCAGAATATGAGCTATTTGTAGATGGGTCATGTATGAGACGCGAGGAAGGAGGATTGAGTGCTGCTTATGCTGTGTGTACTTTGTGGGGTCCAGTTGAAGCATCCTATTTACCTGGAGTCAAGTCTGCACAAGTAGCTGATTTAGTTGCATTGACAAGAGCATGCAAATTTGGGAAAAATTGGAGAGTGACCATATTCACTGACTTATGGGGTTGTGCATGACTTTGGCCAAATTTGGATGCAAAGGGAGTTTCTGACTTCTTCGGGTACTCCTATTAAAAATTGCCATTATGTTAAAGACTTTCTGGAAGCAATTTAATTGCCGAAAGAAGTGGCTGTGGTCAAGTGTGCTGTTCAACAATCTGGAAATGACAAAGTGACAGCAGGTAACCGATATGCTGACCAACTAGCCCAGCATTGTGCCAAACATAAGATGGCAATAAATAGGAAAATCAATGCATGTGGAAACAGCTGCCAACTTACATTGCTTGAAAGAGTGAAAACATGGGAGGAAGCGAGAGATTTACAAAATGAGGCAGAAATGAAGGAAAAGCAACAGTGGGAGAAAATAGGCTGTCAGAGAAGGGTTGAAGATGGTGTTATTATTTACCTTGATGGGAGACCTGTGTTACCAGATTGTATGCTTGCTCCTATGGCTAGGATGTACCATGGAAATTCACACATAGACAGATGGTTAGACTGTTTAGACAGAGTTGGTTCAACGCGGGGTTCAGGAATGTAGCAGAGAGTCTTTGCCAGAGGTGCACAACCTGGCAATGAATGAATCCTGGTAAGAGAAATATAGTGTTGTCAGGAAATATTGGAAAGGCAGAAGGTCCCTTCATACGACTCCAGATTGATTTCATCCAGTTACCCCCTTGCCGAGGACTGAAGTACGTCCTTGTCATTGTCTGCCTGTTTTCAAAATGGGTGGAAACCTACCCTTCCAGCAGGAATGATAGCCTCACTGTAGCCAAGCTTCTACTTAGGGAACTCATACCTAGGTGCGGTTTTCCAGTAACAATTGAATGAGACCGAGGGTCTCATTTTAATAATAAAATAATTTGTCTGATCTGTGAAGCATTTGAAATTGAGCAAAGGCTGCACTGTGCATACCACCCAGTGGCTTCTGGAGTGGTAGAACAACTGAACGGCACAATCAAGTCACGATTGGGAAAGATATATGAATCTACCCGATGGGAGTGGCCTGATGCTTTACCTCTTGTTCTGATGGGGTTCAGAAGCATCCCAGACAGAAACAAAGGCTTGAGTCCCCATGAGATACTCATGGGAAGAGCAATGAGGCAAGCATGGGTACCAGGACACAAGCTGATAAATATATCTGATGATAGTGCTCAAATACTGCAAAGAACTGGCTGACCAAGTGCGCTCTATCTCTCACCAGGTTGGGGAAGACGCTGTTGTTAGACAATCAACTCCAGCACATGACCTGAATCCAGGTGACTGGGTAGTGATAAAAGAACATACATGAGAATCTTGCCTAGTACCAAGGTGGGGAGAGCCAAATCAAGTGATATTGGATACCACTACAGCTGTGAAGTGCAGGGGATTCTGAATTGAATCCATGCCAGTCACACCAAGAGGGTGACAGAGCCTGATGAAGTAGGAGCTGAAGGTTGTGTAGCTGAGGGGTCTCAAGAAGTTGATCCCGAAGTAGTTGATGAGGAACAACCGAGCACCAGTCAGGATGAATGTATTCCAGTAGTCGACATACCTGCAGAATTCGTGAAAACCAGAAGTCAAACCTATCTAGACAGACAGAGTGATAGTGAGGATGAGTCAGGAATAGAAGAACGTACTCAGATTACAGAAATCCAAGCCAATAGTAATTTTGAGGAGGACCAGATAAGGAAAGATCAATGTACTCAGACATTTGAAACTCCTGCCAGAACTCCTGAGTCTGAGGAGGGACAGATAGGTATTAGGGCCAAAGCACAGGCAGAAGACAATCAAGAAATACAAAGACCTGAGCAGGACCAGATAGGTGTAGAAAAACTTGTTCAGGAACAAGAAAGTAAACAAAGTCAAACTCAAAGTCAAAGTCAAACACAGTTAACTCCTGAACAAGGCCAGATTAGTATCCAGGCAGAAGAAACAAAAATAAGACCTGGACCAAGTCAGATAGAGAGGAATACAGAGGACGACATTGAACCAGATATGGATATATGATGTTACAACGCGGACTTTTACTCCGCATACCGTTACAACGCGGATTTTACAACGCGGATACTGTAACAACGCATGTATTTACAACGCATTTTTTTACAACGCAGGTACCTTTACAACGCAGACCATTACAACGTAAGTATTGGTAAGTATATATTAAACTTAATATTATAATCGTAAATTAAATTTAAAAAATATAATTTAAGGTAATTTTATATAATTTAATTTCCGTTAATTAAATTAATTTAAAATTAATAATACATTATTTTTACACTGTACCCCTGTACCCTAGAAACTCAAAACTGACCCTCAACCCTCAAAATAAATTTAAGTAAATTAATTTAAATTAATTTAAATTAATTATTGTAATTTAAAAAAAAAAAATATTTTATTTTTACCCTGTACCCCTGTACCCCAAAAACTCATAACTGACCCTCAACCCCAAAAATAATGTAATGTAATTTAAATTAATTTATTTACTATTAAATAATTTAATTTAAAATTAATTTTAATTTACCCTGTACCCCAAAAACTGAAAACTGACCCTGAACCCTAAAAATACCCCTTTACCCCAAAACTGAAAACTGACCCTAAACCCTAAAAATACCCCTTTACCCAAAAACTGAAAACTGACCCTGAACCCTAAAAATACCCCTTTACCCAAAAACTGAAAACTGACCCTGAACCCTAAAAATACCCCTTTACCCAAAAACTAAAAACTGACCCTGAACCCTAAAAATACCCCTTTACCCAAAAACTGAAAACTGACCCTAAACCCTAAAAATACCCCTTTACCCAAAAACTGAAAACTGACCCTGAACCCTAAAAATACCCCTTTACCCAAAAACTGAAAACTGACCCTGAACCCTAAAAATACCCCTTTACCCAAAAACTGAAAACTGACCCTGAACCTTAAAAATACCCCTTTACCCAAAAACCCAAAACTGTCCCTGAACCCTAAAAATACCCCTTTACCCCAAACATATAACATTTAAAATATAACTATATACTTACCAATACTTACGTTGTAATGGTATGCGTTGTAAAGGTACCTGCGTTGTAAAAAAATGCGTTGTAAAAACATGAGTTGTAACAGTATCTGCGTTGTAATGGATGCGTTGTAACAGTAGTGCGTTGTAAAAAATGCGTTGTAACAGGTGCACACCACCAGATATGCCACAACTGAATGAAAATAAAAGAGCATCTGAAGAAAGTCAAAGCACAGTGCCAGCTAAAAGACTCAGAAAGGGAGATAAGTTGCCTGGTTTTTCCAAAGACTGAAATTTTGCCTTAAAACAATAAATGAAGAACCAGAGCAAGTAAATGAAATATCAAGACGAGAAGGAGGAGTCCACGTTTGAAAAGACTGAATAACAAGTTCAAAGAACCTGAGTGGACCTAAATCATCCTTGAAGATTTCGAAAATTTGGAACTGAGTGATGATGAACTGATTGTTGATCAGACTGACGAAGAAGTGAGACCAACTTGTGAAGAGACTAACAGGTTAAAGTCTTTGGAAGAGTTACAAAGAGGAGATAAGTCTCCTTAGCCAGAAATGGCGGATTATAATGTCAACGGAAAACCGAAAAGAAATTGTCTAAAAACATGTAGAATATGCACATGTAGTATATTATTAGTAGTTATAGTATGGTTTGGACTGACATTAGCTATACCTTACTTAATGAGCAAAGAGATGCTGAATAACACTAATATATCTGAACAAGTAGATTCACCTGCGAAAATAGATACACATACACATGAGAAAGCAGTTTGTCTTAAGCAACCTGGTGTAGGTTTTGAAGCACCAGATAAGGTAGATTTACATTATAGAAGAGCTAGAAATAGAACTGATTTGAATGATTTGCTAATTTGTTAGTACATTATGTAGAAGCCATGGACATCAGTGATTGTTATGTGTGCATGAAGTTGCCCACATCAGTAGCTGAAGGGGTCACATACAATCACTTACCCCTGACATATGGTATTTCATGTAGCATTTTAGCTAGTCTGTTTTATAGAATTGGAAAATTGCAGTATCTAATTTTGATGTAATCATTTCTGAAGTTCCTTTACGTAGAAATTTGAATCGTATTTCTAGTACTAGAGACTCTACACACTTCATGGGTGATTATTTTCTAACAGTAGGATCAATATATATAGCTAAAGCTCACAAAGACAATTTAACATGTACTTTACACGAGATAGAAAAGATTTTTCTAGATTTCGTAGAGAAAAGGAGACAGGATTTCCATACAAAAGCCTTTGATCAGAAACAAAAGATTCCTAAATGGGCTGAAAGTAAAGAGTGTACCTCTAATGGCAAGACTCAAGCAGCTATGTTACTGGATTTCAAAAAGAAAGGGAAACTCTGCCTCCAAAGGGAGTAAACAGATTATTATAACAATATATTCATTGGTTCCAGTGTGAACATAATTTCAAAGTGATTGGGGTTTCAAAGATGGAACTGAACCAGTATTTCCTGGAATTTATTATATTTGTGGGAACAAGGCCAATAGTAAGTTGCCTGATCTTTGGTATGGGAGTTGCTATTTTGGAATAGTATTCCCAAAGGTATACCATGTAAAGAGAATCATTGAAAGCAATGAAGAAACTAATGGACTAACACGTAGTAAAAGAGCAACGTTTGCTGAAACTGTAGGTGATATATTTAGTGCAATAATACCTTCAGTGGGAGTGGTTCTGAACACTCAAAGAATTTTCTAATTATCAACAGTGGTGGATCGCTTATCGACTGACACTGCTAGTAGATTTTTAATGATCAATACCGAACTAGTTGCGGTAAGATCTATGGTTTTACAAAGTCGACTTGCTCTTGATATATTATTGGCAAAAGGGGGCGGAGTCTGTAGAATGCTGAAGACGCAACATTGTTGCACTTACATTCCAGACGAAAGTGTTGAAATTGGGAAATATGCATGGAGCATTACACATTTGAGAGAAGAATTGAAACCACTGGAGGTTGACAGTGCATGGAAGAGACTAATTAGTGGTCTCTCTTGGATAGGTAGTTGGTTTTCTAACATGGTAAAAAGTTTTGTAGGTAGAATACTGATGCCTCTGGTGGGAGTAGCCCTGCTGATTTTAGGGATAATGATTTGTTGTAAATGCTGCGAGCATAAAAAGACATATACAGTAAATAAGAAAGGAAAGAAAAGAAACATCAATGAAATTGTGCTTGAAGAATTAAATGGGGATTTATACAAGAAAATGAAAAACTTTCACATGAATAATGGGGAAAAATCTAAAAAAGTGTTTTAAGAAATAGAGCTGAGTAAATGTTGAAAGTTGGCATCTGTTTCTGTAAAATATCATCAAAGAGGGGATTGATGGAGCAAGGTTTCGTACGTAAAGATACTTGCTCGGATTCAATCCTCTCGAAATAACACATGATGCATTAATAAACATGTTTCATATTAATAATAATGCACCAAATGACATTTCTAGTATCTAGGGGAAGCTTTTCTATGTGCTTTTACTAAAGGTAACTTGTGTGACCTAATATGGCTGCCGCAATGTGGCATCTTTATTGCGCATGCGTCTGTCACACTCACGTGACATGGCCTACTCTCTGCTTTGGTGGGAAAACGTTGCTTCTGCGCACTAGAATTAAAGATGGCTGCTCTGTGTTTCACATGGTAATGCTTGCACTGCTGCTTGTACTAAACCCTGTTCGTTCTGCCTAATCACTTCCACTATAGTTAAAATAAAGTAAGGGGAATAGAAAAGAGATAAGTGGTATACAGTGCATTAATTTTTTCTTTGGTCTAAAATTGTTTCTCTTTGATTTTGCTACAAGCTCGTATTTGGGCCTGATGTTACCTCGTTGCACTCCATTTTTAAAGAACTGCGCCTGCGCAGAAGAACCCAAGAGTCCTCAAATCATGGCATTGAACAGGTGTCAGCAACAGACTTGCTTGTGAATCTCATGAGAACTTCACCTTTCGACATCTCCAAAGGAAGCTCGGATGTACTGAAAAGGTATACATTGTATTTGTTATTGAAACATCTATTGTCGGGCGGAATAAAAGTGCATGGGAAAATAAAATTATGGGAGGGAACATTAATTTGAATATTTGAATGAAATGATCTCATAACTGGTATGGTGTGATGACCTCTCCTCGCTTTTGACCAATCAAATTGAGGGAACACATGAACTTGCAACAGTGGAGGGTGGTACACTGCCCTGGAAAATGGTATATCTAAGGTAGGCTTAGCTAGCTAGTTGTCCGACTTGTCCGAATAGCTGACCTGTCACTGACCCAACGCACTCATTAGGCAATCGAGAGCAGAGGTGCTGGCGGAACACTGTGTCAGAAGAATTGATAACCCAATCGAGGTTGTAATTGTATTCCCCTGCCCCTGCCGTTTTTTGCCGGTTTCAGTCTGTTTTGTCATTCTGCATTGCTTGTTTCCTTGTAATTGTATTCCCCTGCCCCTGCCGTTTTTTGCCGGTTTCTGTTTGTTTTGTCATTCTGCATTGCGTGTTTCCTTGTAATTGTATTTCCCTGCCCCTGCTGTTTTTCGCCGCCTTTAAGATCCTTTTTGTCATTTAGTATTGCTTGTCTCTTCGTAAAGTGTATTTCCCTCCTGTTACTTGCCGCCGTTCGCCCTCCCTCCCCGCTTCCCGCCACCACCGCTAACCCCGCCCCTTTTGCCTTCTGTACCCCTCCCAGCTGCTCCGCCCCCCGTGCACTTGGCCATATATGGCGACCGTGCGGCGCAGGTGAGTGTGACCTAGTTCTAGGACACCCCCGCGCCGCACGGCCACCAGCTGCTGCGTGTGCCTCCCCTGCCTGACTGCCTCGCTGCTGCCTGCCGCCGCGTGACCACGCCCCCTGCCCCCCGAGCGACGTGGTCCGTGCTCGGCTGAGCTGCCCCTGCCGTTTTTTGCCGGTTTCAGTCTGTTTTGTCATTCTGCATTGCTTGTTTCTTTGTAATTGTATTCCCCTGCCCCTGCCGTTTTTTGCCGGTTTCAGTCTGTTTTGTCATTCTGCATTGCTTGTTTCCTTGTAATTGTATTCCCCTGCCCCTGCCGTTTTTTGCCGGTTTCAGTCTGTTTTGTCATTCTGCATTGCTTGTTTCCTTGTAATTGTATTCCCCTGCCCCTGCCGTTTTTTGCCGGTTTCAGTCTGTTTTGTCATTCTGCATTGCTTGTTTCCTTGTAATTGTATTCCCCTGCCCCTGCCGTTTTTTGCCGGTTTCAGTCTGTTTTGTCATTCTGCATTGCTTGTTTCCTTGTAATTGTATTCCCCTGCCCCTGCCGTTTTTTGCCGGTTTCAGTCTGTTTTGTCATTCTGCATTGCGTGTTTCCTTGTAATTGTATTTCCCTGCCCCTGCTGTTTTTCGCCGCCTTTAAGATCCTTTTTGTCATTTAGTATTGCTTGTCTCTTCGTAAAGTGTATTTCCCTCCTGTTACTTGCCGCCGTTCGCCCTCCCTCCCCGCTTCCCGCCACCACCGCTAACCCCGCCCCTTTTGCCTTCTGTACCCTCCCCGCTCCCGCCTCCCAGCTGCTCCGCCCCCGCGCACTTCGCCATATATGGCGACCGTGCGAACGCGCAGCGGTCACGCGCAGCGGGTGCGCCGATTGTGCGCCGAAGGCGCGCCAAAGGTAAGCCCGTCCGCGCCTGGACCGCGCCCAGTGCCAGGACCCCTGGCCCACGAAGACCCCGACCGACCCGCCTGACGTACACCGCCGCCACCCTCTTCGCACTCAACACCGGCCGACTCCCAGGATGCCACCAAGCCACACCACGACGCACCCACGGACCCTTCAGCTGCCACGCCTGCAAGTCCACCTGCATCCGGACCTGCCTCGAACCAGCACCCGCCAAGTCGAAAACCAGCAGCACCCACCTCAAGTGCATCCTGCTCAACACCCGCTCCGTCCACAGACACGCCATCGAACTCTGGAACCTCCTAGACGCCACAGCCCCTGACGTTGCCTTCCTCACGGAGACCTGGATGAACGCCTCTTCAGCTCCCGACATCGCCATCGCCATCCCAGAGGGCTACAAGATCACCCGGAGGGATCGCACCGCCAACCAGATGGGAGGAGGCATCGCCATCGTCCACAGGAACACCATCCGTCTCACGACCAGCACCGACAACACCCTGACCACCGCCGAACACCTGCATTTCCAGATCCACACCGACCCGAACACCACCCTCAGAGGCACCCTGATCTACCGACCCCCGGGAGCACGCACACAATTCAGCGAGGACATCGCCGACTTCGTCAGCCCGCATGCCCTCCCCTCCGCTGACTACATCCTCCTGGGGGACATCAACTTCCACCTGGAGAACAACAACGACCGCAACACCAGCACCCTGCTCGACAACCTCGCCAACCTTGGACTCAAGCAGCTGGTGTCCACCCCCACCCACCTCGCCGGACACACACTCGACGCAATCTTCTCATCCAGCACAGACATCGACTTCAGCCATGCCACAGAGCTTCAATGGACGGACCACAGCTGCGTCCACTTCACCTTCAAAAGAACGACGACCCACCACCACCAACAACAGGTTGCCCGCAGAAGCTGGAACAAGATCACAGCAGACCAGCTCGCCACCTCCTTGAGCCAGCACCCTCCTGCCAGCTCAGCGAACCCCAACCAGGCTGCCGACAACCTCACGAAGTGGATCAGCTAATAACGGTGCCAGGGAGATCTTCAGCATAGTTAGGTCCTTTACGGATCCCAACGCGCTGACTCGGATTCAGCCTGCCTCCCAGTCTTTGTGCGATAAACTTTCACAATTCTTTGAGGAAAAAATAGAGACCATCTATTCCACTTTCCCAATTTCCACCAGTGAAGACCCGAAAGAGGAATCCACTTCTCACATGCCCCAGTCCCCCTCGCTGATTGACTTTTCAGTCATCTCCGAAGCCGACTCTATGGCAGAACTACTCAAATGTAAGTCTGGCTCGCCCAATGACCCTTGGCCAGCCAAACAATACAAGAAATTGGCTCCCCTGCTCAATCCCTACTTGAACCATATCTGGAACGAATCCCTAAGAATGGGCTGCTTTCCCGCCAAATGGAAACATGCCTCCCTGATTCCCATTTTGAAAAAACCAAATTTGGACCCTGACAACCCCAGTAACTACAGGCCGATCTCTCTTCTGCCTGCCCCAGCTAAGATCCTAGAAAAACTGGTACATTCCCAGCTGGCGAATTACATCGAAACCAATGGGCTCCTACATGACTCTCAGCACGGCTTTCGGTCGGGCCACAGCACGGAGTCAGCCCTTGTTGAAATGGCTGACTCGGTGAGATGGTCGCTGGACCGGGGGTCGAGGGCGGTGTTAGTGCTGCTAGATCTTTCAGCGGCATTTGACACCGTCTCTCATAAGATCCTGCTGAGAAGACTGGGAGACCTAGGCATTGGCGGAACGGTTCTTAAGTGGCTCGCTTCTTACCTATGTGACCGCACACAGCAGGTATATACCTCTCCTTACACCTCCTCAGCTAGACCACTCAAATGGGGAGTCCCCCAGGGCTCATCCCTGAGCCCGCTTTTGTTTAATGTCTATTTTACCCCCCTAGCTAAATTGATTGCGCGAACTGGGATTAAATCCACCTCCTATGCTGATGATATTCAGTTACTTTTTACCTTTGAGACTCCCTCCGCTTTTGCCTTTGATCCGCTGAAATCCTGTCTCAGAGACATCTCTAGTTGGATGGACTCTAATTCCCTCCGACTCAATGCTGGAAAGACAGAGATCCTGTTTTTTAACTCACCATCCCCTTTGGATTCCACTCTGTGGTGGCCAGCTGACCTGAGCCAAGCCCCCACGCCCAAAGACTCGGTGAGAAACTTGGGAGTGCGCTGGGACAATCAGCTTAGTTTTAACGCTCAGGTCCAAACAGTAGCAGCATCCTGTTTCGCAAAGATCAAGACGATTAACCGGCTTATCAACTATCTGCCGGCAGACTGCCGTAAGACTGTGGTACATGCACTTATAACATCTCACCTTGATTACGCCAACGCACTATATCTTGGTATCACAGCAGGCCTTTGCCACAAATTACAGACTGTCCAAAATGCTGCCGCCCGGCTGGTCGAGAGAATCCCAGCCAGACAACACATCTCTCCCCTCCTCCGAAAACTACATTGGCTACCGATAGCCAAGAGATGTGTATTCAAGGCCATGACGCTGGCCTTTCGTGCTTCCAAGGGCAATGGCTCAGCCCACTTGAAAAGCACTCTGAAGCCGTACGTCAAGGCCAGGACATTACGTTCTAACTCCCTTCTTCTCCTGGAAACCCCAAGATTCAAACGTTCTCGTACTGGAGGGAAAACCTTCGAGGTCTGTGCCACTAAGTGCTGGAACAAGCTTCCGATTACTCTACGCGCATGTCAAACTGAAGTGGCATTCCGAAGGTCACTAAAGACCCACCTTTTTTCCTCATAAGGTTATCCTCTTTTTCCTACCCTCACTGTCTCCAAGTTTTACCAGCGCCGGGACGCCCCGTTGGGGCAGCTGTGCGCTTTACAAAACACACAAATAAATAAATAAATAAATAAATCAGCAACTGCGCGGACGAGCTCGCCCCGCTGAGGACCCCGCCCAGCAGACCCGGCAGCAAGAAGGCCCCATGGTTCACCGACGAACTCAAGAGCTCCAAGAAGAACTGCCGAGCCCTCGAGAAAGCCTGGAGAAGGGAACCTACACCGGACAACAGGACCACCTTCAAGCTGGCCACCCGGAAACACCCCCAGCAGATCCGCGCCGCCAAGAAAACTGCATTCAAGGACCGGCTGGACAACAACGCACACAACTGCAAGGAACTCTTCAACATCGTGAAAGAGCTATCCAACCCCAGCGCAGGAAACAACGACATCACCCCATCGCAAGACCTCTGCAACTCCCTCGCCTCATACTTCCACAACAAGATCGCGGACATACACAACAGCTTCAACAACCAACCAACGCACACTACGACCGAACAACCACCCCCCACCACCACCCTCCACGCCTGGACCCCGATCAGCACCGAAGACACCATCCGCACGATGAACTCCATCCACTCCGGATCGCCGACCGACCCCTGCCCTCACCACGTCTTCAACAAGGCCGACGCTGTCATCGCACCCCACCTACGAGACATCATCAACACATCCTTCGACACCGCCACCTTCCCTGAGAGCTGGAAGCACGCCGAACTCAGTGCTCTACTCAAGAAACCCACAGCGGACCCCACCAAACTCAAGAATTACCGCCCCATCTCGCTCCTCCCGTTTCCAGCCAAAGTCATCGAAAAGACCGTCAACAAGCAGATGGCCGCCTTCCTCGAGACGAATGGATCCCTCGACCCCTCACAGTCTGGCTTCCGAGCCAACCACAGCACCGAGACCGCCCCATCGCCGCCACCGATGACATCCGAGCCCTGATGGACAACGGAGAAACAGCGGCCCTCATCCTCCTAGACCTCTCCGCGGCATTCGACACTGTCTGCCACCGCACCCTAGTACAGCGCCTCAGCAACATCGGAATCCAGGACAAGGCACTGGAATGGATCATCTCCTTCCTCGACGGAAGAACACAGAGAGTCCGCCTACCACCGTACAAGTCAGAGGCCACCGAAGTCATCTGCGGCGTCCCTCAAGGATCCTCGCTGAGCCCTACTCTCTTCAACGTCTACATGAGCCCCCTCGCGGCCATCG